>NW_026623436.1:841433-881546 GCF_030028575.1 Malurus melanocephalus
TACTAAGAAATTCTCTGGGATCACATCTGTATCCTGGTTGCTTACTATCCATTTTTGGCTGGGCTCTGGCTGTGTCTAGATCAGCTCCACCCCGTTTTCTGTATCCTTGCTCATTTCACATCCTCTGAAACCTGTTCAGCCTCAGCAGCTCCCTCAGGCATGACACAATCACCCCTCCAAAAGTCTCCTCTTGGCCCACACAGCCAAAGGAAGATGTACATTTTTGGGAGGAAAAAAGCAGGATCAATCTGTTATGGACACAATGCTGTGTTTTCCATTTCCTGAACAGTGAGCAGTTGTGTCTGAGCTGTTTCATCTGCACTCACAGTGGTGCTACAAATAAATATYACAGAATGTCACYRAATACTCTGAGTGGGAAGGGACCRACARRRATYTTTGAGTCCAGCTCTTAACCRAATGGGGATGRAGCCCACAATCTTGRTGATATAACACCAAGCTCTAACCAACTCAGCTAAAAAATTCCCTTAACCAACTCAGAAATCAGCTGATGGGATGGTTYGTGCTGGGATTTCTGCAGAAAACGAGTTTTCTCGAAGTTCCAAAACATTTATTTGGTGTGCTGAAATTCCGAGATCCTCATCTGCCTAATTCCCTAAGAACCRAAGGGGAGCTCTTCAGCCCTCACATATCCTCAAAGCTGCCTTTGGTACTAGCCCAACCCTTGCAAAATGTTTGTTTCCAGGCTGCCTCCAAACTGTCCACTGGAATAGCTGCTGCAGTGACTTACAGCCCCAGGACCCCATTAAACAGCAGAAGGGAAAAAATTCCTCCAGAGGACAATTTGCAGAAGGAACATGTCTTACACASAGGAATTGCCTGTTGRAGGATCTTTTCTCTCTCCATCGACYATGTGAGGAGCCTGGGGAGATCAGCCTTCTGACTCAAATTCTGCATTYAGATGCTTGAAGTTCAGTAATATAATTCATGAGATTGCTAAGCATATATAACTTTCTAGGTTTGCAGCAGATAAGAGATGTAACTGCATTTTGATGCCTGTGATAAAATGCTGGAGGCAGAGGGAAGCCCTAATCACTCATCAGTTACATCCATCACCAAAAMTGGATTTTTATTTAATCAGCAAATTTTATTACTTCTTCCTCTTTGTTTTTAGCAACCCACTTAAGCCCTTCTACACAGTGGGTTTGTGTCTGCTACAGACCAGCAGGACAATTTCTGGAGCTGTGAATAGAATCACAACAAATTATTTGCAAGTGTCTGTAAAGAAGCCAGATTGTCCCAAGGACCTTGGGGAAAAAAACCTTTACAGAGACTGAAGGGACAGACAGCTACCAAATGTTCCCAGTCCAGTGCTTGATTGGTGCAGTCATACAGCACTGAGCACAGACTGGAGCATTAAAATCTCCCCAGGAACAGAAGGAAATTGAGTCCTCCAATACCCCAATGAAAATTCTCACCTATCAGTCAGATCAAACACCTTCTCCTTCTCAGCTCTGGAAAGGCTTCAGMTGCCTGCAAAAACCTACTGCTACTTTGCTTTATCCAGTTGCTGCCCAGTGCAGCAGTGCCCAAAGCTCTGCRTGTCCCAGACGGGTGGCACTCTGGGCCAAAGGAGGCTCTTCAGCTCTCAAAACTAATTCCCAYTCGATGGGAGTGGAAGGGAGAAAGAAAAAGCTCTGACACCTCCCAGCCAAGTACAAACCGTGAAAGAATTTCCCTGCATATTCAGTTCTTCATAAGTTAGCTTATAAAGATGGTGAGCACTGTGTTGTCAGCAAAAGCGATGATTTTCAGCGATCTGAAGCAGAAAAAATACATGTGTTCCTGCTCAGCCCCAGAAGCCTTTAACAAGATGATGGCTTGTTTTCACCTTCCTTTTTTTCACACCTCAATGCTATAATTCCACAAGGACCTTATGACAATCGAGGTGTGTTTTGCAGTGACTGCAGTCGTTGCGTAATTGTGAAAAAAAATGACACATACTTCTTTTATCTCATTATCTTAATCTGAGTAGACCAAGTGAGTCACAGAGATAAGAATACATGCTAACATCCTAGAAAAAGAGAAAAAAAGGATAATTTTAGATATGACAAAGAAGAAATGGATGACTCTGAGTATTATATAACATGGACCTTTATATCCTCCTGTGTCCCAGATACAGGTACAGATCTGAAATACTACAAGTTTCCCACCAACAGACCAGGTTAAAGCCACTGCCTCCCCCTGTCCCAGACATATGGCCCCACAAAAAAAAAAGTATAAAGATATCAGGGAAACCTAGTGCACATGCTGGCTCTCAGTGAAATAACCAGCTGGCAGGAGGGAGCAAACAGCAAACTCRCTGAAAACTTCATTACCCATTTCAATTCTTTTGTTCCCTAAGGGAGTTAGTGGAGCAAAAGAGCTCTTACACTCTCTAATCCAGTCCTCAAATTTACAGCCATTTTGAGATAAAAAGGCAATTTCTGGGGAGCTCATGGTAACTGACTCACATCTCCCAGTGACTTTATGCACTTGGCTGGARTAGTTCTGGTGAAGGCAGGAGCCCCACATGATTTATATGGAACAAGGATCTGCTTTCATTAGTGTCATGTCCCCAARGGTGGTATCAGTCACCAGGAACCACATAGGGCACTTGAAATGGCCACATTAGACCACTGAAGCCGAATAACTGGTGCTAAACAGAAAGAAAAAAGGGCCAGCTTCTTCTCCTTGCATAAGCAAAGGCGTGAAAGGTAACTTCCCGAAGACCTGTRTTTCAAACCCAAGCAGAGGGCTTTGGGTCCCTTCAGTCCATCCTCTGTGCCAGCCCATGGCCTCTCTTGCTTTGGAAAACTGCTCCATGCATTTTGACACCTCAACTAACAAGCACAAACTGCCAGCAGAAAAACTCTGATGCTCTGCTGCTRTATTCAGTGAAGTTACTCAAGAAAAAAATAAACCATTCTCCAGTGATCAGCCACCCAGGGAACATGAGTGTGTAGTGGCTGGCCCTGTCCCTCTGCCCCTCATCCCTGAGGGAAACCCCAGAGAGATCAAAACCAGAGCTGTATCCTATCCCAGAGGAAAACAAATGTTCACCACTTCTTCTCCAGCCAGTCCTTCTTCAGCCTGGGGGATATTCAGCTGGCAGGAGATGGTATTCCTGATTCAAATAAACAGAATCCCCAGATGCACCCTGGTTCCAACAGTGTGTCTGCTCCTACAAGAGGGAATCCAATTCTCAAAACGCTGTGCCAGAAGTAGGGATGCTGGCTGGGTAGGAATGGACCTCATGGGCAGAAGGCAAGCAGGGAACAAAGATATGTGGGAGTGGACTCATGAGTTATTCCCAAGAAGGTCTTGTGARAAAAGGAAAAATAATAATATTGATAAAGTAGATAAACAAACAAAACTAACCAAAAGGAATGTGATAAATGTGAGAAAGATGCTGTACAAATATCCAGTCTGTGGGTGGGGTTTCAARAATCCAGAGAAAAATACACAAGAGGTTTGGTGGGAGGGTGGGGAACCGGAGCCTCTGAGGACATCTGCCAGCCAAGCTCAGCAGCTGGGAATGRCCATTAGGAGAGAGAAATAGCAATGCTTTGTCTCTCCTGATCATGAAATAAGCAGGGAAAGGACCCAACTACAACCTTTTAAAGCTTAAAATGAAGATGTGCACATCTGACTGTTTAGCAGAGAAGTAAATATCTGTGATACACCAAATATTTGAGGACAGGATTATTACATTTAAAACAGAGCTCTATTCCCTGACTTTGGGWTTCATCAAGATAAGCCYTCTGATGAGGTATAGATGYTCCTCTTCYCTGGTTTTATTGCCAACTATTTTGKCTTATTTTAAATAAGAAGAGAATGTAACTGTTGAAATTTTATGAACCCTCCAGGGGATGCCCTTGTCAGAACAGAATTTACTGCAAGCATCCTTAGCTTCCACAAGCCAGAAATACTTATTAGATCAGTATGGATGAGAGAATTTTCAAATCTAACACCAGGGTATAAAAATTTTGTCCATAAAAAAAGGCAAATTGGGTTTTTGCTCTGGAGAGAAGCATTCATAAATCAAATCAGTGGATGGTATAATGCAGAATGCAATGTGAAGAAAGAGGGTCAAGAAAAAAGAGAAATTAAGATARTAATTTCAGAAAATTAGAATATAAATAGCAATTTTGATCATGAAGTTTAAAATCCAATAACTCACTTAGCATAAAAAGTGGCAGTGGTGTCAGGAGTGGGGAATTTTTAAGACTCAAAGAGGCCATTGGTTTTCAGGAGAAGTGACAGCTGTTTTAAATATCCAGCAGTAACCAAGTGGGAGAAGAGAAAGTTCAACTTCACTTCTGGAGATCTGCTTGCTTGATGTTAATATGAAGTATAAAGAAATGTCATAGAGGCTGGTTTTCTGCAAAATTCTATTATTCCTTGTGATTTAAAAACAAGCTACATGGTCTTTAAGATGTTTGTTTAGGGTTGACATTTGAAAGTAGGATTTATTATTTATATGGCTCTTCAGACAGTTTGTCCTTTAGCTATACTTGAGGGATATGGCTTCAAAACATAAGTCATGGTTAAACAAGATTGCTGTRGAAAAGAAAGAGATAAGGCAGGAGATAATTCAGGCATGTCTCTTCAAGAGCAATTCTTGGTAATGGTAGGAGCTTGAAAACAGTGTGCCTTTAAAACATCAACAAGCAGGAGCTCCACACTTTTCAGTACTCACCATCTTTTACAACCATACCACTGCCTTTAACCAGCASTGAGGATATTTATCCATTTTCAAGATAAGTCCTGGAAATTACTAGCCACTTGTAATGTCATATGAACCATAATTTAATACTTACTGTGAGCCAAGAAAATCCTGTGAATTTCTTTCAAGGTGKCTTTCAAGTTTCTATTCCAATTTCATAAAAAAAAAAATTAGCGGATTTCTTCAGAAAAACAAGCATGATGGATTATTCCTTGTTTGCTTTTAAATGGCAAAGCTGCTGGATTTAATTTCCAGTCAGTCTAATTCCTTACATTGAAGGCAGGGTTATATTGAAATCTGTGGAAATGCTGTTTGAAAAAAGACTGGAGGAGTAGGTTCTACAGTGGGTTAATTTAAGGGATTCTTCTTCCAAGGAGAGAAATTGATAGACACTGTGCATATCAGTTTTTCAAACCATTCTGAAAATTAGTGAATTGGTTCAGGCCAATTAAACTATGTGCACAGCTGGCATATGGGATTGTGAGCAATATTGTATCTACCCTTCCAGATCATGGCAAGACCTCATAATCTTCTCTAGTATATTCCCAGAGGAGAAAAAACTGCCTGAAACAGATTTTTCTTTCTATTTTTCCCAAGAATTTAGGACAAATTCTTTGTAAGTACCAAATCCTTCAGCACATGCACTCTTCTTCTTCAAGATGTTTGTGGTTGGTCTGATTCCACCATGAAGGTCACAAATTGCTTTGTTCTCAGATCCACAGGGATGAGTTCAAATGACAGAATATAAAAGAACATATATTCATAATGAATGCTGTTACATGGATATAATTTTGAAAAGCTTCAGCCTGATTCCGCTCTCCTAAGGCATGGCTGAGTGCCCTGTTCTCGAAGGCACTGGAAAACACAAAGAAAGGTTCTGATTTTCAGGCATCAGTGGTCATGCACATTTTTATGAATGATCTTTGCAACTTTGGTGAGAGTTTTTTATGCTGCAATAAGCAGCATCACTGTCAGGCCCCAGAAAATGAGTTCTGCCACAGGGACTGGGGCCTCACTCCAGATCTTTGSTCAGCCAGGAGAGCTGTGGGAGCTGTGCTTTGTGAGCTTTGTGCTTTCTGCTGCTCAACATGGTATTKGGCACGTGTCATCCCTGCAGTCATCTTGTATCCACACAGCCATGGCTGCTTACTCTGAATGCTGATGTTGGGGTCCTCATTTCAGACTGACTGTACAATATCCAAGGTTTACATTTTAAGGCAGAACACTTGGCTTTGTCCTGGACTCACTGTTCCCTCCTGTTTTCTGTGGTGTTTTGACTGCCAAGACTTTGATCACCCACAGCCACCAATTTAAAAACAGCATTGATTTTTCTGACTTCAAGCCCTGCCTCGTATTTCTTACAATACCTGACTGCCATCCTCATCCTGGAATCCAGCCTGGCACCRGTCACTGGGTGAGACTTCTCGTGTCTGTGGTGTGTCCCCAATGGCTGCAGCTACAGAACATCCTGCATTGCCCCAAATGTTAAGGACATTGTTTCCTTAAAGCAAGCCAACTTTCAGGTATTTAAATATTAAGAATAAGAACCCAGGCAGGAGTATTCTGACAGCTTTTCTGACTAATGAGAGCATTTTTCTTTTGCTCAGTGATTCAGCTCTTTCTACCACTAGGACTTTTCCTTTTTATTGGTTCTAAAGGACACTCAGCCTGAGAAACAGCAGATGCCAATGCTCCCTGAGTGCTCCCTAGTGTATCTCTGTGGGCCAACACTATCAACACTCTAACAACAACAACTCATGAAAGTGGCTCTGCCCTCAGTCCTCCACCTTTTCATGACTTAGYAGGCAAGTCTTCCTTTCAATTAGTGTTTCTTCCAGTATTAAACAATAAATTGTTATTTTCAGCATGTCTAGAAGGAAAGAAATGAAGTCTCTTCTGAGTCAGTTGTGTTTGCAAAGCACGTGTGTGTACCTGAGATTGTCATATACACCTTCTCTGCATCCTGATAAACAGGTTCTTCTAAACCTGGATGCCCACCTAAAGATGGAAACTCTGCAACTTAAACTGTACTCGTGTCTACCCTGTAACATCTAACACTAAGAGAGATGAAGATTGCCTAAAGCTTGTCCAAAAAAAACTTAATAAAGTAATGACAGATTCTTCACAAGCAGTAAACTTCACTTTTGAAAATACACAAACTCACGTCCACCAAYAGAACAGTTGTAATGGTTGCTGTCCAAAGACCTTCATGCTCCCTGTCACCAGAAACATCTGGGGATGTTAATATGGCCCACAGAGATTAGGCATTTAACTAGTGGCAAAAGATGTTATGGCTAATTGAGACCACAGGTGCCAGGGATTTTCCTGGCACGTCCATGGCATGGGKGCAGAGGGCAACATCAGCACACGGTGGGAACTGAGTCAGTCTCCTGYTAGCCTGTGCAGACAGGCTCATGGAAAAACCACGTCTTTCCAAGAGTGAAAGAGCAACTGTTGCCAGGTGTGGTCACTTGTTTTAGGAACCTGTCTGACACCTAAAGATTTGCCAACAGAATTTAGCTTTCTGTGAAAAACTTCCACAACCCCAGGAAATCTGCTTCCTCCTTGTGCTAAAGCGAGTGAATGCACTTCTTTCGGAGCATATTCACAACATGATCAAAGATGCTACAAAAACTGAGGAACAATAAGAAATGAAGCAATGYAAAACACCTCTGAGGTATGGGGTTTGCCATCTCAATATCAATAAAAGCTGTTATCTGTGCAGAATGAATGTAAAAGAAAACAAATGGAGGTCTCGTACAAAGTATGACTGCATATCCATCAGAAAGGGCGAGCAGAGATGAGATGGGAGAAAATCTTTCACATGGCTAAATCTCCCATCGAAAGCCACTCCAAAGTCTCTTGCATCATTCATTTCCTCTGGCCTGAACAGAACACACATTCACTATAGGTATCCTACATCACCATTTAAAATTATTTCTTATCTTTAACTTTAGAAGGCTGATCCCACGAATCAGAACAAAGGAGAGTGTGACAGCTAGAAGAGGAAGTGGTGGAAAGCTGGGAATATTTATTGCAGCTTTKGGGGGCTCAGGGTATCTGAGTGTAATTCAATATTTTGACACATTGAACACTAAGCAATTTTTTTATCATCATCACTCAGCTCTGATACATAAATACAGGCATCTATTAATTATACTGGCAGATAATATACAAGAAGATGYCTACTTAGCTTCCCCTGATGAGAAAATGCATTTTACTCATCAGGGCTGCCCCAAGGGCATGAGGGACTTCTCCTTGTGAAGACATGCTTGGCCCCCCAATTAAAACCCTGAGCAGAAAGCATCCCTCTTTCCCATGAGACAGCCACCTCTGACAGGTGTCAAAAAGTACCTTTCCTTAGCCTCAGGGTACAGGAGCCAGAACACGTCATGAATTAAAACATTGTAATGACAGTGGATTTTCACTGCTTATGAAGATATTCCCTGCATAGTAAATATAGATGTTGCTTGATATGCAGCACTCAGAGCTAGGATTGTCTCTTGAGAAGGAATATTAAAATGGCAGCACAGTAACCAACATCCTCCTTTCCAAGCCCAATGCATCAGCAACAAACAGTGACATACTTGAACTACARCTTGATGTCTAGCTATAAAATAATCACCTGGAATTGGGGAGGATCCAYTAGACTTCCCTAAAATATAACTGGGGGACAAAAAACAACTTCATGTGTAAGAAGTTGGTTTTTTAATTTTTTTTCTGACTGTCTGCTAGCTACAGCTTTTTCAAACTGGGGAATCTGACCCAGAGTAAAACTCATCTCATGGCCTGAAACTGAGGTGTCTGATTATTGACACCACAGTTTAGAATTTAGACTAATGTGACAAGCTGACCCACAGCAGCTCAATGATTTCTATGCTCCTGCAATTACCATTGACTCTGCCCTGCATTAAACTGGACTGCAGKGAGTCACCTGGCATTTTCCCATGTAAGGCACTCACATGGAAGGTGAGATGTAGTAACTGCTTATCTAACAGGGAATTGAACCTATTTCTGAGACTCAAGAGCAGCAAATCAGACCTTCAGTGGTTTTAATCAGCRTGTGTTGACTGGCTTCACTCAAGCTTGGCCACATCCTGGTTGTACCCTTTTCTTTCTATGAAGACTCTTCCAAGGCTTCTTGGACTCAATTCCAGCTTAAAATAGATAGTGATTTCATTTTGGAAAAAAATCCTCAAAACCTGGCTCCCCCCCTCAAAAAAAAAAACATGCAGTGAAAAGAAGCTCATCCATGCCTAAATGTTCTTGTGGATAATATAGTTTTATTAATAATTTTTAATGTAATTTCTCAAGARTCAAAATTGAAATTCAGGCTCTGGATCTCAGAGTAGCATAGTTTGCTAGTCTGATAGTTGACTGTTATCATGGCTTTTTTCCCTGAATAACTACTTTTCAGAGCATTGCAGTCTCAATTTGTTTGTATTCTGTCCTTAACACAATTTGCAAAGGGATACAATATGAAATGTGTAAGGACAAAATGTGTTTTTCAAGCATTCACAAATGAATTTTGAAAGTGAATTTTTTCTCCAAGAGTCTACAATAGTCTGGGTGTCMGATTGCAAAAGAAATTTATCAACAGGTGAGTCTGGTTGATCTATTCTGCTGCATACTAAGTTTTTGGTTTTTTTTTTTTTTTTTTTTTTTTTTGTAAATAGAACTTTTGAATTGGTGGTACAACTTGGAATAAACTTTTCAAAGTCAAAAGCTACCTGGCTTTACTGTCTTAATAAGAGAAGAGCGGATAAGCAGCAGTGATATTAATAATAAATATTGGCAAAATTGAGATGCAGAACCTGAGTGCAGAACGAGATAGAGCTTGCCTCAATACCCATGTCTGTAGAAATCTAATCAAGACTGATCTTATATTCAGAGTCTGAGTGTCTCAGGTGGACTGGAGGCAGRAAAATGGCAACAAGCTGTCACTTCTCGTAATCCTGGGCGAGAATAAGAGAATGAATGATTAAAGTCTCCTTGCTCAACAAGGAGCCAAAGAAAATGTCAAAATAGCAATGCAGAAGACCTCTTTGAAAAGAAAACAAACTCTAACTGTCCCTGAAGTTACCATTGTTTCGTGTACAGCATGAAATATTTAGATGCTGAAGAACTGAAAACTGAATTCTGATGGAGTTCATTGTTGACTCCCTTGCCCTAAGAAATTCATCCTCAAATTTTCCACAAGTACCYGCCTACAACCAGGACAACACTCTCTGTAGATACCATCTCCTTCTATCCATCATTTATTTATAAAACCATGAAACAGGAGCCATGTCTGTGCCTCCCTGGCTCTACATCACAATACTTAGAACACCATGAGAACTACAAGGAACTTCTAGAAGTTCACTGGAGTTTTAAGGAGAGAGAAATAAAGGGAGAGAGATGATCTTTTTCCACTACTAAAGATTTCCAGAAATTAGAACAGTAAGTTTTACTCTATTACGCTAYTAAAGATTCCCAGAAATTAGAACAGCAAGTTTTACTCTATACTCCTGTGATTTTACTTCCCCCATTTGATCACTGCCAGAGAATAATAACTGAATAAAGGAGGAGATTGTGTGTCCCATAGTGATTGAATAATTTTCTTCCGATTTTGGCTGCTCCAGAAATGATCATTTCTCTATTTTGCTAAGAACTGAGTTTGGCACCCAAACAATCACTCACATTTCCTTGGTTCAGGAAGACTGGCCACAAGCAAAGCAGTAAAACGCTATCCAACAACAGCCAGTGGGGCACTCAGCCAAATTTACCACCTCCCCTTTCTGCATGCTTCATGTTGTAATGCATCATGTTATATATATTTGTCACGTGTCAAACAATTTGTATGGATGCGTGGATATGCATGTATTAGACACAGAAACACTTTCCCCCACCTCTCCTTTTTCATCCTGTGCAACAATTGCCATCCAGACCAGGTGCCTGACAAGGACATTCTTGCTGTTGGGGATAATTAGTGTATTTGTCATTATGACCAAGCCCAGCTCCGTTTAGAGGAATCAGAGGCTTCTGTCATCTGCTACYAGCCTGTCAGTTCTTGATGTAGCCAGCAGTATTTATCAGCCCCCACCTCAGCACAGCTTTTCTGTAACWGCTGACAGCTTCTTTCACCAGTTGTCACTCACACATTTGCTGAGCCTGCCCCAGGCCTGCGTCATTATCTGTATTTTCAAACAATAACATCTCACAGAGAATGCAAGCAAACCCATCTCACTCTGCAGAGAGTGTCAGCTTTCRGCATTCATTTGTTATGTGCACAGGCAAATGACTTTCTGTGGTCTATCACATCACCTTTCACTCAGAGAAGTTTCTTGCAGACCCCCAAACCTGCTCAGGCTGAATTCCTCCAAAATCCACTATGGCTGGACATTCTGGGACTCTGTTGTCTGAGTGACAAGTGCCATCATCCCGCTGCTGCTTTGCTCTCCTCCCAGTTTCCTGCCCCTAGGCTTATACTGAGCTCTCTGYAGTGGTCACAGTACCAGCTGGAGTTTCACATTTGAAAATGTAAAGAAGGGGCACTCTCAGGCTCTATTTGTGATTTTGTTTTCACTGAATTTGACATCTTTGACCAATAATAATAAATATCTCCAAGTGGATTCTAAGTAAAGAAATGATACACAGCAACAACAATTTTGTTAAAACATATGGAACTTTGCCAGACCCAGGAAGATCTGCAGCACTTGGCAGCAGRCTGAAACATATGACTGCAACCAGGGAAATATTGTGAGTTTACTATCCTCAAAAAGTTTACTGTCCTGGAAAATTGTTATTGTACAAAACACATGCCAAGTTAATATTGTAATGGATTTTATGGCTTGGAACAGCAGTTAGCCAGTGCTTGTAGCCAGAGGGATATATMCTCAAATGATAAGTGAAATAAGTGAATGTGGAGGAAATCTCAGATTTATCAGGAACAGATTTTTAAATGTGGCACATCTGGCGTGAGAATAAGCCTGTGGTTGCAAACCTTTTCTTAGGAAAATTGACTGAGTGATTTTGTGTGATTGTGAACATAAGAAATGCATAACAACTAATAAATTTAGAGGAAGAGAGATGTGTAAAATCTTGAAGACATATGCATTAAAGCTAATAAAGTAGTCTGTGAATTTTGTCTAATAATAGAAGACAATTATTCCTTGCTGATGCACATGGAACTGTTGGGCCTATGGTTATGATCACCAGAACACACTCAGAAACTAACTTTTGTTGCTCCTACCTGCTTCTTGCAGAGGTTTTGGCAGAGGTAAGAASGCAGCTGGAGTGGAGAGACAAGGGCAGGCCCCAAGCTGTTGCAGAATGTATCCACCTGGTTTTGCTCAGGTCCTTTTCTTTGCAGTTCTGTCTCCTGTCTTCCACTTGCAGGTCTGTTACCTTTCACCAAAGCTGCTGCAGTATTTTAACCTGCTCTCCTGCTGTTGTTATTCTCATGGTGCTACACCTTAAAGCCCTGCCATTGTTCTTATCTCTGATCTCCCATGGGAAGCAACCCTCACCAGAGTAACAATGACTCTCTCCTTCCYCTTGCTCTTCCCCACACTTTCTTAAATAGCTTGAAGTTTACATTAAATGAGAAGCATAAATTAGTCAATAAMACAGTGGATAACAGAGATTTGAATCTCCAGTTAGAGTCCAGTTAAACTCACTGTAAAACATCTGGGCTCATTCAGAGCAAACTGTTTTAAGCAGGAGCATCCAGAAGGGCGTTTGAACAGGTCACAATGAAAGGCATATGGTCACTATTGAAAAACACGGTGGAAAGTTATCATCATTAGCATCACCTGGAGAGGATCACCAGAAGATGCCTTCATGGGAGAATCTGTTGCACCTCTTCTTGGCCATCCATGGGCGAAAGCTTTTGCTTTCCCTGTTTCCTTTCTTTCTCTCSTTTGTATTTTTCCCAACAGTAATTTTAGAGGGAGTGTGTGTCATCAGCTACAGACTCCATTAACAAATCTTCAAACATTTAAGTCTGTCTCRACATCCTGTGTGTGACAACAGCATCATATGACCAATGTTGCTCTTGCCTAGGACTGAAAAAACTGCCTTTAGTGCCAGGCTTGACTGATTTAGCAAGTTTTGGCAAGTTTTTCCAGCCTAAGTGCAGTCTCCCATGGCAGCAAGGTGGCTGCAGCAATTAAGTTGTTGAGTTCCATCCCATCTCATCATCAGAGAAACTCACAGTGCAACCCAAACAAAGCCTGGGTGCACCCCAATCTCCCCCTACAAAAATCTCTTGGTATGTTTAAACTCTCCCCTAGATTCTTCCATATCTTTATCTGAAATTTGCTTTCCCAATTAAATCCCAAAGTATCTGCATGCAGGAGCCTGTGCTTTATTTCCCCCATATCTCAGTTCTCAGCTGCAAAGCCCCATGTGGTGTGGACTCCATATCCCACCATACAGGTGGAARGCTTTTCTCAGAGGCTTGCATGCAATTATAGTACTAATTGCATCAATGAAGTCACTGATGGCACATCTGGTCACAACCATGTCTACATTTGTGAGTTAAACAGTTACAAGGAAGGYTCCTTGTAATAGCAGTGGAAATTAATTGTCTACACCATAAATTTGCACTATTAAATTATTCCAGTTTAGTTTAGGCCATGTCAGATRGTTTGGCTCTCTCCAAAATACTCTCTAGAAGACTGCCAGGGACAGTCACAGCAGGCAGTTCATAAGCAACCTCTATTTTGGAGGGTCAGACACTTTAATAATACATTTTGGGACAGTTCTGTAACAGCCAGTCCCACTGCTACTGGGTGAAAACAACCCTGGAGAACTAAATGACAGTGTGTAGTCCAATTAATTGTGCTCATACAACACATTTAATCCCCAGAGATGCCATTCCCCATTCCAAAGAATAAAACCACTTTTAGAAAGATCACTAATGCATAAAAAATGTGCCCAGCATCATTTGTTTTAAATGTCAAAGCCTTYCTGCTTACAGGGAGGTTTCAAAATCAATATTTAGTCTCTTTAGCAGATGTAGTTTGAGCTCTCATTGTGGTTAACCACCTGTAGCCCTYACACACTGGACTCTGAAAGATTTCAATACTTCTGAAAAAGAGRACACTTTAGTCAGCTCCTGAATAATGAAGCTGAGAAGGAAGAGACCAATTCCCTTTGATTTTCTAAGTGTGGAAATGAAGGAAACTCTTCTTCTAAGCAATGATGAGACTTGAAGGCAAACATAATCCCTGTGCATTCAGAATGGGTGTTCATCCACTAAGGCTGGTTAGCTTGTTTTGCACAGAAATACAAAAATGAAACATTGCATGCTCATTACTGAAGGAACAATGAAGTAGTAAAAAGAAGCAAAAATTTTGTATCATCTATTCCTCCTGCCAGCTTTGGAATAACCTGAAACRGCTAGAAATTATGTGCTTGTATGACTTCACAATACCATGCAAGGCTGATTAAATGAGTTCATCAAATAGAAAGATTGAATCATAGAACAGTTTAGGTTGGAGAAGATCACTGAGATCATCAAGTCCAACCATGAATCCAGCACCATCAAATCCAYCACTAAACCATGTCCCTAATCACCTACCTGAACATCCTTTAAACAYCTCMWGRGATGGYAACTCCACCACTTCCCTTGGACAGCTTGTTCCAGTGCTTGAYAGCCCKTGCMGGGAAGAAATTTTTCTGAATGTCCAATCTAAACCTCCTCTGGAAYAACCTGAGGCAATTTCCTYTKGTCTTATTTTTTGTTACTTGTGATAAGAGACTGCCCCCCACCTCAATATCTCTTCCTTTCAGGCAGTTGTAGAGAGTGARAACAAATYMKCACAGATCCAGGAAAAATTTTCCTAAACAAGCTTGAAAACTTCAAMATTAACATGACTGCAAAGAAATTAAAGGRATRAAACATAAACTTTAGCCTTCARAGGAACCAAGGCTTTCATGACTCCAGAATAAGCTCATGCAACAAACACTGAATGGAAAATCAGTGCAGAAAAGTTTCAAAGACTGGTCAGCAGTGTGCATTCTGCAGCAGCTGAAAACATCCAAAGACACAGATAGCCATGTGGGTAAGCTATTGCTATGGACTTACATTTGAATTGAGTTTTCTATTTTTCCTATATTCATTTGCTCAGACTCTGTACAGCATCACAACCACCTCTAGTTTCCTCTTTAACAACGATGCACTTTAGTTGTGTTTAGAATGATGAAAAATATGGATGTTGGTATGTATAATGTATGAATATTCAGCTTTCAATTCTGTAGTTAAACACCAGAATGGATGGACTCTGTGAATGGACCAGCGAAGGAAACATACAAATATTTACATATAAAATATAAAACAACATCCTTTTTCTACTGTCTCTGCTTTAATGTCCTTCAGGAGATTCTTGTATTCTTATTCACACAGACTAACACYTTTCTCTCTTTCTCTTCAAGCAGCCTCACTGATTTTAAGGTGCTRTGAGGGAGAGTCAAACTTTATTCAACATATGTAAGAAACCCTTGTGGGCACAGTGGAAGAGCAGGGTTTTCACAAACCAAGTGAAGGAGGAAGATGTTTAATGCAAAACACATAGAACTCATCTGAAACATGAAGAGCATTTTAATAAGTGTGTAGCAACAGCTGTTGTCTTTCTCTTGTATCTATTAAAATGAGAACCCACGCTCAACAAATGCATTCCAAGGAATATCAGAAGATAAAGAACACTGGGTTTTTACATTTGAGGGTTTTAGTGGTTTTTTGGGTGGGGAGTTCTTTTGGGATCCCTTGTAGGGGTTTTTCAAAGTTAACTCTCAGAAAGGATTTTTAACAGTGTATATAAAATTATTCTTAATATCTGTATTTTTGTGGACTAAAGATTTAATTCTGGGAAAGTTTGTATTGCAGCTGCCATTAAAAAAATCTCAGTATTATATAAATTTTTAATTACATTTCTTGCCTTCCCACTTCAGAAAAAAAATGTGATACTAAACTGGATTTTGTCTGTGATATTAGAATCATAACTTGCTATCAGGGACATTAAACAGCAGCAGATTTGTAAATGAGCCATATTTTGTTAGTTAATGTTCAACCTAACTCCTAATGACAACCTAAAATTTATATTAATTCTCTGTTTTAWATTGGGCATCCTTGGTTTATGGGCCTTATCTTCTTGATCTTGCAGCACCCTGAAAGACTGACTCCATTTAGCTAAATGTTATTATAATGCTGTTATTATAATAACATTTTAAAAGTTATTATAAAGAGCTGTGTGAATCCCTGCCTTTTTGAAACATCTTGCAATGACAATTGCCTTCTTCTGCTGTTCACTGACATGTCAGAATTATGAGGTTGACAGTGGCACATTAACCATTGAACTTCCTTCCATTTTATTTCACAGTGCTGAGCATTGTCAGAGAAGGGCTGAGGACAAAGAATTGAATGCACTGTACTGACACACTGACAGGAAAAGTCATCCATCAGTACAGGATCTTTTTCCTCTTATTTGATGAAACGTGCATTGTTGTCAATTCTGCAGCCTTTCTCTGMGCAGGACTCTCCTGATCAACAGATGTGGATATTGAATGATTACAATACTATATCAGCCAAATGGAAAATGCATTTTGTCCCTGAAGTGTGTTTTTATTCTACAATGGAAAAACCTTTCTTTCTCTGCAGTAAGCAGCCATTTGCCAGGCTCAGTTTCCCTTTAATTAGACATTTCTACAGTTTTCCCTTTTAAAAGATCTTTACTATTTCACCCAGTGTTTGCAACTTGATAATCTTCATCTGAGCTAGAACAAAAACTCACTAAGCCTCTGTTCAAAGCATGGCTGGGAAGGGCACATCACTGAATTTCATGGGAGCAGCAGGAGCAAGCTGCTCCAATCTTTGCAAAAACAGTCCCACCATCWGCTTGGTGTCCTGAACTTGCAGTCTGAGGTCTGCTTGTAGAGCTCCTGAGTCTTAGTTCAAGTCAACTCTATTTACTCCCATAAAGATAGATAAAAATTCTACAGAAAGGAAAGCCCTAAGATTCAAATATATCATTTTACCAAAAGCATGTCTGTTAGATGGTTTAACTTCTGAGACAATTTCAACWCAAGAGAAGTTCCTTGTAGTAGAGCTAGATAAGTTACATGCCATTATTTTTCAGGCTACAAAATTTCTCTCTAGAAACTTCTGTTATACTGAAAAGGCACAGAATTTATTGCTTTCTCTAATACCTGAATTTACTGAWTTTTTGAATACCTGAATTACCTGAATTTATAGATATTTTTCTGTTTGGTCCCGTTTTCATGTTCTAGATTGTCACTTCCCAGCCCTGAAATAGCCTTATAGAGATATGGAGACAAAGACAAAGGAACYAGAAGCAGTTTCTCTGTGCTAACCTCCCAAAAGACAGATTTGGTACAGATGGGAAATGTATGAAGAAAAAGGGAATGATTCCTGCTGTTCCAGGGCTCGTTGAGGAAACAGGGACTCTTGGCTATTACAGTTGGCCATGAGTAGCAATTACTGAGCCAGGTGATTGTTTCTAGGGACGAGCACTGGCTCCATTCAGTCACCCTCTGAAATAGCTAACATCTGGCAGACACTCGTGTCCTATCAGCAGGGAGGCTTCCCTCCCTGTTTTCATGGCTCTACACAGAAAAGTCAGTCAGGCTTGGCTGAAGCATGCTCTGGAGAATATCTCCACCCCTGGGGTTCAGTGCTGAATGCAGCAGGATGAGTTGAAGGAATTCAGGACTTGGCTCATTTGTATATGGGAGGGAAAGTGTCACCACCACCCCTGGGTTTGGGAAACAACCAGAACTTCTGGAGTGGTGATGATGGTTTCTCTCTGTTCTATGGGGTGCTTCCAACACTTCTTTTGTCATGAGCTTCCCCCTGTATCAGAGAGAAAACAATGTGGTAGGAATCTTCTTATTTCCCTTTCCTGCGTCAGTGTTCAAATGAAAGGTCAAGGAGCACTACTTACAAAAAAAAGCATGTTATCTTGTGTTCTCATTGTGCCAGGAAAGGACACAGAGTCTGGCTCTAAAGGGGTCTGATTTATTCAGTCCCCAAACCACTGTTTACATAAGGAGTCAATGTTCAGTGTAGGCTTCAGTCCGATTGACATTTACTGGTTCCTCTGAGGTCTCAGTCAATCCCAAGATTTCAGATAAGAGCTTCAGTGTCTCACCAATAAGTAGTGCTCCTGTGAAGCCAAGCAAGACCACGTTAATATTTATGTTGACAGACAGATTCACTCCACAATGCTTTTTTTTTTTTTTTTTTTTTTTTTTTTTTAAATGTATTATACCATTTGGGAAAGCTGTACAGCCCCACGTAATATTTTTCCAGGCATGAAGCAGTTCTTTGATTATACAAGGAAAGAGCCCATCAGCCACAAAACACTGATGTTACTCGCAGGCACTGGGAATACTGTCCTTTGCATCACATGGATATGCTCCCGTACCCACCCACGAGCAGATGCTGAAACACTCTTACTTTCAGTACTTCAAATACACCTCCGTTTGCCTGTAAATCAGACCTCAATGAAAAGAGATATAATTTCAACAGGCAGTTTTGGCAACCATTAAGAACACCCAGGAGGAACAAAATTTGTTGTTGAAGCTTTAATAAGACCCCACAAATCTGCAACAGCCTGAACAAAACCTTTTTCCTGTATTTCATTTTATTGTCTTCAGCTATCAAACACAGATCCTTCAGTAATTACTGTTAGATCGTCCAAGCAAGCCTCCTGTAAATCCTGCTTTATTAAGTTTACCTGGTTGTGTCTGTTCTTGGAATGAATACCTTGTATTTAACAAAATGCTTCTCATGATTGGCTAAACTCGTTCCTGGGAGGACAGGGAAAGATACCTCAAGTGCTGGTTAATCTGCCATCACTGAAAGATTGATTCTTTGTTTTGTCACTTGAATTATCTCACTTCCATTTCTGATCCTTGTATTCATCTTTTCCTCCTGAAGAGCTCTTTTAGTGCCTGTTGTTTCCTTCCCATGGAGGCACTTGCCCACTGTAACAAAGCCACCCTTCTGCCTTTCTTGTCAAGCAGATTGAACTGTGTAATCCTCTCACCCTCAGGTATTCTCCTCAGCTTTCATATAATTTCACAGATTCACAGGCTAGCTGAGGTAGGAAGGCATTTCTGGAGGCCATCTGCTCTGTACCCAGAGAAGGCTGCTCAGGACTATGTCTAAACTGGTTTGGAATAAATCTGAAATAATATTGTAAATAAATAATTATTCAAGTTGCATGGATTCAGTTCAGCATTTCATTCAGAAGGCGGAATGATAAAATGGAGTTGGTTAAGAGGGATCTGCAGTGATCTGCTCTGTTTCCCCACACTCAGTGTAAATGCAGCACTTAAGTATTGCTCCAGTCAAGTTTTGAAATTCCTGAGAACATCCCCATAAGTTCACTGGGGTGCTGTTATAAAGCTTCAGCACCCTTATGATGAAGGCTTTATTTCTTGTGTCTGGGTGTAATTTACCTGTCTCCCTGCTGCTTGCTGTCTGTGCCCTGGGCACTGCTGTATTCAACTACTCCATCGCCCATGGAACATTTTTAGTTCCCTATAGTCATACGCATACTTAATTTTTAAAGAAAACAAAAATGCTTAAAAAGTAGTTTGATTTATGAGCTCATCCAAGCTAGCCACAATCACCTAAGAGAGAAATAAATAAACAGTTTCCTCACCTGGGTGCTCTAGACTAAAAACCACAGACCTTACGCCAAAGTTTTAAACAAGAGCTTCATAAATAACAGTAAAATGGTTTGTTGGTTTGTTTTGGGTTTGTTTTTTTTTATGTCATGTTTTAATCAGCTTTTAACCAAGACTGAATCTTTTCAACATAATAAGCAGGTTGAGTGGGATAAAATTTCAGATCAATTTGATACAGAATTAGAATTCTGGAGGAATAACCTAAGAACAACTAGAATATAGAATTTGAGATCAAAGTTGATTAAATGCTTTGGTTTCCCCTTTTTTTTCACTATTTTTGACTCCAGTATGGGTTTTGAGCACTGCAGGAAGAGCCTGTCCTGACAGGCTTGTTACTAAAGCTGCAGAGCTCTGTTGAAGCACCTGCCTATCTATGTTACATCTTTTCTTCTGCTGGTTCCTCCCCTCCATATGACAATCTCTCCCCAGGTCCCATCCATCTCCTCAGGTGATGTCCAGTGGCTGCAGTCCCACAGAATGTCCTTCACAAAAGCAATTCAGGTGCAGCAGCTGGGCCAGCACACACCCAAAGGCAGGGAACTGACAAGTCCTTAAAACTTGGAAAGCCATGAGGCAGAAGAAGCTTTGAGGGTTTATAAGATGTCCAAAAGATTTATATGTGTATTTTCATATAATMTGTGACATTTAAGGTCCCGATAATGGATTTGGGAAAGATGTTTACAAAAGTATTTTCCCTACCACCATGATCTAGGGACCAAAGTATTAAATGCTTTCCTACAGCACACAAATTACTGTGCATGGGGAATTTCAGTGTCTGGCATCTGTTAGGAGTGTATAACACACATTGAGTAAGGAACATGATCCCTGCATAGCTCATTTACGTAATAAGTAGAGGCAAAGGCTTTACTAATTTCCTCCTCCTACAGCACTGAGATGTCAACCTATTCAGCTACCCAAACAAAGCTTTTAACCCTCAGCCCCAAGGCCAGCATGTAGGCATTGAATTTTCTGCTCAGTTGGGTCTGTAATAGTTCAGCCTCACATGGAGTTCACTTCCCTGTGTTATGCCAGGTTACCCCTGTGCTGTGCCAGGCTATCTCTCAGCACTGTGTTATTATGTCCACAGAACAACCTCATTAAAATCGTCATATTATTCAGAAGTCAGCCTTGTGCATCATGTCATTSACTGTGTGTTTTGGCAACTAAAAAATAGCCTGTCTAAAGATGCATTCGTTCTTGAAGTAGAGAAGAATTTATAATTCTAGCACACCTCATTCCAGACATGCAGAAGTAACCATTGAAGCTTGATTACTTAAATAGAAAAGTACAGAATCAAAGAAACATAAAATCATAAAATTGTTGKGTTGGAAGAGAACTTAAAAATCATCTAGTACCACCCCCCCTGCCATGGATGGGGACACCTTCCACTAGACCAGGGTGCTCAAAGCCCTGTCCAGCCTGACCTTAAACACTCCCAGGAAAGGGGCATCCACAGCTTCTCTGGACAACTTGTTCCAGCACCTCATCACCCGCAGAGTAAAAAATTTTTCTGTAATATCCAATCTAAACCTACTTTCTTTCAGTTTATATGTGTATGTATATGTGTATATAAACACACTATATATATATATATAAATATAGTCCTGCTTTGGAAGCAATCCAATGCATCTCAGTTGCTGCACTTACCCATTAGCCATTTCAATATGCCCTGGAAAAGCAATTATTCAGTCATTACAGGTTGTGTACACCCCTTTTGAAAGGAATAGATTTTGAAATTAGGGCAAAATGTCCCCCAGAACTGACTTGGATCCAGCAACACAATTATATGCMTATTCAACTTTAAAATTGCACACTGTAGTACAGCTACTTATTAACTGCACCTCTGCAGAGCTACCAGCAAGCCACCAATGTATTTCTCTCTGGGTAATTTAGCTATGTAAGGCACATCCATACCCTATTAAACAAATCAAGAAAGTATATCAAGAAAGMTCATATGAATAAACAGATGCCAGAACTGGAACTGCAGCAACTTTACAGTGGAACAGTTTGGAGGAGATCTCTGTTAGGCAGTCACTTATATCTCCCGAGCATGCTGGAAATATAAACCAAAATGAACTAATTTATTTCAGGGAAGTTAAGTAACTCCATTTCTCAGCAGTAAGCCAYGGGGCCACACTAACTCATTTTCTTGCAGACATATGTACATACTATTAAASTGCAAATCTTGGAGAGTTAGAAGAATATAAAACTCTCTCCACAAAATAAAAACTATAAAATATATGTTGAAAAAGAAAACTCCAAGCTATGCCATCAGTAATAGATAATAAATGAAACAGCATTTGGGAATTAACATGACATAATAATAATAATAACTATTCAAACAATACCACTATAAATAAAACAAAGGGAAAATTTTGACTGAGAAAATAACCACCAGGTAAGAAGGAAATTATTTTTCTGTAGAAATTATTGCTCAAGATGGAAAAGCTTCATAGTACTGAAGACCTGGCTTTAGTAGAAAAAAAGTGTTTTCTGGCTTTTCTCATTCCAAGACTGACACTCCCATGGCAAACACTCTGATGAGATTTCCTGTGGAGATGGGTGGAGAGGGAATAAGGTAAACAATCAAAGGATGAAGTGTTGTTCCACAGCWCACAGCTGCCCTTGCAAACTAAGGGCAGCTGACAAGCATTGGATCATATAAATTATATCCCAGAGATCTGCAGGAAGCCACAAGGGACAACAGAAAGCCTTAGGAGGAGTCTTTTTACATAATGTTTTGCATGGAGGAGGRGGAACTAAGTAATGGAGCCAAGCATAATTAATTTGGATTATGGTAAAAGTTCTAGTAGAAGGTTGAAAAAGCAGCTACACATGGAGAGGGAAAAAACAGTGCCATGGTAAAGAGTTTCACCTCAAACTCATTTGTGTTTCTTAGCCCTTAAGCTGAGGGAGGCACTCATACCTTGGGTTTCTTAAGCAAAAATGGCCTAAAGTAGAGGCCTGGAGAAGGTGCCTGGAAGACCTTCTAGCACCCTTCAACACATGAAGAGGTCCACAGGTAAGCAGGAGATGCACTTTTTGCAGGCACATGGAGTGATGGGGCAAGGGATAATGGTTTCACTCAGAAAGAMTGTAGTTTTAAATTGGAAATTAGGAATAAATTCTTAACTGTGAAGATGCTAAGGCACTGGAACAGATTATCTAAAGAAGTTGTAGATGGCCCATCCCTGGAAGTGTTCAAGGCCAGGCTGGATGKGGCTTGAAAAAACCTGGTCTAGAGGAAGGAGTCCCTGCTTGTGGGAGAGGGTTGGAGCAAGGTGATCCCTCCTAAAACTACCCATTCTATGATTCTGTATTTTGGATTCTAAGACACACAGGGTTTTGACAGAAGAGGACAGTTTTTGGCAAGCTGGAAAAGAGGACAGAATTAAGAATGTCCTTAAGAACAGCATCAGGATCTGCAGTGATGCTGAGAGGCAGCCAAGCACTCACTGAGATGAGGCATGGATGCCTGGGGAATAATGCACTGTTGATAACACCAATATTCCTAGAGTCCAGCACAGGAACTGTCTTTTGCAATTTACATGGGAAAAGTGTGCTCAACATTTGGCATAAATTGAGCCCGCAAGGAATTATTGCTCTGGTCTCTGCACGTCCTCTGGCTGCCCCCAGCATGATGCACAGCAAATCTGATGGAGACAAATGTTGATGACTTTGAGGATAAATACCCTATGCCACATGTGGACATGGCAAGACTTCCCAAACAATGTAACCCAGCCCAGACCCAGCTAATTTAAGAATTTATTCATCATTCATTGCTCTGTCTGAAATAATTTAGTAAGCTAAAAAAGGACATAATTTTAAAACACATTTACGTTTGTTTGCAAGAGGTTTTTGCTTTTCCATTTCTTCCTTATTTTTAGCTAAATGTGCATCGAGTTTTATCTGAGCAATGTCCAAATCTCTTCTAATGAAACTTGATTAGTGCAGGTCACAAGCCAGGTTTCAGCATTGTCTGTAATCAGAATTCAAGCTGACTGAATGTATGCTGAAGGGCAGCCAGCATAGAAATGGCCCTAATATTTTCATTTTAAATTGAATTAAGAGTTCATAAACCTTACTTAATCAGAACAGCTACTATTTTCTCCTGAGAAAACCTATATATGTTACTTTTGTAAGGTTAAAGATCTTTTTTGCTCAGCTCTAGGAAGGTAAGTGAAAACATTTGGACTGAAACAAAAGAAAACATCTACAGGATCTTGGAGAACTCTGGTGTTTATGCCTCTGGGCTCCCATCCTCTAACACGTGCATKTGCCTTGTCAATCACAGTGGACTGGATGTAAAATTTTACAGGSCAAGGCCAGTTATGCACAAGAAAATTTAGGCTCAAATACCTAAAATTTTCACGAAGGGCAGAACAAGCAAAAAGYACTCCTGAGTGATCTGCTTAACTGACACACTGCCTGCTGCTCTTGGAATCCAGCTGGTTTTTTCTAAGTGTTCTCAGAATACTGAAAAGCCCTCAGCAGCCATCCATTCTGCTCAGATCAGCAGCAGTGAAATCCCAGCTCCCTTCAAATATCATTTTTCATCTTGTTTATAAAGTCTGCCAAGTTCCCRAAGAATTAAGGTCTTACTCAGCTTTGCCCTGATTGCAAACAGATAGGGAAGAACACTGGCAGCAAGGAGCCCATATCTGTTTGCATCGAAAGTTTTTGTGTGGGCACAGAATATCAAGAGCATCCTTCACTCATCCACACAATCACTTGGATCTGAAAGACAAACTCTGTCTGTGCTGCAAGGGCAGAGAAGGGGAATTTTTTCGCAGTGACCACCTCTGCTGATGCTTCCACTAGTGTGACACTGGAATAACTTTCTTTGGTGAGTGAATTCAGTGAATCTAAGTAACTAGCAGGGATGCTAAAAAGATTTTCTACTTTAGGATAYCTATTTCATACACACACACACATATACACATATAGATATATGTAAATATATATGTATATATATATATGTGTGTGTATATATGTATATGCATAAATTTGAATGTCATTTGGATTTTGAATTTTTGAGGAAAAATTGTCAAGCAGCCATCAGCTGCCTGKAGCCATAGAAGAGTGAGTTACAGCAATAATAGATTATTTTCCATTATGTTAAAACTCCTCTTAAATTTTATCTTACCAGACACCGTGGCAGATCATTAGGGGGCTTCTTATCTGTGAAATCTCCCTTCACACACAGCCGTCTGACAAAAACAGAATAATGATTTTGTTGGTTCTTCCAACTCCTTCTGTCGTTTTAGACTGTATTTATCAAAAGGGATCAGTGTTTCTGCCAAAGGTAATATTAACATAGGTTAACATTAACTCCTGCAATTAAATCTCCCTGAGAAACACTGCAAAGAAACATCCTTCTTCAGTGGTTTTCATCCAAAATAGAGACAACTGAAAGCAAACCTGATGCAAAGAAAGGTGACAAACCACTTGGTTTTCATTCTCTGAAGAAGGAAAACAGCATTAAAATAATTATGAAATCAGAACAGCCCAAGAGAATGGAAATGGAAAAARACACCCTTAAATACTTAAATACAGYGATAATACAYTGAGGGGAGAGAGGGTTTTKTATCTGATGAAGGCAARGGCAGGTTGCTCATGGATCTGCAGGTGAGGTAAAGGCTCACTGACAGACAGCCAACCYACACCAGCCCCCCAGAACACATTTTTTATTTGGGGAGAAAGTAATTGAGATCCCATCTGCCAGCCAAGTACGTTGCTTTTWCTTGTATTAAAATCAAATTATAAAATAAAGCTTCAGCCAAAACCACAAAACTCTCCTGGTTTTGTGTTACAACTGGATGAAGTCTCCACTCAGCTTTACGTGGTTTCCACACAAAAATATAAATTACACACAGGTTTGGCAATGGGAAGAAGAACACATTCCCCATTCAGGGTTAAAAGTGAATGAAAGCTGCATGTTTATGGGTTTCTTCATAAAGCTTTTCCACAGCTGTATCTGTTTTATAAATAGAACCAGTCAAATTAGTTGTCCATTACAAAAGCAGTTCTTSTGTATTTTTCTACCAATTCACTTCTTTTCATAAAAATTTACTCTGTTTGGAAGTTTTTTGTCAATATTTTTTTGAGCACTTGTACAGTTAAATCCCAGACTCTTTCCAAATGGCCAATGTGATTATTAATTATTTCTTGCATGTCAGTAACTGCAAAATCATATAGCATTGTCTCCACTCTGTGAGTGGCAACAGAAGCTAAAGAATATTAGGCTATGAACACTTTTCTGGGGAGWCTTTCTGGATGAATTATTCACACAAAAATCCACAAAACTTTCAGGACTTTTAAATCTTTTCAACTGTACAAAGCAGCTTTTCCAGTATTCACAAATAATTTCTTAAGCCAGGCTTGGCAACATTATTTGGAAAACACTATTCTATTCTTTCTACTATCAAATTAATCCTAAACAATTGTGTTTATCCCTTAAGCCTTAAAAATATTGCATTGTATCCTCTGACTGTTACAGTATTATAAAAGTTCTTTCAAAGTTTTTATTTGTATTTATTTTACTTTATTACTCCTCCAAACTGTAATTGCAAAGAGAAAATTAGGGAAAAGGGGGATAGGGCTTTTTAGCCAAAAATAGCAGGAATAGGGGAACAGTAAGAGATTCAGCAAGTTGACCTAGAAACCAAGCAACTACACGGCATTCAGGATGAATAATGTACCCACCTGCCACACAGAGCTCAGGTTTGAGGTGAGGACCTCAGCACTGCAGTAGCCTTGAGCTCACCCATTTCCCTCTCTGAGTGACAAACAAGGTGGAGAAAACAACCCTGCCCAAAGGGGGACGGCCAAAAGACACATRGATACCTCGAGATCTCACAGTGACTGCCAGAGAAAGGATCTTCCTGCTCCCTTCAGATGCTTTACCTTTTCAGATGCTCAGATGCTTAAGATCCCTTGATTGCAGACCATCTGAGAAATATCTTAGTGTCAAGGAGAAAAACCACCATTGTAAGAGACCTAAGAGAGGGAGCCTCTTCTCAGAGCTGGCACAACTCAGCCCTACAGCCAGCAATTTTCTTTCTTTACAAGAAATAGGTGTAAGCTCGTCTCCAGATGCAAAGACCAAAGGAGTTGCCCAAATATAGCAACAGAGGAAGGACATTCCAAGTGTCACAAGCAATGAGACAGGGAAGGGATTAAAGCTAAAAAAAAAAAAAAAAAAAAAAAAAGAAAAAGAAGAAATAAGTACTTTCTGCTTACTATAATAACAAGGCTTGCTGAGCCTTGATTTGATTTGCTCTTTCTCTCCATATAGCCACAGCTATTTAACAACCCAGCTTGTCACACTGCAAATTCAACAGATGCAGAGTAGTGGAGTGTTCACAGGTCTCTTTGCACAGGGTTGATTAAATGCTCAAAAAATTAATAATGACTGAGAGAACTACCATAATCTTCCAGGGCAGCAACAGCTCTGGAAATGACATTTATGTAACATGTTYCCCATAAAATTATTTGATGGGAAAGTTAAAACATTCCTGTATATATTTTTTCCAAAAAAAAAGTTTCTCCAAGGCCTAAGCTCCTACACAAGAATTGGATGACCTCAAAGGTCAGCACAGCAAGTCTGTGAAATCAACAGGGAGAGGAACTTCAATCTTCTTTCTGGGTCAGTTTTTTATCCATTGTGCTGTTTGTGGAGTCTGGTACAGGACAAAAGCTCCACCAGAGAGAATTCATTGCTCAGGAACACCAAGGAAAGCTGGYTCCTGGCAGGAACAGCTGCCATCAATAAAGCATTGTGGGATGAAGAATCYCCAAACCAGCAGAGCAGTGATGGCCATAAATGAGGTGAGAACYAAGTAAGAGAAAAGGGCTTGGTGAGATCCCACCAGCTGAGGCCAGGAGTGRGTGAGAAAGGCCACCCACCAGTGGGCAGTACTCACACACGTTCTGTGGAGGGCACACAGAGCCATTGYTCATAATGGGCTATGRCTAATTATTTTCATTCACCCACACATTTGGAACCATATTTCTCAAACAGTAACTTCGTGAATGGCTACGAGACCCCAGGGTATTTACAACACCACTTATCTGTTATTAGAGCACGCTGCTAATGTGTCTGTGGGAAGCTGAATATTGGCTGAGGGGCTGGAATAAAAGGGCACTCAAATGCCAAGAAAAATTAATTCTAWAAAAGCACAAAACAGTGATGAATCAMTCAAACRCCAGCACACTAGCAGAGACAAGATAGGCAGGTCAGCTGCACCAGGCATCCACCCTTCAAGCAATGTCTGGATCTAGGGAYCAGAATTAAACTCCTGCTCCCTAGGGTCCCCTCTCTCTGAGYCCTCTCACTCACATGATGGCACGGCCAGACATGCTGTGCTGCCATGGAGTAAGAGATTGCAGTCCCAGATGTCTCTGGCTACTTGCTCCCACCTTTCCTTCCCACTACATCTGACACCAGTCATTATCCTCCCATAACTCCTAGCAAAAAAATGTGCTCACGCCCGGGTTTGTATCCATGACTTGTGTGTGTTTTGCTTGTTCAGATCTTTAAAGGGGACTTTTTGGCAGCCTGAAGCTCAGGAAAAGCAGAATTAAGAGAAAGGTGAGGAGCACTGGTCTTCAGGATGGTGGGATAAGCACTTTTAAATTAGCTGAGCTACAGCCAGATCAGCCTGAGGGACTGCACATGAAAACWGGAGCAACTCTTCAGTAAGTGACCTCACAGCATCAGCCAGTCAGAGGCTCACCTTTTTGTCAAGATTTAGGCCAAATTCTGCCTAACAAGGGACTCAGTTTTGCCATTATTGTATTGGACAATCCAGAACATCAACGCTCTTCTTCTCTCATTCCTCCCAAGAAAAGGAAGGCATGGAATTTGCGGGGGGGTTTAAGTGGACCTACAGCTATCTTGCACAGAAATCCAGGTGAAGAGGCAGTTTTAAGGTGTGACATATGTAGGTTGTATTTGTGACGTGGTGATCGTGCAGTACAGAGGAAGATCTTCTCTACAGCCACAAAGGTCCTTCACTGACCAAARTCACCCACAGAAGGTCCCAGCTGGGGATCACCATGTCCAAGTCAGGACAGAGTGACAGCACTGTCAAAGCTGCTGCCATACAAAGGGTGGTAGCCTTTGAGCTACAGCTGAATGCTTTGAGACCCTCTCTCYTATTCCACTTCACTCCAGCATAGGAAAAATAAATCCAGAAGCAAAACTAGTTATGAGCAGAGGGCATACAGAATCAGAATGAGTTGTTTGGGATCTACCATGCTGATCCTGGGGGAGAGGAAGCTGTGTCTGTGCCAGCCTGCTGGGAGGACAAACATCATGCAGAAATCAGAACAAATGTGCTGACAGAACCCAAGCAGAACATGAGCCTGCTGCAATGCACCACGTGGGCAGGATTGCTGCGGGGAGCTCAGCACTGTACACAGATTTCTGTGGGTGCTTGCACATCATACAACCCACAGAGGGTCCTGAGAAAGCAATATTTTGCATGCATRCTAAAAGTGTCAAACATGTTCTCACTGCATGCTAAAAGAGGGCTTGCTGTTTAATTTGAAGAATGATACCTTCAGTGACTAAAATATTATTACTCTTTATCCAATTACACACACACAGAAATGGCTCTACAGACAACAGATGACTTGGTCCAAAACTCAAAATGTCAAAATGAAAATATCCCCCGGATCATCAACAACTTTAGTTTTACCTGATGAACTAGAAACTTGCTGCAGAAAAGATCAGAGATTATTGGAATTATATGGAATTGCAGTGCTCCATGATATCCAATAGAGCTGGCCAGACATAACACTTGTGCTTTGCCAGGGGCAGCCCCTGTTCTCATCTTGTACCCTCCCCTCTGAAAACTCACACACTCCTGGTCCCTTCCCTGATATTCACAGAAAAAAAAAAAAAACAGATTTCTCTGTTGTGCACATGAAAAAAAAAAAAAAAAAAAACAGATTTCTCTGTTGTGCACATGAAGGAAAGCTGCAAAAGCATTCGCAGTCAACCAGCTGTTTTCAGCACGAATCCAAACCACAGCCCCATACCAGCTACTATGAAGAAAAACCAGCCAAAACCAATACAAGCCTAGGTAAGATCTACAGCATTTTTACAACAATCTTGTCAGAAARTTGCTTGTTATCTCTTCATGGGAAGTGTCTTTTCTTGCATGTTAAAGCCAGGAGGAAACATGACACTGAGAGATCTAKGACCATCAGGGATACTTGAAAGGCCCAGATTCCCTCTTTAGAAATTGTGTGGAAAATGCCATCATCAGTCCTGAAAACAAGGCTGGYAAATTTGTCTCTCTGTGCCAAAGGAAATTAATTTAAAATGAGTGGTTTMAAAATGTAGTAAAGCATTCTCCTTGCCAGAGTTTCTACCCCTTGCAGCAGTTGCTGCTTCAGTATCTGACTCAGTTCAAGGGGTAAAATATTTCTTGTAGAGAAGAAATACAACAAATGGCAGAAGGGGGAAAAAGGTTGGGATGTCTCTAGGTTTGTGCAAGGGCCCTGTTCCTCAAGTGTCAGCTGTGATTTGGGAGGTTTTGGTCCTGCATCTTTCCTCCTCTGCTCTTCAGTCACACCAAGGACCAGAAAAGCTGCTTCTGTGCTCTTGCACAGTGTGACAATTGCAAGAGAAAAAGCAGCCTCTTCAAATGTTACTGAAAAGCTATTTCAAGTAATACTTCTGAATTTCTTTTAAAGGCACTAAGCTGGTTAACATGTAACAGCCCTATTTCAAAGTAAACTGAAAAAATGGAAAATATATCCATGGACATCCATGAGCTATTATTATTTTGCTTTAYGTGCAGGCATTATATAGATGTCTGCTCAGAACAGCCCTGGGAGGTTCTGTATCCTTTTCTTAGAAAGGAATCAGYTGTTGCAGTTAAAGGCAACAGCTTAAGACACTCAAAAAAGATAGAAATACTATCCCACAGGCAGAAAGGAATCCAAAGTTGCCATGTAAATGATTTATTATGAATTTTTGGCTCAGCTCTGTAACTCAGATTAGCAKACAACCCAGCAGTCACCTTCCATATGTCTGAAACCGAGTGAYGCTGGTTCCTGTCAGTACAATGCAAGAATCACGGACTTGCAGGTTGAACAAATACTTTCCACAGTTACAAAGAACAGATGTTGCACTATTCCCTCTGGCTGTGAAAGAGAGAAATAATTGGTCTTTGTGCTAATAAACKTCTATGACTTCTACTGCCCCATGATCTCAACACTCTCTCATATCCCTACTGTCTCCTATGAAATAGGAACAATAATCGAGTCACACAGGAAAGCAGGCTGTATTGGCCAAAAATGCATCAGGAAAGGACAGGCAAACACAGGAAACTTTTTCTTGGCCAGTTCAACTGCTAATAACTGTTAATTCTTGCAGCATTCAATTTTCCTCCAGAGAGCACAAGACTGAATTAAGCTTTTAAAGTAAAACARTTTAAAAGAATTGGACTGTTTTACAGGGTTCAGCTTAACTAGATTTTTAAAAATATATTGGTTTCTTTATTTTCCTTTTGTGAAAAATATACTATAAATCACCACTTATCAGATCCACTTTTCTAAAACCATTGAATTGTGTAAAAGAGTTTGCTCTGTTAAAAACTTAACTAAAATAAATCATCTCACACAACCATGAGTTACACCACTAATACAGATCACCTTTTTTTAAGTTTTTTTAAATATATTTTGGAATATGTATTTGAGAGATAATAACATTTAACTTAAGAAAAATAACTCTTATTTTAAAAGAAATAACTTCAACCAGTTCTAATCCCTAAAAATTTCTAGAAGATCACTGTTGGTTTTGCACTGCCCATGTAAACATCCTCCCATATGAGCAGGGTTTGCCTCTGTAGGTCCCTCAGAGTAAGCAAGGATGGTTTTCTCCTAGCACACTGCAAATTTCTGGCCATAATCCACATATTTGTTTGTTTAGGTTGCACAGATATGCAGCGGGATGAGTCCCAGGAAACCTGCTGCTCTAAATGTGAAAAGACAAATAAATTTCCCATGTTTAATAGCAGTATGATTAATATGGAATGGAAATTCAGTTATTGGCCCCACTGTTGTGTTAGCCAAAAAACCTTAAAATATTTTTTGTGTGAAGTCACTGCAGTATACGAAGTTTCAGTCTAAGTATCAGAAATTATTAAATTACTAAAGCCATTTTTTCCCTCTTACACACCCCAGCATTACCAAGTATTTATATTCCAGTCTATAGGTATGAACACAGCTCTGACCATAACCAGTCTTTTCCCCAAAACAAGAGAGCACACATCTGCCACTTCTCTCCCTGAGTAATGGAACAACTGGAGGCAGTCCTGCAGGGCACAGATCACTCTGTCCTGCCCAAAATCTTTACAGGATCCTATGAAATTGAAGGCTTCAGCTACAGGCTCCACCTGAGTGAGGCCAGCAGAGAAGGTGCTGTTCACAAAATCACAGGATATTTGAGGTGGGAAGGGATGCACAAATCCCCGCACAAAGCAGGGTCATCAAGAGCAAGTTGATCTTTAATATGTCCATGGATTTCATGCTGGTGCTCACAAGGCTTTCACCCCCACAGTTTAGTTTCCAGTCCACCTCCCTGTTTATTTATCCACCCCATACTTCCCAGTTTGCCTAAGAGGATGCTGCAGGAACAGAGTGTCAAAAGCCATGAGGTCTGTCTTCATCCATTGAGCTCACCATTTCTTTCTAGAAGGCTCTTGGTTTGGTCTGGCAAGACTCCCCTCTTTTTAACCTATGCTGTCTACTCTGAATCACTTTCTTGAACCTAATGTGTTTGGAAACGGTTGTCAGGACTATTGCCTGCTCAAGGTGAGGCTGAGCAGCCCGTGGTTACGCAAATCCAACTTCTTGCTCATCTGAAGTAACCCTTGGTGACAGGAGTGACACTGGGTGAGAGGGATACAAAAACTTCACTGAGAGAGCATGACTAGCCAAGGCATCCATCCTGTTTTCCTGCTGACCTTTCTCATTACTGTTAAAATAAGAGCTATCCCAGATAAGCGAGGTAAAGTCTATTCATGATTTTTTTTTTTTTTTCTCTCTGCACTGGGCACAGCTGTGCACTGGATGCCTGCTTAGGACATCTACAACTCATTTGTCTGCTGATTGTCTCTCCAGGAGACATTGAGATACTAAAAGTTCTCCTTGAAGGTCAGACCTGTGAATGTGAGACTTCTTCCAGCTGTCTGAGGACGATCTCCACTGGTTTTACCTGATCAGGTCATCTGTAGCAGAAATTTGCAGCAACAAAAACACCACCTTCTCCTCCTGACCCAYAAGATCTCAGTTTATGGCTTTTCATTCCTGCCAAGGCAGAGCTCAGTGAGTTCCCAGTGCTCTATCTCGTAGAGCAGTTCCCTCTCCTTGCCTCCTTCCCATGGAGCCTGAGGCCAATATGTAGAGCACTCAGCTGGGTGAAATCTCTCACCATGATCCTAAAGAGGTTGTCGTGCTGCTGCTGCACACACCTCTGATTCCTTTTGCATGCTGTGCTGCCCTGTTAGAGTGCCAACAGTTCAGAGGTGTCCAGTCACACTGATTTCCCAGAAAAGGCATGAGAACTTCCCTGCCTTAAAGTTTTTGACCAGGGTGCTGAAGACTCCAGTTGGTTTTCCACCAGAGCCCATTTCCTTGTAGCAGCTGAATTGATAATATTCCCCAAGACCTGATGTTTTTCCCCAAGATGTGCCAGGAGGGCTGAGCAACAAAGAGTATTTTTTTCCTACCCTATATTCTTTTACTAAGCACTAGCYCAATGCCAGGTTCAGAACAGACCTCTGAAATTTTGCCACTTCCAAGAAAAAGTTTCACCTGATGCCTTTAAAGCAYTGCATCTTTCTGCACACTCCAGTTTTGCCAATGTGGACATGATCCTACTGAGTAGTTTCACACTTCAGACACCCCAAAATCTCCCACCATTTACAAAGCAGGTTCATTTCCCCTGTGATGTGTGTGACCTATCGACATCCTCTCGTTTGRTGTTATCAGCATCTCAATCTGATTTGCACAAAGTGGGGTGATCACACACTCCTGATGTGATCCTTCACAGGCACAACCTACCTCACAAGTGCTCATAAAAACAAGGAGGTGAAATTAATTTCACAAGAGGAATGCTGAATGGAGATTCATAGAAAATCATTGGCCACCTTGAGACTAAACCAGTCATACTCTAASCTGCTTACAAAAAATAAGTAGCCATGAGACTTTATTCTTATTTATRTTCTAGAAGATGCTGTTCTCCAGGAATAAATATCAAATGTAAATAAAAGACAGAYTGTGAGCTGTAGATTTTCAGTAGCAGATCGAACCATAAAAACAGCATATCACTTGACTACTCCATGCATTACAGTAATGCTAAATCCCAGACTACAATGACCAGAGAACAAAAATTTGTGAACAAATCCCACACATTTAAATGAGATTTTCAAACTTTATAATTCTTTTGAAACAGAMAGAGCGCAAGACTTTATATGTATTTATACAATGCCACCTAGTGTTGTGTTCATCAACATTTTTTAATCCAGAGATCACCCAATATTTTTAAAACATCAGTGTCTGCTGGCACATTGTCACAAAAACTCTTTTCGAATACTGAAAACCAGCAGTAAGATTATATGGTCAGAGTTTTTTCATTATCTCCATTTTTCCTGTGCTGTTTTTTTTCAGTGCATGTAGGAATGTGACTTTATTCTTACTGTTCCTAATTTTCATAAGCCATTCCCTGATGTCACACACCACAAAAAAAATATTTGTATGACACCCCTGTATCAAGAACACATTTGCAGTCACTGGGGAAAATCAGGCATTGTGAGGGACTCACCCAAAAAAAGCAATATATAAGATAAAGCAGATGAATTACAGCCCCAAAATTCCTTTTGGTTTCTGCTGACTCTCCTCACTATTCTGCAAGAGAGAAGCAGGCAGCATCTACCTCCCACTAGCAGAGTAAGCAAAACTCCTGGAGAAGGGGAAGAGTGGAAGCCAGAGAATTTTGGCATCAGGGCAAATGCTCCTGCCTTATCCCAGGGCTTACAGCTGCAAAACAGATTCACCTCCATCCAAGGTGAAGGGGAAACAGATGTGACTACAAGAAAAAGGCTTGGGCCRCTTAGCCTCAAATCATTATCAGAAACAGCAAGTCCCACCTCCACCCTGCTGGGGACTTGACAGAGAGTCACTGCTTGCCCTGGGCCAGGATCTCAGTGCTGTGGAGGGACTGCCAGAGCTCTGTCTCCTGCTCCATGTGGGCACAAACGATACTGCCAGGGGAAACCTGGATATAATAACAAAGGTGACTACAGAGCACTGTGGGCAGTAGGCAAGGGCATGGATGGTGCACTCCTCAGTCCTGCTGGGGAGGGGAAAGGATGTGAGCTGGGGGCTAATGGCCAAGTCAGTAAGTGGCTGTGGATCAGAATCACAGAAGATGCTGAGCTTGAAGGGACTAATGAGGATCATGGAGCCCAGCTCCTAACTCTGCATAGGACATCCCCAGCACTTGAAAGAATTGTTCCAATGCTTCTTGAACTCTGCCAGGCTGGTGCTGTGACCACTGCCCTGGAGAGCCTGTTCCAGCGCCCAACCACCCTCTGGGTGAGAATCTTTTCCTGATATCCAACCTCAACCAGCCCTGGCAGTTTCAGGCAATTCCCTCAGATCCTGTCACCGGTCACCAGAGAGAAGAGATCAGTGCCTGCCCCTCCTCCTCCCCTCACAAGGAAGCTGCAGACCATGATGAGGTCTCCCCTCAGTCTCCTCCAGACTGAACTGACCCAGTGCCCTCAGCCACTCTTCACACAGCTCCCCCTCAAGGCCCTTCACCATCCTCATGSCCCTCTTTCTCCAATAGCTTTGTATCTTTATTTTGGCATCCAAAGCTGCCCCCAGCACTGGAGGTGAGGTTGCCCCAGGTCAGGTCAGAGTGGGACAATCCCCTCCCTTGCCCGCTGTGATGCTGTGCCTGATGTACCCCAGGACAGGGTTGGCCCTCCTGGCTGCCAGGGCACTGCTGGCTCATGTTCACCTTTCTGCTGACCAGGACCCCCAGGTCCCTTTCCTTGGCACAGCTTTCCAACCTCTCATTCCCCAGTCTGTCTGCACATCCAGGGTTGCCCCATCCTGATAGCAGAATCTGCCTTTTTCTCTGTGTGCTGGGGTGGGTGACAGGGGTTTGGGCTCAATGACAACGGGACAATGTCTGCTGAGTACCATCTGCTTGGAAGATGCTTGCTAAGCAGAGAGAATTCATTCTCTTCATGACAGCTGACCTCATAAGGAGGGGTTTAAATTCAGGACAATGGAGAAGGAAGAGTAACTAGCAGTCCTGTGAAAGAGTGATGGACAGGATCACTGAGCAAAGACCATGTGGAGCGATGTCGTGGAAGGGACCACAAAGTCAGCAAAATGAGGCTTAAGTGGGAACTCCAGAGCATGAGCAGGGAAGTACCTACAGTGCACCATTATGGAGAAATTCTCCAAACCTTCTCCAGAAACTCGGAGAAGGGCCTGGACAGTCATGCTGTAACGTGGAGCACACACAGACACACAGGAGACACTGAGCATCAGGAGACACTCTGTTCAAGTGGGGGAGCACTGGCACAGGCTGCCTAGAGGGGATGTAGTCTCCATCCTCCAAGATATTCAAAAGTCATCCAGAAATGGACAACTGGCTGAAGGCAGCCCTGTGTGAGCAGGGGGGCTGGGTGAGACAACCTCCAGAGYTCCCTTCCAACCCTACCCATGTACAGATCTGTACAGAGAGACAGAGCACCTTGATCAGACTGCCACACTGCACAACCCCAAGGTTCTGTATGGGAAAGAAGAATATTGGCCCAAAACCCATTGCATTTTGAAAGAGGGGATAAATGATCTTATTGCCAGCCAGCCCACTGTTTAGGCCTATGTATTTAATATTTTGGAACAGGCTTGGAAGGAAAGGATAATTAAATTCAAGAGCTAAAACTGTGTCTTATCTGAGGTACATGGCATTCAGGGAATTGGGCTTCTTTCAGGACATAATGGRCTTCCTTCATAAGTAGGATGCAGAACAACTACTCTGTCTCTTTTTAAATAAATAGGATATTGTTGGATATCRTGCTTCATGTCCTAAAATAGGGTCTCCTGAAAGAGGAATCACCAGGCTAACAATAGGTTGTTAGTGCTGTTTCTCAATATTCAATCTGGGCACCAAGCCTATTTAATGCTTTCATTTTGCTGTTGCCCTGTATCCCATTAAATTTGGGATTGCCGTTGCTGTAAAAGACCATAGGCTTCATTCTTTCTCTGTGAGGCCTCAGGACTTGCCAGACTTTGTTCAAACGTGTCTTGGCTTGCCTAAAATTTTGCTTTAGCTTTCTCAGCTCTAACAGCAACTTTTTATAGAGACCATGGTCATTATTGCTTCATTTGTTTTCTTTGTTATAATAATGTGGTAAAACCTTATTCTTTTATATAGACAATACTTATTCTGCACTTAAATGTAATATTTAYGACCCTGGGATAATGATACATTGTATGGGAAAAGCAGGGCTGATCTGATAGCAGAGGCCTTGAGAATGGGGACATGGGATGGAGTGCAAACAGGAGCAAGGCACAGAGAAGAGACACTCAACCCCAGGGCCATCAGCAGCTCACCAAAAGGGCTGGTAAAGAAGCACACACCTGCAGCTGAGCAAAACAGCTTTAGGGGGCAACAAGAAGACCAAAGAATCTGTCTTTCCACTGCAGTCTCACTGATAGCTGGAATTCTCACCAGCTGTCCTGGGCATTGATCTAGCAAAGCTATAAAGCCTGTGCTTAACATGAAAGAGCACTAATGGAACTSAAAGCTTGAAGCAAACAGGATTTAAGCTGAAGTTTAAGTAGCTGTCTGGACTGAATGGGCTGTTTATACAGAAGTATTACAGGTCTGCGAAGCTGAGCAAAGTTTTCCAGTTTCCTCATGATGAAGTAATATTACAAATACAAGAAGTATTACATTCTCAAAATGTATGTACATTTGTGAGCAAAAACTTATAAATACTTTCTTATTTACTCAGAGAATGTCTTCAATGTTGCACTGTTTGCTATATACCTACTCAAAATCTTATGTTCTTAGTCTAAATGTTTACAATTTACAACAAGGGCAAGCTATGTCTTACAGAACCTTGATCTCAAACCATTGGGTTTTTTTTTTTTCTCCTGAGGATTTATTGATTATTTCTGTAGTTTGGGGTTTCCTTCTTTGGAAAACGGGCCGATCTCTCTCCTAGCCTTTTCAGTACAGCTATGAAACTTCACTAATCTGAATCCTGCTCTTGCACCAGGCAGTGCCCCACGGAAATGCTGCTAAAGTTACTATTTAGGAGAGTGAATTGCATAGAAATGAGGTGAGAGTCTGACTGATTTACTGAAAACTGGAGGGAAATCAGGCTGCAGTTTGCCAAGCCTTCACGTGAACATAACCAGCATCAGACAGTGATGTCTCCCATGCTCAGACAGTGTCCAGCTCAAAAATACAGACAATTTGTACCTGCTGAGAGTTGGATCCAGAGGTTCGAATGTCCTGTGATGACAAAAGGCACCACAGATCCATCAGGCTGATTCACTGCTGATTRTCTTAGCTGTAAATTCATAGAATTATAAAATAGCTTGGATTTGAAGAGACCTTTCAAAGGTCATCTAGTCCAGTTCTCCTTGCTGTGAGCAGGGACATCTTCAAAAAGACCAGGTTGCACAAAACTCCATCCAACCTGACCTGGAACACTTGCAGAGACAGAGTGTYCACAACTTCTCTGGTCAATCTATTCCAGTGTTTCAGTACCCTCATTGTAAAAAAAAAAAAAAAAATTAGTTCTTGTAAGTAATCTAAATCATCTCTCCTTTCAGTTTAAAGACATTACACTTTGTCCTACCACAATAGGTCCTGCTAAAGAGTTACTCCCCATCTTTTTTAGAGGTTTATTTCAATAACAGAAAGTCCACAAATTCAGCAGTTATAGGACTGGAATGGTGGTGGGTGGGGAGGGAATTGGGCAGTGATCCTTTGGGGTTTTTCTCCATGTGGGTGTTATTTTTGTAGTACCAACCTTTGAGGTCATGCTGGTAATCCTGTACCAACAGGAGGAGAAGTTCTGGTCTGCTGCCATTCTGGATGATGTAATTTCAGTGCACCAATCACCAGTGAGCTGGCAGTGATCAGAAAYGCAGAGCACCCATCTCTATCAAGCMAAAGATGAATTCTGTATAGCAGACCAAGTTGTGCAGTGGATGAATTCTGTCCAGGCCACATTAAAATCAGGCCAACCCTTACTAACTATGTTTGGCTTTGACTACACTGTGACTTGCACTACCATTCTTCTCCCCTTTCTTTCAGAAATATCTGTTTCAACCTGCATAGTCTCTATTTCAAACTTTTTCTAAAGCATGGAAAAGTGTAACCAGAAACAAAGCAGAACATTTATTGCCATTAGCAAAATCTCATGGTCATCCAGTGACCGGATTTGGGCAGGGAGCAGGGCCAGACAGCCTCTCACAGTCCTTTCAGAAGTACCTCACTCAGTGATACCCTGAGAGCGGAACCTCCTTGTGTTGTACAACTGCAGACTGAAAGATCATATTTATTCAAAACCAGCTCTCGTGGTCTGATMCAAAACCCACATGTTTACAGTTAAAATGAAGCGTCCTTTGTTTCATTCAAACCAGCCCCAGACAGGACGTGATGAACACTGAGCGAAGGAAGAAACAACAGAAAGATGTTGAGCAGCTTTGCCCAATGTCATGGAACAGACTGAAAGCAGAAATGGAAATAAAACACTGTGTACAATTCTGAATAAAAAAAGGAAATGGGAGTTTTGAATCACTAAATCAAGGAAGATTGAGGAACACGACTGCTGAGGGGGGAAGATTTCTAGAAATAGCACACTGCATGCAACAATTATTCCCTAATGCTGCCTTCCAGACATGTCCAAAATCCCCTCAAAATCCCCTTCTCCCCTGAGAGAAAGGCTGTACCATCGTGACTAATGGTGGCTTAAAATCTCAACACATTTTGCAGAACTCACAAACTGGCCTGGCTGGGGGGAAAACATACCTGACTGCTCACCAAGAGGAAAGGTGAGAAAGGGGACCACATGTTGCTAATTTGAATGAATTTGTCTGCTCCCTGTTTAAGCCAGGATACTCTGCAGAGTTGATGTGGGGACCACGTTCACCTCAGTAAAAAGAGGAGCTATGCCTGGTCCTTCTGGCTCCTTTTCCAACATTTCCACAGCACCCAAGAGCCCCAGCAGCCTGCTCAAACACACCCGTGCCCACCACAGCCCTTGGGAGCCCACTGCCTCCCAGCACCAAACAGCAACACAGGGCAGGCTGGAATTTAAGACAGTATACCCTGTAAATACTTCAAATCTGCTATGGAAGCCTGGCATTGCTGTATTGCCCTTTCCATGGGCACTACACTGTGAGTGATCAGTGGCCATCACGTGGAATTCCAGAGCAGGGGGATGAGATGTGGAGTGTGGTGGGTTCATCCTGGTGCCCACCAAAGATGTTCTATTCCTCCCCTCCTCAACTGGGCAGTGGAGAAGTTGGCCCACTTCTCTTTCATGATGTGAAGATGTTTKGTGTTACTTCCTATAGGTACCTGGGCAAGCAGAATCTCATTTAACCTGCTTTTTTTTTTTTTTTAA
>NW_026623436.1:881727-931156 GCF_030028575.1 Malurus melanocephalus
AAAAAAAAAAAAGTTGTTTCAGCAGAAATAATGAAAGGAGAGCTTGAGTCCTTCCAAAGAAGAAGTGGAGACAGGAACAGTCAGGAAGCCTCGTGCAGCTTCCCAYGGTCCTGTGACTCACAGGGCTGCTCTCCCGTGATCATGGGGATGCTTYCCTCAGCTATCATCTATGACCCTCTCATCTGCCACAGTGGAAGAACATTTATTCCATTAACTTATACAGAGAGAAAGGTGCCAAACACTTCAAAACAAAACCAATGCATCAAACAGCAACCAACACCCAAGCTGAAAAACAGGGGTATATCAGCTCTGCAAGTGGAAGGTGTTCTGCCTTCTGACAGGGCACAGCATTTCACAGATGCTGCAGGGTRTAACTTGGGTTTCTCCTGGTTCACCCACATCTCAAGGAGGAGAGCAAGGATGCCTGGAACAGGCTAAAATAGACAAGCCAGCTCAGCTGCTCTTCCAGCCCACACGTTCCCAGCCTGGGCTGCTGTAACCTGGCACTCAGGGTCTTCTCAGAATAGATGCTACTGACAGCAACTGGCACAGACTCACCCAGCTCACATTCCCATGGGAACCAGGAAATGATATATTTCCAATTCTTTCCAGGCCGAATTGACTTTTTATTCAGTGATTTAAAAAATGTTGCTCTGCAGTGTTTGGTTTGTTACAGTGGCGGAGCTGCTGAGCATTTGTCCACATTGTCCAATATAAATACAATTTACTTCTCCTGTTTTTCCCCTCTTTGTCAGCAGCAGGCTTGTTCATTCCTGGCCTGTCTGATCTTGCTCTCCAAACACAGAGAGGAAAGTGCTCTATTTCTATTTCATTTTTGCCACTAATTCGTTCTTCTTTTCCTTCCTCCTTTGCTACAGCTGGATGAAAATGATCCAGCCTGTGCCCAGGTGGCCAGGAAGGCTAATGTCACCTGGGCTGGATCAGCAATGGTGTGGCCAGCAGGACMAGRGCAGTGACTGTGCYCCTGTACTCAGCACTGGTGAGGCCACACCTCAAATCCTSTGTTCAGTTCTGGGCCCCTYACTACAGGAAAGRCATTGAGGGGTTGGAGYGAGTCCAGAGAAGGGYRAYGGAGCTGGGGAAGGGTCTGGAGCAGATGAGGAAACTGATGAGGAGCAGCTGAAGGAACAAGGGGGGTTTCTCCTGGAGAAACTGAGGCTCAGGGCAGACCTTATCACTCTACATCTTTCTGAAAGGAGGCTGTAGCCAGATGGGGAGCCCCCTCTTCTCCCAAGTGACAGGAGACAGGACAAGGAGAAAGAGTTTCAAGTTGCCCAGGGGAGGTTTAGATTGGACAGTAGGAAATCTTCCTTCACTGAAAGGRTTATCAGACACTGGAACAGGATGCCCTGGGAAATGGTGGAATCGGGCCAGCTGCATTCCTGCAGGGATGGACCAGGCACCAGCTGTGCCCTGCAGAGGATCCAGTTTATTCAGGATGCAGGAGGGGCAGCAGTGAGAAACTCAGGCTCGGCACGTGGTCCGAGCCCACGGTTGCATCCTTTGTGGAGCAGCCCCCACCCCAGGGCTTGGACCTGGCTTAGCACTGTTATCATGAAGCCAGGGAAGGTCATCTTGTACCAAAATTTCACAAATGAAATGCAGCACAGCAGAGCCAGACCTCAGAAATATTTATTGGGTTTTTTGTTCTCATGCGAGTTCCAGCTCAGGGGTGCAATACCAAGAGAAAACAAGACAGCTCCTCTCCCTCTTTTCAGATGACACTATACCTTTGCATCAGTGAGTCCCTGACATGGGCATTATCAGCCCAGGCAGTGGTAGCTCACTTCCATCTAGGGGTTCAGGGGAACAAACGTGGCACTCATTGCACTGGAAAGTGTCCCAAGATAAATTCCACCGGCACTCACCTGCATCCCAATACCTGCTGGTGGAGAAATGCTCTGCTGAGAGCCTCTGTCCTGCCCCTGACAGCCCTCAGTGGCAAACCATCCAGGCAAGTCACCTGAAAAGGAGCACAGGCCTCCAATCAGATCTCTCTTTTTTGCTGTGTTATCAACAGCTGCAAATCACGAGGGTTTTATGGTCATCCCAGAGGGAGAGTGAAGGTTTCTAAAGTAAATTGTGGGCTCCAGGTGCAGCTCATGCACTTGATGGAATCCAGCTCCCACTCCAGTGAAGTCTTTTGTAGCTGCATCAGGTAAACCTGSATCCAGAGCAAAATCTATTTCAGACTTCTTTGCTCATCTAGAGGCAACCCACAAATCATAAGGTAAAATTTTAACCCCAGGGAATTCAAATACTTCAATAGGACAGGACTTGAAGCAAAAATTCAGTCTGCAGAAGAGGGACAAGGAGCCCCGTATTGATGGAAGAAACTAGTTTGACAATCATATATTGTCAGATGTAATTTATTTCAAAGGCTTTATTTTCCATGGTCCATTTGTAATAAAAGTGCCTTTACCAGAAAAAGATTGGCATTAACCCTCAAGCAATAGAGATTTTATAAAGCATTTATAGGAGAACAATACATACACACTTCACCTGTATTAAAAATATTTCCTTTGTATTCTCCTTTGATTAAAAAAGAAAATTAAATGTCCCTTCTCACTGTAGCATCAAATTAAACCAGGTGAAGCAAAACCAAGCCAAGTTCCCAACCTTTTGTACCCCGTGCTGTGTTCATCTGCACGCGTGTGTGCTCCTGTGGGTGTATTTTTATATCTGCCAAAGAAATCTCACGGCATCAGGGCAATTAGGGATGTGAGGGATTCCTGCGTGCCGGRTTTTGGAAACAAGTTTATTGACAGGGAGGTATTTCTCACCTTGGCATCTGAGCAGTGTGAGGATTCCTCATCTTCCATGGGGGAAGCTCAAGCAGGAACCAGGGCTGGATCTGAGTGTTGACAGTCACGTAGGCAAGAGCTGTGTGGCTGGAGAGTACAAGTTACTGTGTCTGTAATAAGAAACGGTATTTTCTTCAGCTCTTTAGAAGCTCTAAAAGGAGATGAGAGCAGAGGACAAACTCCACAGCATGTTGCAGGCAYGTTGCAGGTTTGATGGGTGACCTTCTCGCAAAGCCTTTGGCTGAGTGACGAGTGATTTCCTCTAAAAAGGGGCAATTTCTCAGACACAGGAATGGCAGAAGAGTAGGAACAGGGGTCCTCTGATCTGCTCAAAAGGTGTCATATCCTTGTGCCGATGTCCCCATCTCTCCTACAGGAACAGGGCTGCTTGGTTCCACACTCACTRCCTACCCCTTTGTACTGATCCACTTTTTCATGCACAGTGTCATAGCTTGTTGGACAAACTAAAATTAAACCTGAGGGGTAGCATTTCTTCTGCTCCATGTGCCTCCCTGCACAAGGAGAAATTTCATCCAGTTCAAAAGAGACATTAGAAATGGCAAATGCCCACAAGCAACATGCAGTCAGAGCCCTCTCTCCTCCCCTCTCCTCCACTCCCCTCTCATCTCCTTTCCTCGCCACCCAATTTTTACAGCCTCATGGTTTTATCGGCACAAAATGTACCATCTTCTCTGAGGAGTTGGACACAGATCCACAAAGCTTCTCAGAAATTTCACATATGCCATGAGGGGCTGATCACCCTCACATGGCAGTTACTTGTTTTCCTCCTTCATTTCTTGACTTCAAAGGCAAAAGAAGGAATTTTGTTTAAGGAAGCAGTAAAAGGATGTTGCTGAGAGCAAAGTGCATCCTCTCAGCAAGGTTTTTCCCTTGGAAAATGAAAATGCTCCTTGTGTGCTGCAGGATGCACATGTACCCACAGGTTCCCCCCTTGGAAGTCCTTCYCTGGCGAAGGAGGGAGGATGGAGCTGCAGCTCCAGCTCTCAGGCTGTCCTGGGACACGCTGGCTGCTCTGCCCTGAAGAGGGACCACAGACAGCGTGGGGCTGCTGGCAAAACACAGGAAAGCCTGTGCACTTCCTCGTGAATTGCCAGCGATTTCCAGGGAATGGGCCGAGTGAGCGGAAACAGACACATCCATTGCTGGTTTCCTGCTTTGCCCGTGCAGTAAATGACGGAGGTCGAAGCTATGGAATGTGTGTCACCCTGCCGGATCCCAGCTCCCTCCCACACTGATTGCCCACGGGAGAAATGTGCTTTTGTACATTGCTGGTTCAGGTAATTAATTTGCAGCCCTGAAAACGAATCTGAGCCCTCTTGGCCTGGTTTCTCCCTCACTGCCCGGCACTCTGGGCACAGTCCCCAGTCAGYCATTTCCCTGCCAATCTCCTCAGGCCAGTCGGAAGCTCCATGAGTCACTTTCCTCCCTTTTAGCAGCCGTAAGCGACAACTGGGAATCAGAAACTTCCTGTGAAAACAAAGGCACAAAGCCTTGCCTTGACAAGTCTAAATCACAACGAAACCTTTGCCAGTCCCCCGGCTAAGGGTGCCTCCCCTCCCCTCCCCTCCCCTCCCCTCCCCTCCCCTAAATTGAAGGGTGCCAGGGGATGTTGCTGGGACAGAAAAGAAAGATTTGTTCTAAGGATCTGAGCTAATGTCCGAAAACATGGCCTCAGCACCCCCAAGTTCCCAGGAAAATCACTTTGCATTGCTACACGCACTGTTTTGTTTGGACTCACTCTCATCTCTGTGAGAGTATTCTCCTCCCACTCCAACTTACTAAAGCAAAATAATTTAACTCATGGAATCAAAAATTAATCCCATGCTGAGTGGTATTATGATTGCTGGAGCAAGCAGTAATTCCTGCCCAGCATCCTTGTCTGTGTACAGATCAAAGCCAGCATCACAGCCAAACACATCCTCAGCTGAGAAGGGCAGCCCCAGCACTGCTGTTCCCAGCTRAGAAAAAGGAAAAAGGCTGAACTTGCCCCTTTGGATTATCTTTGGATTCACATGCCCTGGAGCTGGGGTGCAGATAATCACTCAACAGCTGTAGGTTACTGTGGGGTTGAAAAGGACCATGAGGCTGAAGGGGGACACTCAGGTGAGCAGAAACTCCAGCTGAAGTGAGCAAGACTTCAGCACTGAGCTTCCCACAGGAGCACTATGAAAGCTATTTTCCAGACTCCCCATCTTTCCCAGAGTCATACAAAGCCTGAGGGCACGCTCACAAACAGCTGACCATCGGAGACTGCATGCAGCTGAGTTCCCAGGCAGGCCAGCATGTGAAGGGCACTATCAAAGGGGAGGTTTCCATCAGAGCAGCTTTGTTCTGTGTTGCACATTGCAGGAAGCCACCGGGCAGGGCTCTGCCAGCAGTGGCCAGTCTAGCTCGGTCCCCTTTGCTGGGACTGCTCTAACCCACCTAGGCCCTGCCTGACTCCAGCAGTGACTTGGGAAACAGGCTCCAAGCCATCAGAGGAAGCCTGTGGTGGTGAATGGCCTCAGCCTTAACAATCCTGAGTTTGTTCTCRTGGCCRCTGGCTTCCCTCACGGGTTCCAGCMGGCTGTGYCTSGGCAGATGAAGCTGTTCTGCTGCTGGTCCCATACAGACAAACCCCCAAGAACAGTGAAGTCTTTTGATCCTTTTAACCCTGCAAGCGTGAAGTGGAGCTATCAGGGCACACAGCAGMTTTTTCACTTCCTGACATCCCCTGCATGAGCAATGCTGCTTTGCTTTTGGGACCCACAGCAGTTTGTGCTTCACCTACAGCTGTGGGACACAGCWCCTGGCTAAACAGGACACCTGTTGATTTCCAGGACACCTCCTTATTCTCACTGTGTTTTTGCAGAGGATTAAGCTGAACTGCTTTAGAAACCAACTGGATTTCTTCATCACCCCTGGAATGTGAGCTGGGAAATCAAGGCCATGTGCCTTCAAAGATGACTTTTGTACAAGTGGCTGTTCTTTATTGCACAATACCAACAGGGGCTCTAGATAAACATKATGCACTGATAACACTGTCTCAAACCCACACGGCAATGTCTTTTTTAAGCCTTTGGGTATAGTTAGAGCTGACATTTTGGTCACTTTTTCAACTCATGTAAATGGCTACAAGAAAGGAGTTTCCCAGTTGAGTTACATGTCATGGTGAGGTGGAAAGCTTCTCTTAYTTTTAATTTGTTTTTAAGGTGGGATTCCCACACCAGATCTGTTCATCCTAGCCCAATCTGCCCCTTATTGTAAGCTTTTACTGCCTGTACTGGGAAAGCAGACTTTCACTCTACAATACTAGGAAAATACAGGAAAAAAAAGCCTTGCCTTTGTTCCTGCCCCTGYGTGATCAGACCTTCTATAAACTTCAAGCAATCCTGGGAATAGTCCCATCAACTCCTGCTCCAACAGCCACTTATGTCTCCAGGKAAAAAGCATGGATTAGTTTCCACCAGCATGAGATTAATCATATTCACCTGGATTTCCAACCAGTCTCTTCCACCCTGGGTAAAACCTTGGCATTAATGTTTAAAATTCTTCTGTTCTCTTTTTTAATTAGCAAGAGGAAATCTCCCTGACCTGTGCCAGGGAAAAAAAATCCTTGAGATCAAAGTGGGCTTTAATTTCAACTTGCCACATTCAAAGCAGCATGTTGGTAAAGCAAGTGTCTTGTTTGAGGGAGATGGAAGGACATAATACACCAGCTGCAAAATGTGAGTGCTGTGTCTTGAGTGAAATGATCCTATTTCAGGGTGGCTAAAGRTGAGAGCACTGGGTGATTTTGCCAGGATATCCACATTGGCAATTTTAGGCTCCTTATGGGGGAAAAATTATTGCCTTAAATATTTCTGTTAATMTATCTACAGGATATGTAAAACATCCAGGATTTGCTACTAAATAATAAGAAAACCCATGACACTGTGTAGCTCAAGGAAAAGTGTCATTTTTTTCTCTTGTATTCCCAAAGGTGTGAGAGAAAATGTATTGGTTTTGTCAAAGAAGATAATAAAGACCTCTAAAATAATTGAGTCCCACCACAGAGCCTGCTTGCACCCCATGTTAAATATACTTGTGGAAAAAAATCCTAAAATAAATAAAATCTCAGTATAATCCTCACTGATTTTTTTGCTACCTTTCTGTGCTTTTTCAGAGCACACCCACTCAAGGACTATTTGTCCAGAAATATTTTCCTCTGAYAGAGGTGGAAATTGATGCTGCACACAAGCTGTCCCACATTTGAGCATGAGGCTGGGCTCAGACCACAGCATACTCCTAAACGAGATGTCACCAGGAATCTGGAAAAAACCTTTCCCAAAGATACTCAAGAGAGTGGCCTGGGCAAGAGGAAGGGAAGCTCACAGAGGTGAATGACCCAACACTGGGATGAGCAGAGGTGAGGGAGGGATGAAGAACTAAGCCAAAGGCCATGCTTGTTGCTGGCTGCCATGGATGAGGCAGCAGCCTCCTGAGATGCCTGCAGGGTATCAGCCAAGCACTGTTGGCCTGAGCAGACTCCCTTAAGACACTAAAACCTCTGATGCAGAAATGTAACATTTCAGGTCGACCCATCACTTCCCACCAACTCCTGAGAAAGCCTCCCCCTGCACTCTTCTTTGCAAAATAAACTTTTTCAGGAAGTCKGACATCATCAAAGAGACACCCATCATATGATCAGCACCATCAGGTGGCAGCAAACATTGCCCTTCCAGTCACATGTGGCCGCACTGTCTGGCCACGTGGCCAGCAGAACTCAGGGCCGGAGGCTCTTCCCCGCCAGTAGATCTGGAGATGGGGTTTGCTCTGCTTGAAAAAGAAACAGTAACATCAACCCACATCTCCTAATTACCCATGGAAACACAGAGCTGAAGTTGCTGGCTGAACTGCTRGGGTGTTACCTCTTCATTCACATTACATTAGGACTTTGTTTTGCAGGAAATTTAAATGCTCAGTCACATTCCCAGGGCTCCTTTACCACCAARCATCACTTCCAGGGCTAATGCCTGCAAACTCAATGAGGGTGGACATAGATTAGGTATAAGGGAGAAGCTTTTACAAGGAGGGTGATGAGACATTGGCACAGTTGCCCAGAGAAGTGGTGGATTCCCCATCCCTGGAAGTGTTCAAGGCCAGGTTGGATGGGGCTCTGGTCTAGTGAAAGATGTCCCTGCCAATGCCAATGGGGTTTGGAACTAGATGACCTTTAAAAGGCCCCTTCCAACCCAAACCATTGTATGATCCTATGGTTCCATTTCACTYATGACTCCAGAGAGCTTCATTAACAACATGGCAGCCAAAGAAGTCACCTTTTCAAGCAGCAACTGTTTATTGTTGGGRAGAACATTAGGTCTTTATTTTTTTTCTCTTACATATATTCAATTTGAATAAAAATAATTTAATTTTTTTTAAATTTCTCATTATATTACATGAAAATAACTTGAAACAAGAACTGTGAATTTTGGAAGCAAGAAACATAGACAAAACTATTGTTTAGCTGCTGAGATGTAGTTCTTGGATTTTTTTTTCCCAAAAAACCCTCTCAAATAGAGAAACAATCACAATTGTCATTCCAGTGGAGAAACTTAATCCATCTATAAAATATCTTTAAGTTTGAGAATGGTATATAGTTACACTAGAAAGTATTCATAATATAGCACGTGAGTTCTAATATACCACCTAAAATATATAACTTCTCAGACTTTACAAGGTCAAATATTTTAGACCATATTCCAGTGGAAAAACACTACAAACCTCTTACAATCCTTTTAAAGTTCTTGTTGAATTAACTTTTATTTCCTTTTAAGGAATTTTAATATAATTCCAAGCAATAAAATACTGCATACAAACTAGCTTGCAGAACTTTACTCACACTAAATTGGACAACCACTGTTTAAAAGGATGAAGCACCTTTAGTAACAGTGACAAAACATCACTGTTAGTGTAGCTGATGAAGAAGCAGATTTTGTGCACAAATTGGTAAAATTTTCATAACAATAAGTCCAATAAAAATTATTGTATATTCAGTATTAAGAATTTCAGCTAATTGGAATTAAAATATGCTTATGGGGTAGGATTACAGTGCTACAGAACCAAGGGTCTACTAATTAGTCCAATTCATATTATCTGATAAAGACTTCCWATAAAACACTGATTTCTTCTTTTTCTTATTTTTAAAATATGTGTAACCTACTGCAATTTCCCTGGCTTATCTCAACTCTTTTCATTTTTTTCAGCTGAATGTGAATATAGCTCACCTTTTCATTAACTCCGGGGGTAATGAACACCATTCAGCATCACCTGAATGGATTAATTTTCTTTAATTAATTAATTAATTAATTTTTAAAAGCCCAAAAAGCAAAGGAAAAAAAAAGCAATTAGCATGCCAATGTCTCACTGTAGAACACAAATCTGCAGAAATACGTAAGGTTAAAATGAGATGGACTTTCTGTAGGTAGTTATTTGCATTGAGTACCATATCAAATTTAATGTAACTGTGCCAGTCGTGGGTCAGATAGCCCAGTGGAAAATCACTCTTACCATTACAAGGAAAAAAGACTATTAATATGATTGTCAAAATTGTTCTCTTGTAAAGGCCTAACCTCAGGGATCAGCTCTCTTCCAAAGAAATGCTTGAAATGCTGGCTGGTGCTGCAGCCTGACAAASAACCCGATGCCATCTAAGGTAACAACATCAAACCCTTTCAAAAAGAATAATTTTGCTTCAGGATATTTTAGCTGGGGAGGGGGGTGRTGGGTGTTGTTTTGCTTTGTTTTGTTTTGTTCTTGGCTTTTTTGTTTCTGTAACTGTCTGCTATTTCCAGCACCAGCTCAGAGGCTGGAACTGGACTCATTCCTTCCTCTGCCAGTTGTGTCCTTTCCCACTTGGCAGGTGCTGACCACCACACCCGCCGCTCCTCGGTGTGCAGCAGCCATCGGTGTCACCTTCTTGTTTTCCTTGCCTGTTATCTGTGTCWTCAGCGGAATTTACAGCCCTGGAATGTGATTTCAGAATCAATATGCATTTTCTTTTCCTAAGGAATGCCTTATTTTGCAACCACAGCTGTGTTAAAATATGCTAATTTTAATTAATGAGGGGGAGTGGCTCTTTTGAGACAAATCAGTGATGCAATTAGAAAACCAGRGAGGCATTTTCACCAGACTGCAGTATTCATAAGACCAGGTAAAATTTTGGACCTAAACTATGCCAATTGTCTTCCTTTCTAAATTAAGAATTACTTTTAGTTTTACCAAGAAATATTCTACTGGTATGAGCTATAGAATTTTTGAAATTATGAAGCATATTTGTGCTTTCCATCTCTTCTCTAAATATATTACTCATTTGTTTAATTCATTCAGGATTCTACCATACTGTCAACCAACTATAGTAATCCAGAAATGTTTTCTGCCTATGGAAGGGGCTTAATCACTAAGCCACACCTCCCTGCAATGCTTCAGTATTTCTGATTGGTAAAAAGCATTTCTCATTGAAGTAATACTGAAGTGGAGCCTTAGCCCTCTTCCATATATACGACTGTCAAGTTAATTAACTCTTCAGRACAAAATGCTGATCACATTCAATGATGAGCCACGCTGGCGTGTTCAAGACAGCTCCAGTGGTAGCTCTGGTGGCACAACTGTGTATCTTGGGTCAAGCTTAGGCGTGAAATCCTTGAAGTTCTTAGATGCTTCAGTACCAAATACATCTAAAGCTTTCCTGTTCATGAGAGCAAACCTGAAAAAGAAAAGAGAAGAAAGCATGAATGCATGATCCATTTACTTATGAAAAAATTAAATTATTTCATGTCATGAAAGATTACTGAAACCTCTGAAATACAGGCTTCAACCTGTGCTGTTCAGAGATTGAAAATTTTTCACCTCAAGCAATAAAAGTTTTTTTAAAAAATGCATTTGAAAAGTTTGGTTAATAGTGTTTATTAAGTTTACTTCAAATAATACAACTTATAAAAAAGGGGAAGAATCCCCCTCTACTTTTAATGCCACAAAAAAAGGTCAAACCAAAATATACTACTGTTCTCTCTCACTCCAGCAGAGCAAACTCTGGCCCTGCCTGCCCAAGTCTGGATGTCAATTTTATGGGTGTTACAACTGATTTCCATTTTGTTGTTCTTCACAACTATAGACTGAAAAGTATATAAAATGTCAAAAGAAATTGCCTTTATGGAGAAACCGTCAAAATTACCATTACAGAGATTTGCTTCAGATAAAATAAATGAGCAGAACAGAATTTCTTTTCCTTCCTCTCTTTCAGCTAAGGCAAGCTTAGGATTAGGACAAAATGGAAAAATGCAGCCAAAATTGGACATCTGCACTGACATCATTCACTATATCATGTTTGTATGGCCTCAGAGGTTGCCTGAGGACTGCCTCCAGGCATTCCAAGGAAAGCTTCCCACTACATCTTGCAATGTATTCAATCACCTCATGTGTGTACTGTGCCACAGGGAGTGCAGGTTCAACATGCTCCAGGGACTGGCCTCTGATTTCACTTCTATTTTTACAGCCTGGATAGCTCGCTGTCATGACAAACGTTACCTTTTATAATCCCATTCATAAACTGATCTGCATCAAGGTTTGGATGCTGTGTTCMTGCCACACACTGCACCACTATAACAATACACAATTCACTAAACTGTATTTTTAGAAGTCAGTTACAGCAAAATCTGCTTTTAAAAGAAAGTTTTTTAGATGCCTGCAGCAAATTGAAAAAAAATCCAGTTAAGACATTACAATGTATATTTTTGATTATGATCAGTGAAAATTTTTCATTAGCTTTCCAAAAAAAAATCCTTTCCCAATTGAAACAGTTATTTAAAAGTACTGAAATTTTCAACTATTCTTAGGAGCTATTCTGACATTTCTAGTAATGCTTTTAAACACATAGTAATACCATGTTGTCAATCACTGTACATACTAAGTGTTTCTTCAATATGTATAGTTGTTCACTGGATTCTTCATGTTCCAATGGAATCTGAAAGCCTCCCACCCTCCAAGTGAACTAAAAAGGCTTCAAGTAAAACACTCCTCTGCTAAACAGTCTTCACTAGAGTTAAGTCATTGTTCCTGTCATTAGACTAAACCCAGCAATGTCACTTCAGCAGAAAAGAACTTCAAGAGTGCTGGAAACTGCTTGAAAAGAAAAGTAAATCCTCAGGAAATTAGCTCTCATGTACTTCTAGGGCTCTGTGTTGACARTGAATGACACAGAAAGCTGAGTGTGATCAATGACAGGTTCAGACAAGCCTTAACACAACCCCGATTACATACCTGCCCTTAGTTARTCGTAAAAGAAATTTCCAGTATGAAGGTCTCAGGTGCTGAACTTCCATGACAGCCTGCAAGGAGAGGATTCTGTCAGAGTCAGCTGACAGGACCAGGTAAAAGCTTTACCTGGTACATTACATTGCCCAAATTAGCAAAACGATTATTATGGAAACAATGTTTACTGCTCTCTGCTGAATTCAATACCCTGTATGACCACCACCAGCACAGACTGATATTCCCAGAATACAATCTTTTACCACTGGTGACGATTAACTTATATCTCATTGCTAAGAAATCAATGACAACCATTATTCCTACATACATGACTTTAAACTGGTGGATGTCAAATTTACCTGCAACTTTATCCCCCACCCACTCTGCATTTTGTGATCTACCATATCTTGCAGTTGTATTTATATTTCAAATTACTTTATTTTAAATAATATCATATAGCCAACATCCTTGTCTTGTCTCTATTCCATTACTTTTCCGGGTCATTTACAAATATAGTGAGTAACAAGCATCTCAACATAGATCTTTTTTTTCTAATTTCACATTCCTTCTTCCTGCTAAATCTAGCAATTAATTTCTAGTCTTAAATTCTTTTTTCAATAAGTTATTAAGTAACAAAAAAACCCCTTTCTTTTTTTCTCATATGAACTTTATGTCTGTTAGTCTCACAAGGCTGACCCTGACAACAGCATTTTGGAGACCTTCAGGCACATCCCAAGCACTAAACTATCAATTCACTTTGATACTAGACTTAGAGATATTCCCAAGTACATGGAAACAAGGAGGAGGAGGAGTGTGTCTTAGCTGTCTTGTTAAGCACAAGACAGCAGAATATTCTCTTTGTTGAGGGGCACAAAAAATATACGTAGTTATGGAGCTCCAGAGAATATGCAGTTCATGCAGGGGTATTTGAGAAGAAGGTCTAGAAAGGGTGAGATGTAGTAGAATTGTAGAGCAATTTGGGTAGCACTGAAAAGTTGATGCAGATGATAAAAGGACTGAGGATAAAGGCATATAACTGACTTGAGAAATGCAAAAGATGGTAACTACAGCTTGTTTTGAATATATCACTTCAGGGGTTTTTACTGGCTTTTTGCAGATTTTTTCAACTCGGTAATATTAATTCAAGTCAGCTTACTGCAAACTTTCAGTTGATTTAAAAAAACATAAAATATTGCATTATACTGCTTGCCTCCTTTAGAAACTGTCTTTTCACATGCTTATGGATGTTAATACATTGATGTTCATCCTCAGGATCAATGCATTTTGATATCCTTTCCAAAGAATTCAATGCTTGCATAATCTATTCAGCCACAAGCATAGGAGAAATTCAGTTCCTGAAGCAACCTTTCCACAGTGATACTCAAAACCAGGAGGCCAGAGCCCCGATTCACAGCATCTTCCTGGAATCACTACATCTCACCATGTTTTCTACAGAAACATCTCCCTGTGCTCCTCATTTCATTCAACATCTGCTTTAAAGAACTTCATGCTCTGTTTGGGAACATACTTACTGCCTGAAAGCATATTGATGTAGAAATGGCATAGATGATGCTGTCTGCATGAGGAAAATAGGGAACTTTCCCTGCTTCGATGCCTTTGAAGTATATAGTCTATAAAAATAAACAAAAAATCATGAATACAACAAAATCAAAGTAACTTTTTACTTTACTTTTTTTAAAAAATCATGTCAGCATAATGATGTATTTCTTTATATATCCACAAATGTGACATTGACTAAGACAGATTACAGAAGTTGTCCAAAATCAATCTAATATGAGGCTATTAATGCACAGAAAAGGACTAGCACCAGCTTGGGTGTTAAAGATCCYAAAGACAAAAATGAAAAGTTTGCTGCTAAATTCTTCATTTTAAAAAAGCAAAAGAACAATGCAATAACWATTCCAACAAAGTGAATATTCACTGTTCTTAACCAGCTTGAAATCACATACTTTACTTTCTGAGAAAACATGTACAGTTTATTTTCCTGAGCACAGCCTGACCTTGCGAAGCAGCACACGCCTTTTTGGTCAGTTACCCTTGGCTTGCGTAAGATGATAAAAGTAGTAAAAGAAAAAAAAAAGTAAGAAAGAATACACAGCACTTTCCTTATTTCACTGTAGCCATGATATCTCAAAGTCCAGTGAAAACCATCAGCAATACAAGTTATATGGTTTTTTTGCAACTGGTGTTCTAAAAGTCAATATGGATAAGTCAGATTTGCCTTTATATGACCAATATGTGAACTGCCTTCAGAGCTTGGATAACAAGGAGTAGGAACAGAGAGTACTTTCCCTTTTTATGTTTAATTTTATGCATAACAAAAAAAGGAAATTCCTTCTTTTTATTTTCTTTAAAATTAATTCTGCTCTGGTAATGGAGGTGGATAAATATCACTAGAGAACAAGGCCCTTGAGGTCTGCAGGAGAAATATGGGATTTGGGGATGAGGCATAGTGAGAGAACATTATCAATCCATACCAGTGGTGGTGTTGGGGAATTAACCATGACTAAGTCTCAATTTCAAGGAAAAATCACAGTAAGAAATCAAATGCTGGTTAAAAAAGTATAATCAACATACCCAAACTGGTTTTTTTTTTTTTCTGGGCTCCTAATTTTAACAAGCTCAGAGAAATAATTCAAGCCTGAAGAACAATAATTAGAACAAAGTTCATTCCAAAGCTGGGAATTCAATCAGTTGAAGTACTCTGACAAACAACTTCAGCTATAGACTAAAACCTAAGCTATTTTGAGTTATCTTAGACTGCTGAATGCCAAAATTAGGGAACAAAGGCAGGAAGTTAAGCTGTAGCTTTTGGCAATAAATCTGCAATTAAGGACTAGGTCTGATTTATGTTTCTGGCAGAATAGACATTCTYGGAACTTTGTGATTTAAAAAATCTGCAAAAACTACAAGGTAAAGGGTTGTCAGGAGATCAAAAAATTCATGGAGAATATACATGAAGATCAGTGGATAAAGAACATTTAAAATSAGTCAAAGAAAAGTAAGAAAAAAAATAAGACTAGCATTGCCTCTTGGCATCCATGTACTGGAACACTGTCACCATACAACTTGGTATTTTACTGGAATTGCCTGACAAAGCCTCTGAAGTTCATTTTCTTTTCTTCTGCCTTGAAAAAATAGATGAAATGAAGACCTCTGTTATGAGGGTAATAACTTACCTCTACTAATTTGGACACCAGATACATAGAGATAGTTGTACTTTTGTAAAACATCATAGAAATTCCTGCTAGACACCCTGYAACAATCAGAAAAGAAAAGCATTGTTAAGGTTGCTGTTGTGGCGTGTCAGCCCAACAAACACTGCACAGGACTATTTATTTCTGTTGCTGCAACACAGTTCAGTGATGCTCTTTTGCTGGCCATYCAAGTATGGTTTGTATCACTAAGCAGAGGAAATTTTAAAATGCTCAAATGAATCTGTACTTCAGTGCTCAGGAGCACAGCATCAAATTTCTCTCTTCTTTGTGGGATGAGGGACCTCTGCAGTTCCAACATGTGACAGATGCATATGAGGGAAGGGCCTCATCACCACACAAATTTCATGCCAAAAGGGTCTTTCTTTGGACCCAGTGGAGCATGTAATTTCCAGTGTGTATTCTGTCATATATGGAAGGGACAGTATTTGCCTCTCCCATATCTGCAAATTAAAGGACAAGTTTACATTCATGCACACAATAATATACTGTCCTTGGAGCTGACCATAAATGCCACACCATTTGATTGAATTGCAGCTCTTTCTTTGACACTACTTAAAACATCACTGTCACTTGATGTACAACCTTGATGAATAACACAACCTTGATGTACACAGTCCTGCTTTCATCACAGAAGTCTGACGAGGGAATGGGAGGACAGACAAGAGGAATACTTAGAGTCTCATCACAGGCACCATAAACTTTTCACAGACTCACCAGCTACAAGAGCATGAAGCTCATCATCTAGGTTTCGGACCCAGCGCAGGAAGCAACTTGTACCCTGTAGGCGAAGAGAAACAGATTTAGCCCTACTTAATGTCTTTGATACCACACAGACTGCAGGTATTCCTTACAAACTAGCAATATAGCACACAGCAATGAATTAAGAGTGCAATGTGATAATACCCATAACCATAGAAMCATAAAATAGYTTGGGTTGGAAGGGAYCTTAAAGATAATCTTGTTCCATCTCCCCTGCCATAGGCAGGKACACCTTCCATTAAACCAGGCTGCTSAGAGCCCCATCCAGCCTGGCCTTCCAGGGATAATGCATTCTTCTGCTTGGTAAGATTGTTATAATAAAGGGCAATTTAATTGATACAGGAGGAAGCAAACTTTCTCATTGTAAGAGTCTTGTAAGGGAAATGTAAAATCACATTGTAATTTCTTAAGAGCYGTAGAAACTTTCATTACTGGGAGATGTTATGTCTGATTAGGTAATCATCTTTACCACATCAAGAAACACTTAATTATATCAACAAAAACACAAGAAATCAAGACAACGAAAGAACAACCTTAAAAAGCACTGGTACTAAAGTCCAGAGAGTTGGACACAATACCSAAAACATTTCAGTGTTTTAATTTACAATTTACTGCTGCCATTTCTTTCAAAATCAGAGAGCAGATTAAACTAATTTGAATTCCAATCTAATAACAAAGCTAATCTTGAATTCATGKCATCCTTATTTGCTGTATCTGTCTAGACTCTTTCCCATGATAAAGGCTTTTTCCAACTACATACCAAACCTCCTGAGATTTTTCCATGCATTCAATAAATTCTGGAACTAGGAAAACACATTAATCTAAAAAAGTAGAACTTCAYATTCGTTTGGATCCAAAATGCACAAAGCATTTCACCTTTTTTTTCCATGGTCCAATTGTTTTGAATGACTAGAATCTTTGCTGCCCTATGTGCCTATTAAAACTGGAAGAAAAATAATAATGCAACCCAAATTTGTGTAAGGTACAAAATGCAAACAATAACATATAGTAGCATCATAGAATGAGAGGATCATTTAGCCTGGAGAGGAGATTTAYGATCATCAAGTCCAGCTGTTAACCCAGCATCCACCAGCTCCACCACTAAACCACATCCCCAAGTGCCACATCCACACACCTTTTGAACACTTCCAGAGATGGCAATTCCAYCACTTCCCTGGGCATCCTGTTCCAGTGCCTGACAACCCYWTCARTGAAGGAAGATTTCCTACTGTCCAATCTAAACYTCCCCTCTCTCAATTTAATTACTAATCAAGTGAAATGCTGTTTTGCTTACAGGTAAGATGTGTTTTTGTATTTTTCAGTAAATAATATTTACCCTCAATAATACAGCATGAKCTTGAATTTGCAGAGCAAGTGGCAGTTGAAAAATGCCATGTGATAAAGAATGTAAAAATGCAAGACACTTCAGCACTGCACTGTGCAACATATTCAATATGTGCTTTGCCACATTCTCTTTTGGCATAAATGAAAATAACTTGATTATTTCCAACAATGCTGCACGAATGCATATCAGTTCACAATCTGTCATAAAGTGGTAGGAAAGGATAACTTTCAAGAGTTAAGTGCACTGTCTCCTCAGCTACACACTGTATGTTCTGTACTCTCCTGCTACTTAGTGTCAAGTAAGAATTCCAGATATGTAAGCCAACAAAATGTGCAAATGGCTTCTCACTGGCAATGCAGATGCTACTGCAGTCACTACTTGTGCCTGCACTAAAATGSTTTTGTGTACCAGCAAATCCCTTTGAAATCTGAATTCACTTTCTCTGAAGTACTSTCTGTCTCCTGATCTTGAAACCAAGCTGCAAAATCCATCTGGTTTATTTGGAAATTATAGAAAAAACACACAGAATGGAAGAATARTTTCATGTTTACAGTTTGATCATTGTAATAGACTAAAATTTGTCAGTGATTATGCCATACAAACAGTATCAGTACTATTAAGCAGCTTGACATTTTAGCTCTTTGTGATATTCTGACAAGTGAAATAAAAAACATGGTATYTATCACTTCTGCATGCCATGAACTTACTTTGTATATACTGACAAAAGATCCCAGAAAAGCTCCAAGCTGGAAATTTTCCTTGTTGTAGAAGAGGGAAAGTAGCCGTGATGGTCGTGTAAACAGATGCCGGAAGGTGGAAGGAATACGAAGGCAACACTGGATCAGGTAACCRATGCTAAACATCCTAATGAAGCCCTAGAGAAAAGAGAGATTTTGTGGTAAGAAACCACTAATTCTGTGAAAGGAAAAGCAAATGCTTKTACAGAAGGACTTATTTTTGACATKGAATAGTTTAAARCCCACTCTGCAGGTAGTATGTAAAATGCATAAAGGCATCCCCATCTTCAAACTCAAGACTTTTCTTTTTCTGSTTACCCTGTAAAATAGGAAAAGCAGTAAGATCACAGACAATTGACTCTTCTTTAATTACCATGAATTTCTCAAAGCTCTCAAGAGAGAGAGTCTTTTCTTCTGCTCCAAAATTCTGTCCTTTGAAATAATCCTGATGACTTCATTTCAGGTTACAGACTAGGTTTGAACCACAAATGGGTTTATAGAGGAAAGCAATGTGGTGGGAAAAAAAAAAAAGAGCACTTCTACACTCAAATGTCTGGAGAAAAGAGTAAGGAGGAAAAAGTCCACCAAAAATAAATTTCAGAAAGTGTGAGAATTAGAAGTTAACCCTGGTGGCTTGGCACATGTTCATGGACTTTGCCACAGCCAGACATGAGGTTTGGGATGCCTGCAGCAAGGAAAAGGGCAAAACTGGAYGAGAGTTGATGTGCAGAGCTACTGAGAAAAAATAAAATGGGTTKCAAAGAATTTACTTACTATCCCACCTTAAATACAGATCTGGTGGTTTTGTTTTTTTTTTTAACATGACACAAAACCACACAGACTTTTTTTTCCAAATTATTCTCCCCATTTCTTCTAACTTCCTCCAGTGCTTCCCATCATTATCCTTATCCTAAGGCTGAACTTTTTTTAATAATTCCGAATAAATTTTACCCAGTTTTTGTTTGAAAGATGCTTTATGTGAGAACCAACTCTGCACTCACCCACAAATGAAGCAGGCACTCTATTCAATTCCAGTGACAGAGACAAGGAAATCTGGCAGAGGATTTGACTGAGCAACCTTTCAGACTCAGAAACTCAAACCWTTTTTGCCTCCTAAGGAACTTTATAATGCATCATAAAGCACATAAAATTTTATTGTGGCTAAACATCCAGTAATAAACTCTTTCTGAAGCAATTACTCTTCTTTCTACTCAAAAAATGGTTTATGAGAATTAAGTGGAAGAAAATAAGTCATACAATGATCCAACACCATTTTAATGAAAAATTTCCATTCCTTCATGCTATTAAACAAAAAAACCCCAACCAAAATAAACAAAAAGATCAAAACAAAACCAAAACCAACCAAATCCAACCCAAACAAAACAAAAAWTAAAACCCAGCAGTTATGAACAAAGCCCAAAACAAGAACAGAAACAACAGGATGGTGTGTTTGACATTTTTATCCAGGAAAGGTGATCTCAGTGGGGTGAAGAAACATCTAAATTACTAAATAGAGTGGAAACATTCAAACATGTCCCTAATTTTATTCCTATTAGTAGCCAAATTAGAAGTGCTGAACCAAAGGAYTGAGGTTTAGTGTTGACGTGCATGAAATAGCAAATATTGCACAAAATCTATTTAGCTCATTACTTCAACCAGGTGAAATCATATCACACCTACRGTGTTTCAGAGTCACAGGAAGCATCATATCTTATAATCAATGTACATAAGTATTGTAACTTCTATCTTCCATAAAAACACCTCAAATACAATTGGAGGTAGAACACAGCAAAGCAGATGCAGGACATTATAATGAACATAAGTGAGCAAAGAAAATTTTGCTAAGGGCCATTTCTCCACAGAGATTTTGAGCTGGAGCTCAGATCAGCCACAAGTAATAGCACAGTGTAAGAACAGAATTTGCTAAGTAAACTTTTTCCTGCTTTTGAGAAACAAATTTCTTAATAATGCAGTCAAGCTATTTGCTATAACTCAAATTCAGAAAAGCACATGTGCACATAAACAGAGTTCAGAAACATACCAAAAACTCAGTTAACCTGTTGCAATATATTAGGAATTATTTGATAGTTAAAATAAATGAAATAAGATATTTAATATTTATTCTGGCTATACAGTAGCCCACGTTCCTTCAAGAGACAGAACACTGAGACTACAATCCTAAAAMATAATCTCAGAGAAGCTGTGGATGYCCCAAYCCTGGAACTGCTCAAGGTCAGGGTGGATGGGGCTTTGARTAACCTGACCTAGTAGTARGTGTCCCTGAAGATGGCAGGGGGTTCAAAATAAATGATCTTTAAGGTCYTTTCCAACCAAAACCAYTCTATTATTCTACAACCTTCTTTGGTTGTAGAATAATAGAGGTCACCTTAATCACCAGTAAATTTGGAAGGTTATCTGGTCCTGTGCGTAGCACCAGCAGAAAAAATGGACAACTGGACTTGAACTGTTGGCTAATGGCTCCTCACTGTAAACAAGCGGAATCCAAAAGAGGAAAAATACTGTTCCACTGCTTCTGTCACAGCTCTTTACAGACATTTTCAAGCACAAAGCATTTCAAGTATTTGAAGTGTGAAGAGAAGTCAATGAATATTACATAAAAGACATGATGATGTCAATGAGCTAACRTGCATTTAAATATGAAACAGGAGAAAAAGAGCATGTAAATGACAGGTAATGACAGATGTATTCATGTGAAGACAAATTGTTCAAGGGAAAGGGAAAATASCAATAAGCAGCTCATCATATCAGTATCAGATCTGAAAGGTCCATTACAGATAAAGAATTTTAAAACATGCTCAGATCATGTCAGCTGACAGTTGTTACTGCCCAACTCCAGGAACAATCACAGAGACAACTAAAAGTTAGGAATTTTGGTTCTTTAAAAAAATGGTTCTTTATAAAAGTAATTTTTTTCACTCATATTTTAATTTTTAAAAAACTCATAGAAAAGACAGGAAATTAAAAGATCTGACTGCCACTTCAGCAATATCTCCCTCAATAGATTATTGCAGTCAAAAATAATWTATACAAAATACTACAGAGGATGGGTCCAAGAATAAAATATATTAGAAATGCACGATTGTCTTCTCTAAAGACAGAGAAGCCTTATAAAACTTTCTTTTTACAATTTATTTTTCTCAGGTCAAGACTTTACTCAGCTCTTTTATCAGTTAGGTTTTTTCTTCCCCTCATTCCATTTAAGGGTATGTAAAACACAAACAAGTGAAGAGGATGAATACTTCTGAAATACTTCCCCCCACCCTCAGGTTCTTTTAATAACTAATGTCTCCCCCATCACCTACGAAAAAACAGAGTGTAGTGTGGGTCTAGGTTAGTGTAATTTGCAAAACTCATAACCTGAAATCAGATTTGAATCTCTCAGCTAGAGTAATTCAACAAGATTAACTCCTATTTTCTYATCATCCTTCTGTTTTAAAATCTATTTCAAGCTTATTACATTCCATAATGATCAGATCACCTACCTCTACCTATGAAGTCTCACACACAATCATTCCTCCAGCAGACTATGTATTTTCCATGGAGAAGAATTCCATGATGAGTACTCTTAATATAAATCCTTACTTGTTTGTTCTAACTGTGCTTGTAAAATAATGTGGTGTTATGACAGTACKGACAGATTTGAATGCTGAGCACGCAGCACAGGATGCACAAGGATTTTGTGTGATATTAATAAAAAGCTCTGAAAGCAAGTCTGGACTAACTGTAGTTAAGAGCTAATTACTGTAAAATACCTCTAAGTAATGAAAGACAGCACTTTTACTATGTAAAAGTCCAAGAGACCAAAGTTATAGCAAAGTACCCATGAAAAACAGATGCACACCAGGAGATGCTGCCATCAGCAGAGATCTGGATGTGCAACATATCAAATCTGCATAAAATCACTTCTGTTTAACTTTAACATTTCTTTTGAATATAATATTTACTGCAATCTTGAAAATTTGATTCTGATGGACAGACATTTGATATCTACGAGAAAAACACAGAATACTCTGCAGACAGAGGAATGGGAATGTTTGCCCCTCAGAGGATGCTGACCTGACCAAACATGGGAGGCACAGCAAACCAGGAAGCACTGAACAGCAAACACTATGRGCAAAGCACTGAACCAGCACAAAGCAAATGGAAAGTCTGGGCCACCAAAGACGTTTTGCCTTGAAGAAATGAGTATATGAAGGAAACATAGAATTGACAGAGACAGTGGTGACAGGCTGTAAAACTCTCATTTTAATCTGGGTCTGTAAGTCTATGTATATGCCATACCTACAACAYAGGTGACAGATAAAATGTGAAAAAACTATCCTGAACCAGTCATCAGTGTTCTACTGAATATTCCCATTGTTATGCAGCACAACACTTAGGCACCACAGGAAATTCTACCATCTCTAGCACAATTCATACCTATGCTATACGTGCTGCTATGTACTGCAGTGCATAAAAAGGTGCTAATACAAAAAATTATGTTATTAGTAAACACACATGAATAAATGCTGCACTAGATCTCKCCYGATGCCAAATTTATGCATGGCTTTYCTCAKATAATATTARCTCTATATAAAATTTTAATTTTCARAAGTTATTTTTGAAMGCAATAGACATTAAAAGTATCTGAAGATACTCAAATCCATTTTTGCTGCCCCAYATATAAAAAACAGGTCAATTATTAAGGGATTGAGATCTTCTGGAGTCTTACCAACTCCCAAAACAGGCATAGCAGGTGGTACCACCTGTGCCAACCCAATGCCAGCCAACAGAAATTTCTGCACAGTACTTCTCTGAAAAAAAATGYGCTGATCACATTAATAATGGAGCATGAATGATACCACCGGAGATAAACAGYTCTTCCTGGGCGTAGCAACTGTGACCAATCTCTCATTACCCCAAGCCCTTAAAATAAACGAGCGGAGGAGAGCACCCAGTGCCTGGCAGCAACGTTCCAGAGCTGTGCAGCTGCACGGGAACCACGGCYGCCTGCCACAGCAGCACATTCCAGGTGCTTTATTTAGGGGGGAGTCACAAATGGGCTCAGCCRTGAAGTGCATCACATAGTTAAACAAGTTCCTGGCTTGCTAGTCCATTTTTTCCCACACATTTTATGTTACTCATTCACCACAGCTAATCTGAAAGACCAGAGAACTTTAACCCCACCACCGCCCTCTCTTAAATTGAGAAAATCTGTTTTCTGGCTTGTCACATTTTCAATAGAAGAAGAATGAGCAACAGGCTCATTTCTCACTTCCTAAGCATATGCTTTTCCTGGCTACAGACTTTTACCCYGTCCTTGCCAGAGTTTGTCAATCGAACTTTTTCTGCACTTACTTTAATACAGTATGAGATGCAATTATCTCCATAGTGTTTACAGCATCTATGCCTTGGGCCATGTTTGCACCTGCAAAAAGCATAATGAAACACGTATTAACTCATAGCTGTTTTCTGTGTCAGCGACAGGAGACTTCATAAATTTTTCTTGACTAAAAATACATGAAGTGCTATTTGCCCAGCACTCATTCTCCCCRTTACCCACTGAAGGGCACTGTGAACTTTTATGATGCCATAAAAGGACAATAAAAACTAACAATACTTTAGTTGTGCACCAAGAAAAAAGTGTCTGCACATTTATTTGGATCCAACCGCTTGCCATGCTACATATAAAATGTTTAAAGAACAAATTTTCTTCTGTGGTCATCAAGAAGTGATGTGATCTTTCCTGATTTCTCTCTGCTCCATAGTTCTGGAAGGATATTTGAGCAAGCATCTGTTACCTGTGTCCTTTYATTTTTCACACCACTGTAAGGGTCACTGAAGGGAAATGCAGAACATACAAATGCACAGAAACACTGCGTTACTTGTCTCAACTACAAGCCTTTTACTTTTGGGCTTTCTTCAAAAGTGTAGATTTTTATGCAGCTTTTCCTTCTTTGAGAAGAATTTGAGAATTTGATCTTGTGCATTTATAAGAGACTGGCTTGGGATGGTGGGATGTATGGATTGTACAGTTTCTAGCCCTACATTATACAGAATTAAAATAAGTAATGTCATACCAGGTCTGAACATTRTATTTTGTTAAATCCAAGTATTTAAGCTTTAATGCAAAATAAATTACACAATTTATATACTATGTCAAATATCTTGGAAGTTTTGAATCGTGTACTATAAAGTCTAATGGCCATAAATCATCTGTGAGGTCAGTTTATGCAGCAAAAATTGTAATGAGAATGTGCTCAGGTTACAGGCATTTAGACTCAATTATATTGAAAAGAACCATATGGAAGAGAAACCAGTGAGAGCATAAAAAGTCAGTATTGAAAGTTTTCTGAACGTCTGAGTTGAGAGTTTCAAAATGGTAAAGAAAAAATGCTCTTCTCCATCTTCAGTCCTTGTATTTAACAAACAACAGAAGAGCAATGAAATATCTCTAGCAAACTGACTAACAGGTATTTAAGATGAAACAGATATAAGCAATTCAGCTAAAAGAATTTGATTAGGCTGGAGCTGTCTTTCTCTTTTGGTGTTTAATACAGTCACGCCTGAAAAGCCACAGATGACTTCCCTCATATCTTTCAACTAAAACCCACAGCAAATCATAGGATGTCACCATGTAATGGGGATCACTTCATGTTTGTTCATCACCTGAGCAAGTGAAATAAGCCACTACTTTGAGAACACCATGCACTTGGAAGGCTCTCTCCTGCATGGCAGCAGGTACAGGTTTGTCTATAAAACTGCTCTTGAAGAGGTGAGTGGAAGTGAAGATTCATGGGTGTCATGTGAACATGTTTTACTCTATCTTCCCTGTAAATGAATGACTCCTYGTGGTATCCAACATGCCTGAAGCAGATTAATCAATCACAGCAGAAGTTAATCGTCTGAACATACCAGAATAAAAAGCTCACTGCTCTCACTTCTTTAAGGTCATACTAAAAGACAATGACTTGTATCCGGCAGACAGGGAATGCACCTACCTTGCCTAACTTCAGATCTGACCTAGTGCAAAACAATTTTAGATTCACTCTTTGCTTTGCAATTTCCTATGCCTGACAGTGGAGGCAGCCCATGTGCCATCAATCCTATTTTTAGATAGYTCTCCTTTATGCAATACAGGGATGGAGGGCCTCCAATAGACTATGTTACGGCCACTTATGGTGACATAAGTGTAAAGCCTGCTGCTGTGCAATTTCGCTCCTTAATATATTACCACTAGTTCCAGCAGAATTGCCACGAACTGGTTTTGCTGAAAACTGCAGAAAAGGCAACTATTATCCTGCACTCACCATGGACTGAATTTATCCTCCCTCCTTACACAATTGCATGTTGCAAGTCATTGCTATGATATACAAGGCTTAAGGTTTGCTTTCACTAGAGTTCATCATTTGCCATCATAGTAAAAATGAAACAGAAAAACACTGAAGTACAAAGCAGAAGTATTATAAAACATTGTCAAATACAACATAACAGACATTAAAGTGCACCATGTAAAAATGATTCATTTTGTGAATTTCATTTAAGTTTTTTCACTCACACTTTGTCCATGAGCTTTTTTGTTAGAGCCAGTATGTTCATTGGCTGTGATACTTTTTCACAATGCTTGATTTTTCTATCTGTTTTTGAAAATGCCACTTCAGGTGAAAAAGAATGGGTGGGGATTTCTTCTTTCCCTACAATGAACCTGAAAGAAAAATACAAAACAGAAAAAGCAAATTACATAAATAACTCAAAGAAATGCTTTTAGTCCTGTATAAGCCTCTAAGTCTTAAACTAGATTGATGTTACTCCCAGTTCTGTAAAAACTCATCTTATACAGCTGCCAAACTTTGTACTTCTTTGAAAAGATCACTCCACTAACATATATTTAAAGATATATTTCAGCTAGAGGACAGAATTGATGGCAGGAATTTTTTAAAACTAACAACAAAAACATTAATAGGGAAGTCCATCTCTCAGACAAAGGAAGAGYACTAAATAAGAACATAAAAAGGCACTTGAAATATCTCAATTATTTCTAGCAAAATGGGGTTACATAATGATTGATAATTACTACAATATTTTTATAAAATATCTATTTTGCAAAATCTTTAAAATGTTTTTGCTCCCATGGAAAACATGAACTTTGTTTTGCTTGGTCTCTTCCTCAGCCTTCTTTCTTCACACRGAAGTGAAGAATACTGGCCCATTTCAGGTGTAGAATTACTGTGTATCAAGGGCAAGGGAGGACACAATGGCAAGATGTTTTCTAACACTAGGCACCTTAATCCATGTTACACTGTATCTTGGTAGTCTTGCTGAGGGTAACGAAGGAATAAAATATTTGTCATTCTGTAAGGCAGCAAATAAACTCCAGGTAAAAACACAGCAGCCATTTGTTCACAGGAAAATATGGGTTATCATGAATCCCAGTTTTAGAAAGATATAACATTAGGATTCCTTCAAAACCATGCAATCATACATCTGAGTTTCCTTTAATAACAGTCCCAAATATGAAGGGATTTCTCCCTTGCCAGCAAACTAGAGGAAACTGCCTCAAGCTGCACCAGGGAAGGTTTACATTCAATATTAGAAAAATTTCTTCACTGAAATCTATTGTCAGGCACTGGAACAGGAAGTGGTGGAGTCATCATTCCTGGAGGTATTTAAAAGACATGTAGATGTTGCATTTGGGGACATGGCTTAGTGGTGAACCTGGCAGTGCCGGGTTAAAGGTTGGGCTGGATGATCTTAGAAGTCTTTTCCAACCAAAATGATTCTATGATCATTCCTTCTTCAAAATATGTTGTATACCCAAAAAAAAAAGAAAAAATTTAGAGCAGCATGATTTTTCTTAGGAATACCCTTCTTACAGTGCAGCTGCCACTGTGCATGTTTCCTCAAAATCTTGTCTTACATTGTCACAGAAGCTTTACTTACTTCAGTGCAGAGTATGTAAATCCTTTCAAGCCATCTTTGCACCTGAAAGATAAAACCAACAGATTTCTTTATAATGGGCTGCTGGCAWTATAAACTGCCACAGATTCAGTATCTCTGAGAAGGGCTGTGGAGGAACACCAGCTTTTCATTAACAAAAACAAGCACACTTGCAGTAACTCTGTGGCCATCCTTGATTCCTACTTGTCACCACAACCTCAGGACATCTCTGAAACAAAGGATAATGCATCAAATGCCARTGCTTCTCTCTTTTATCCAAACCAAGACTGGAGAATTTATAAAGGATGGTGACAGTACCACTAGGGCAACAATGCAAGATGACAAAAGTAGTCATGATGAGTTTAATAAAACATAAGTTTTAATAAAACGTAAGTTTTACTGCAAGGAGAGAAAGGAGGGTTGGATCACAATGAAACAYCCACCCTCTTGTGAAAAGCTACAGGAAACAGTTTTTCTGACTTTGTATTTGCAAAGTGCTCATCTCTGCAGCTTCTTACTTTACAAAGACTCTTATTCTGGAAGTCCCAGTTTTTCAATTATACAGCRGTTGCTCTGATTCTGAGCTTGACTATATTTATATATGCATGTTTTTACCAGCTATAGGTTCCTTGTGTGAAGAATGACCACAGCAAGGAGCCCATATTTGGCTATGAAAGATTTAGGTTATTGACTTTTTTTTCTGTGCAAGATACAATGAAAGGAGGTAAAGCTTGCAGCTGCTACTGATTCCTCCTGAAAAAAAACATCTTGGTTGCATAGGAGAGAGCAGATACTTGGGTTTTTTCCTCTTTTCTTTTTATAGCATTACATTGGGAATTACATGATGGTAAAATTGCATTCCTGACACAATACACAAAACACAAACTATCAACACCACCATTTCAAGAGCACCCCTACTCTAARGGAAGACAGGACAGCAATCACATGYTTTGTAAAAAGAAGCAAGACAAAGACAACCTGTCGTCTTCCACCTGCAGAGACCACACTGTTCCTGGAAGTGCCGTGCCCACACCCTCCAAGAACAGGTGACACCACCTCCCAGAAGGCTCCATGTGTAGTCAACATGTACTACCAATGGCTGGATAYGTGCAGCAAGCAGGAAAAACATAACGAGATCAAAGATGTTCACAAATGTAGAAAGTCTTGTTTTGTCCTGGCAGGGGAGTGCCTGGTGGAAAGCTGGTAAGACATCACAGCACTAAACACTCCTGGGAAACTCTTCCCAAGGGTACGACCTTCAACATATATGTTTCCAAGGACTTGGTTTTGTCAGCACGTGCACAGTGCTAAGCAAGTATCAGACACAGTTATACACAGCACAAAAAAATTAATTGCACTTGTGTTTGTCTTTTTAAATGACTGCAGTTAAAATATTGGTCAGATATTTATGATCTATAGGAGTTCAAGCTAAACACATTCAAATAAAATTGCTCACTATATCTTTAATTGACACAGAACTTTGAAAYCAAAGACATGTAATTATTTTGGGTTTTATGATTCTTTACCCTCACATACAATTTAGAAGCTGAAACACTATCACAGCACTTTTACAGAGAGATGGACCCAAAGATGGGTTGAAAATTAAATGACGGAGTGAAACAACTGAAATCAGCTTAGCCCAGAGATCACAGTCAATCACTGGTGGAAGTACAAACCGAGCCCAAATGCACACTTATTTGTATATAAGTGTGCACTTATATAATGCACACCCAAATTAACCCCACTCTATCCAGAGAACCAGGGTCAAGTTTCATGAGTTTGATTTTAAACCTGAAGCTGACTGTCAGTTAAATGTCCTTTGAGTGAACGGTGTCCAACACATTATGTCAGCAAGCTGCCAGCTCAAGAATAAGGTCTTAGTTTCTACTTTTCAAGTAAAATAAAACCATACACAAACTGCAATCTAAACAAGCAAATGTTTCTAGAATAATATCGAAACAGGAAAGTAATTACAATATGGCCATAATTAAGTTTTTTTTTTCCTTAATCTTTCCAATATAACCACACTTCCAGTTGCAAGTGTTCAATGATTCCTTTACTGCACCACCAGATGTCCCTGCCCAGCTGTGCTCCAAGCACCCTGATGGATGCTACTCTGCAATTCATTTCCTTTAAACTGACCTTGAAGAAAATGTCAAATCCTTTCTTCACTAATATTAAAAATCAGATCTGAATCACCAAAACAGAAAACAGCACTCCAACCTCCTACTTTTTTTCCTCAAAGAAACAAAAAATATTTCTAATGYCTATTTTAATTACACAATAAAAGTCAATTCTTTGCAGAAAGTATTTAGTGCACTGGAATTTTATTAATGATGCTTAGTTTTCTTATTTTTTTAGTTGTTCTATACTATGTATTTATAGAGCTACAGCTATGAATCGGCCTGAAAAGTGCATCAGTTAAATATGTAGTTCAATAAGGAAGTGATACTAAAGGCACAATTGAGATTTATCCCCTTTTAACTTCCTATATTTTTTAATTTTAAAAAAGTAAAAAGTGCAATCAAGCTCTTAAATTAATTAATGTTGCTTTCTGTCTAAACTGTCTTGTGTAAAGTCATCCTGCAAAACTAATGGGTGTGTGGAAATATGGCTTGTTAAAGATTTTATAAACAGGAGTCCTACAGAAACAATACTTTCAGTCAAGAGTAATTTGTACTGTAACTCTGCATGGCCATTTTGCTCTTATGAATGAAGCAGCAACCAACAACAAAACTGGAATTCTATTTTTTTGCTTTACATCATGAATCATTATTAATTCTTTTTATTAAAGATTTCAGAATACACTTCGAGAGATTGAAATGACATTTTTTATTCACTCAYTGGGTACACAACACTGACAGCAACCAAAAAACCCCTACACACTGACTTTAAAAACACTTATTTTTGGGGGGTGGGATGGGGTGTGTGACAACCCCCTTGCAGAGAGACATAACATATTCAGTGACCAGCCTCAACAGTAACTGCTGAGGTACAACACTGGCTGCACACAGCACGTTYCATGAACACCTGGCTGCTAATAACTGAACCAAGAGTAATGATCTGCTTCATACAGCCACTAACTGGTAATAATAATGCCACCACTAATTGGTTATAATAACTTTTACTCAATGCTTCACTGCTCAAGGGGTGAAAAAGCCTGCACTCTGCTGCTGACCCCCATGAGCTATTCAAGCTTCAAATGAGCTTAGTACAATGCATTACATGTGCCCAGCACTGCAGACAGCCCTGGGACAGRAGAAATATAAATAGTGAATTGTAAGGGGTTTTTTTTAGGGCATTATGCAACTTGCAAAGCTGAGATAACAGATGAGTTGTGTCATCAGAGGAACTCACCTACCTTTCTACACCTACCAGAGCAAAGCTCACCTACATTTCTACAAGGACATGCAGTGATAGGACAAGGGGGAAAGGCTTTAAACTGAGAGAGCAGGCTTAGATTGGATATTAGGAAGAAATTCTTCACTGTGAGGGTGTTGAGGCACCGGCTGCCCAGAGAAGCTGTGGATGCTCCAWCCCTGGAAGTGTTCARGGCCTGGTTGGACAAGGTCTTCGAACAACCTCATCTAGTGGAAAGTGTCCTGGCCCATGATGATCATYAAGGGTCCTTCCAAATCAAACCATTCTACTACTCTGTTTCCCCCACCCTGAATGTCCTAGAAACCACATCCCATGCTGCAGGTGGGCAACATTTTTTTTTGTCCAGCAAGCAGTAATTTAAATGGTGCGTAATTTGGTTACATTTTGCCATCAGAGTGGACTGTCCCTGGTACAAAGCAACAGCACCAGTGACTTTGCCAGCTGTCCCTGCTGGCACCATGTACCTGATCACAGCAGAAAAGCTCTGCTCTGTTCCAGCCTGTGTTTGGCCAGAGCCCTGCTTGGAGCTGAAGGAGCAGCAGAATCAAGGAGCCAAAGCAATAAATTTGGATTCTCAAAATTCCCCTGCTGGGACAATTCTGGCACAAGAGYAGATAGGGTCGATTTTAATCGTGCATATTTATAAGATAAATTTAACTTACGGCCACACACATTTATTTTTTCATAAAGAAAACAGCACAAGTGGAATAGAGCCAAGGCTTGATACAAACTRTACTTCCAGCAAGACACAAACTAACTGTAATAATGTTTGTATATGTAAAGAGGTGCTGTACATGAGTTAACTGTACTTTCCCTCCCTCCTGTGGGAAGAATTTCCCACACTGAACTGTAAGGCTGGATGCCAGTAATTATGTTTTGGTGTTTTTCATTAGTATGCCTGTTTTGTCTTATTATGTCTTGTCATAGCTCTTCGAAAGACAAGAAACCTTCTGAGGGAACGTCACTTTTCACCCAGGGAACTGGTAAGCAGRAAGCAGCTCACAGTAGTAACAACAKGCCATGTTTAACAACATCCCCACRGTGYTCATATTATCCYTAAGGGTAAAAGTAAATTAGAAACTCCTATATGCAGAGCTCTCATTATGGCCATGTGGGAAGGAAGCACTTTAAGCTCAGGACATGTGTTGGCATATTACTGCTACACTTTGCCTGTAAACACTGGTCAGGGGGACCACGATCCTGAGTTAAGGAGTCTTCTTTATGGAGGAGGCAGGATCATAGTGATGAAACATGACTGTGTCTGAACATGCCAGCTATAGCCCTTGCCATTAAAGTTCTTGCTTTTAGGAATTAAAGGCTCTCAATGGTATTTTGTGACCTATGCTCATCTCTGAAGGATAAGTCATTTTCTGTTTTAAGTTGCTTAGAGAGGGTACTATGCCTCCCTCCTTCTGTTTTTCAGTTGGACTCCGTGATTCTTTCCTCATCCTCTTCCCAGGGTTAAAAGTCAACAGCAACAGGTGCCATTTTTCTGAGATGTCTTCTATATCCATTTCTCTTCTTCCTTTTCCATCTTCTCTTTTGCCCTTTCTTCCTATAAGTGAGCTCCTCTTTCACATTTCCCTCCAACTGCCCTTTGAATGTTATTCTTAAAAGTTCATTTCTGTTTTTTAAAAAATAATTCATCARCACTTCATTATGGAATGACACCATGCTAATCAAGTGGGTTGTAGCTACAAGAATGCAAGTACAGAGCAAGCACCACATGAAACAGGATTATAAATAAATTCAAGACTCAGAGACATGTGCTTAATCATCCTGAATCCAAGAAATGAAGCAATTAGTTGAAGCTCAGTTCTAAGYAACTTTGAGACTAATTTGTTTATGYGATGACTGMAACATAAAATCACATTTTGGAAGTACTAGTTTACCAAAAGGCTCAGAGATCCAAGAAAAATTCTGGACCAGACAGACTTTCCTCAATGATGTAACTATGTAGAAAAATGTTACTTTAAAATGAAGTATTTTATATCTCTGGACATAAAATAAGAGGCAATCCAGTCCTATTCAGTATGACAAGGAAAACTGAAACCAAAGGTTGTTCAGAAGTGTGTACCACTAATATTTTTCCAAGTGGAAGAGCATACATTTTCATTTTTAAGTAGAAAATCTTTTTCCTAAACATTGTCATTGCACATACTACAAAATCTACGTTGACTTGTCATTATTTAGTTGTGGTGAACTTTTCCAGATATCTGAAGACTATCTAGATCCTTCTCAGCAACCAAAGAACAACTTGATTATTGTGCTAATCTCAGTGTCCAAATCCATCAAGCTGTCAGTGGTTTATGACAAGGATGAAGAAAGACATATTGGTCCTAATTAAAATAAATCTGTGGGCAACTGGATCCTAAAAATCTCTGTAGATATGGTTATACAAGAGTCTTCCGAMTCCAGGAATTATTGGTGATGTTCACATCATTTTAAAAAGAAAAGACTACTTTGCTTATATATATTGTCATCAGAAATAAAGTGCATCAARTATAAGATTGCAGCACCCTAACTAGGAAACAGAGAGGTATTTAGATGCAATTCCTTTGGATAAAAACTACTGTTTGCAGCTGAGTAACATCTAAACACATAGGAGCTTCCTTTCTAGATCTACAGGAGAATCAAAACACAGTCAGCTTCCTTTATGGATGGTACTGTGGTTTAACCTGATCACTACACAGCTACACACCACACTCCCACAGTGGAAGGGGGGGGTGAAAATTTGAAAAGAAAGTAAAATTCATGGGTTGAGATACCAACAGTTTAATAGGACAGGAAAGGAAAAAAATATCAACAACAACAAAAACAAACTAAAAAAAAAAAACCCTCTAACCAGTAATAATTGATATGAATAAAATGATGATTAGAATATGTAAACCAAAAGATGAACAAAGCAATTGTCCACCACCAACTGACTAATGCCCAACCAGTCCCTGGGCAGCAGCCTCTCTTCAGCTTTCCCCTTCAATTCAGCTGCTGCACATGATGATGTATGGTATGGAATACTCCTCTGGTCAGCTGTCCCAGCTGTGTCCCCTCCCAGCTCCTTGTGCAGCCCCAGCCCCTTTGCTCGTGGAGTGAGGAGCAGAAAAGGCCTTCACACCATGTAAGCGCTCCTCAGTGATAATGAAAACATCCCTGAATTATCAACACTGTTTTAATCCTAAATTCCAAACAACACTATACTAGCTACTAGGAAGAAAACTAACTATTCTAGCCAAAACAAACCATAGAATGAATTGTTGAAAGGTGCCTTTAAAATCATCTATTTCCAACCTCCCTGYTATGGGTAAGGAGACCTGATGGCTTGGYTGCTCAAACAAGGAAGATTCAACAAGATTATTGTGCTTTTACTTTTGTGATAATGGCCATTTCAACTAATCACCTCACCTTTATTTGATTCATATTAAGGAAATTAAAACTTATATATCTCACAAAGATAACCCAAAGAGAATATCCATATTTCAAATATTAAATTACAGTCTGTCTATCCAGAAACATCTCTTCGACACTCTCATCATGTCAAGACACCTAGAAATGCTGAGAGCAAAAAGGAGTCTGTTCCATGCACCAGTTGCTGCTAACTTTAACATTTTCCTCAACATAAAACTTGATAATTTCCCTGACAGTATGTATCCATATTCCAATTTTTTCCAGTTGATGCAGGAGCAGAAATAACCCTTGCCTCTCTCTTCCTCTACTCTGACAGGACTGGGATGGAAAATCTGATGGAAAACCTTTTCTTCCCCTCCTGCCTCCAAGGGTCAGGAAGGAGGCCCCACCACACTGGACCACATAACTTTAGGAAAATCAACTATGGCTACAAGCAGAGACCATCACCACTGCACCAAGAGCTGCCTCCTCCAAGATTCAATAGGATCATGAGGCACAACTTGCAACTTGCACAGAGGAAATCCAGAGGTAAATTTAAGTGGAAAAAATTATTCATACCCAGATTCTCTCTCCTCTGAATTTCTCCTTTTCTGGGTTAAACATTTATTTTCTTTCTATCTTTATACACAAGTCTTACCTATTCAAGCCAGAACTATGAAAAAATTAAGAGGTGCAATTATAAGCAACAAATCTAATCCTGAACCCCACGGACAACACACAGCTTTTGGAAAACATGTCAGACATCATTAAAAATAATTGAAATCAGAAGAGTTGTAGTTTATAAAAATTATATTTCAAACTTTTAAATGCACAAATGTGGCCAGGATCAAAATTCAATCAAAAGCCTCATAACTTGAGTTTCCAAATCAGATAGTTTAATTTTTGTGTGTTTTAAGTCAAACATTAAAGTATGTATCCATGGCATTTCTTTTAGTTGTGCTTGAAGCATAAAACAATCTTTTGAAAAGGCCATGGTTTTGCAACTATTAAATGCAGTGAATATAAACCCAGATTTTATAAAAAAGTAAATGAACAAAGAGCAAGTAGGGACAACATTCAAGGAGAAAGGGTGAGATTAGCACCCTGGAGGACGTATATTATTTTTTTCTTGAGCTACGCTGAATGAATCTTTTACAATACTTGGAAACAAAGGGTGCATGGAAATGACAAACCATGTAGTCAGCAATGATCTGTGGTCCCATTAAGCTCTCTTGTAAATCCAGGGAATTACATTTAAGAAGAAAAATTCTGYAATTCTGTGAAGAATGTGACACTGCAATTGAAAAGAAAGCTGTTTATATTGAAATTAAATTACAGTACTGGATTCAGGTTTGTAAACCAAAGCTGCTATCAATCAACACTTCACAGTTGATTGTTAATCAAGTTTTCTGTGTTATTGTCAAATTGAAATCAGATTTCTAGTGATGKTAATTATCCTACTATTTACAATGCTCTCATTTCTTCAGTGATTAGCACTTTCTGAAATGTGCAAGTAACTGCAATTTCAGTAAGTGCAATTTCTCTTAAAAGATCTTAAATAAAACCAAAAACTTGTTTTTTTTAAGGTGGATGCAGACATTCCATATCTTTGTGTATCAACAATGCTGCGCTGTGGGCTCAGGAACAGCAACTGAATCATTCAGTGGCCACGTTTACATCTCAAAATCCTTCATCAAAGCCCCTACCTCACACAGCTAACAGAAGAAGCCAACACAGAACCATAGAACAATATGGGGGAATGGAAAGTGACCTTTAAAGATCCTMTGGTCCAACACCCATGMCAAGGGCAGGGACACTCTCAACTGGGTCAGGTTGCTCAGAGCCCCATCCACCCTGGCTTTGAATGTTTTCAGGGATGAGACATCTACCACCTGTCTGGGCAACTTTTCCCAATGTCTCACCACCCTTTAGTAATAAAAAAAAACCCATTTCTTATATCAAGACTAAATCTACCTTTTTAGTTTAAAACCATTAACCCTTATCCTGTTCTATTAAAGAACACGTTCTATTAAAGTCTGTCCCCACCCTTCTTGTCATTCCCCTTTAGGTACTGGAAGGTGCTCTAAAATCTCCCAGGAGCCCTCTGTTCTCTAGACTGAACAACCCCAACTCAGTTTGTCACCCCATGAAAGGTGCTCCAGCCCTCTAATCATCTTCACRGCATCCCCTGAACCTGCTCCAACAGGTCCATGTCTTTCCTGTGCTGCAGACCCTAGAGCTGAATACAGTTCTCCAAGAAATTAAAAAAGCTGAAYAAACAATGAAGTTAAGGATTTATCTGCTTAGTTCAATTGGTTTGTTGAATTTTGMAAAGTGATGGACTTTTTCCACTATCCAATTTTGACCTTTTAATTACAAGTGTTTTATCAAAAAACAGTAACCTTCTGTTACAGCAAAMCCCAAACACTCTCTCCAAATCAGGMACAGAACAAAAATAGGAAATGGAAAAAAACCCTGGAGATGTGAAGATGGGAAGTCAAATCATCCCTAGAGGCATGAGGACACAGAGAAATGTACCTCAATATGTGTATGAAACCACGTCCACCTCTGGAGYCAGGGCTGCACTGATGCCGTCTCATTGTTTTTAGAACAATGAGTCAGTCACTAAAGGGACATGCTGTTAYGAGATTAAAAAACAAATAATTTTAAACCCTCAATGGATTTTGCTCATTATTAAATAATGGTGGCACCTGCAGTGATTCTTAGAAGGGGACTGTGCTAAATTTATCTACCGCCATATTTTCCTCCGGCTTTTTCTACTGGCTCTCTGCAACTGGAAAAAAAGACAAAAAAAAAAAAAAAAAAAAAAAAAAAAAAAAAAAAAAAAAAGAGGAGGCTAAACTTGTTGGAACTGTGTTCTGTAAAAATACTTAATGCTATTTGAAGATGATTCAAAATTTCAGTGAGCTAAACCTCTCTCACTGAATGATTAATTCAAGCATTCAAGAAAAATGGATACAACATCTGATTTTCCCAAATGATTCTGTAATTGGATTTGAGGGAAATGTTTGGCTGTTTGCTTTGTTTCAATTTGGGGAAGATGTGATTAAAAGGAGACAATCCATTTATATTTTTATATTTATTAACCCTATCTCTGGCATCTAATAAAATATATGATCAGAATTAATTTATAATTAAATGAAAAGCTATAAAAATATTTKAAAGAAACAGGCAATCATTCTGAATGCGCCCAGGCCATTCCTGAGCTAGGATAGAGAGTGAAGATCAGTGAGTTACTTATAATTAATATATTGACTTGAATTGAGTTTTTCACTCCATTATTCAGAAAAAAAAGTCTTAATTCTGTATAATGCAGAATGTTGCCAAAATCACCAASACTGTTACAAGTATTTAGCCATAAGTATTACCACATCAGCTGGCTGTTACACACAAAGTAAATAACCATGTTGCAATTTTCTTGAAATTCACCTTCTATTTCTTTGTGATGATCATTACCCCATGCAGATTTACTTGCTGACTTAGAGTTTACACCCACATCTCCTGCATGAATGCTGTGGTGTTTGACTCTGATGTTCATAAGTACCATAGGAAGTCTTGAAATGACATTAAAATGTAAAATCTGTGCTGGAAGAACCACAGAGTGAAAAAAGTGTTTGTGCACCACCCCAAGAAAACACTATTTTGAAAACCAAATTTTAGTGCAACCACAGAAATCCACCCCTGAGTAACTCCCTTGCTGGTTTATATTTTAGCAAGAGACCACATTCTACTCTAACATAACAGATTTATTTTAAATTACTACAGTGCTGGTCAGTTAGATCATATTTTTAGTGCTGCACATCCAGGTGCAGTATTTGGAATAGAAAGTTGCATCACCAAAAAAAACCCAAACAAACCAAAAAGACCAWCTTGAGAGACCGGTGATGAGACCTGGAGTGACCTGACACAAAGCCCAAGCCTACAGGTCACAGTCAGAGATAGGATGTGTCACTTCTTCAATTGACTCCTTGTCCTTTCTTCTCCTAATAATCACATAAATGTGGCTTCTGAACATCCCTATTGCTTCTGATTTTTTTAAAAAAATGGTTTTTAAGAAAAAAGTAACTCTGCATCAAGAATATATATAATCATCCAGATAAAACACCAGATTTCCTCAAAAACATGAAGGAGAGTAAAATTAATTATGTTAACATTATGGAACACTTGCTGCAGTGAACCAATTTAAGCAAGAACATGGTGTTTATGAAAATAATATTTCAAAAATTATTGTTGTGAAGTTAACCACTGTTGATATCCTTTAAGAGATTAATAAAAAAACCCACAACTATTTAATTTTGTAAATATACTACATCTGCTTTTGTCAGCTATGAAGTATGTAGCATAATCTGAATTTTCCTGGCAGGAAGTCACCTCATTCCTAGAGAAGGCCAGGTACAGACTGATTGTGAGCCACCAGAGTGTCCTCAATAGTGAGAAAGCTACATAACTTTGGGATGTTTAGTTATTTTTAGAAAAGACAGAGACAGTGCTAAGCATTAGCGTACTGTCTGAGAAAGGAGGAATTAGACAAAACTGCAATTCAACAAGCTTCCTAAGGAGGAAGGTCATATGTAAACACCCCCTATAAGTACCTGGAAGACAATCATGAGGACATGACTAACACTGAACATATGCTTATTAAAAAAAATCCTTGTAACAYTGGGTATCATTTTGTGACTAGGAATGCAAAGTAATGTGTGTCATATGCTACTGACCTAAGTCAGGCTTTGGACCTAGACTATGTGACTTTATTTTTTTTTAAATCACAGAAACACAAACCAATGGAAGTTATCTAATGAATGCAGATTACTGTCTGGTTGGACAAGAGTAGTGAGAGAGCAGTTATCAACGGCTTCCTGAGAAATTAGAAGGACATACTAAGTGGTACTCCACAARGACCAAACCTGCATGTCTGCTACTCAGTAATTTCAGTAATGAGAGTGGTGACAGAGGAAAAAGTGCATGCCTATGACATTTRCAGATAATACTGAGCAGAAAAGGGCTACAGGGGCTAATAATACAGGCTGAGAGAACTGGGGTTGTTCCGCCTGGAGAAGACTTTGGGGAGACCTTATATCACCTTCTAATACCTCAACRGGTTACACGAGAGCCAGAGTGGGACTTTTTAGAAAGACATGGACTGATAGCACAAGAAGTAGTAAATTTAAACTGAGAGTGGGTTTAGATTAAATATTAGGAAAAAAATATTTACTCTGAGTGTAGTGAGACACTGGCACAAGTTGCCTGGAGAAGCTGCAGATGCCCCATCTCTGGAAGTGTTCAAGGCCAGGCTGGACAAAKCTCTGAGCAACCTGGTCTAGTGAAAGGTGTCCCTGCCCATGGCAGGGGGCTTGGAATTAGATGATCTTTAAGGCTCTTTCCAACGCAAACCATTATGTGATTCTGTGATTTTATGCAGAGGAAGAGATTGGCTCAGAAAAAAAAACAGGATGCTATTCATCAACTGAATGTGCATTATACATATGCAGAAACAATCAGCTACACAAATGAACATAAGAATTGTGAAGCAGCAAAAGGCAAAACCTGATTTGGGGTGCAGAAGAAAGGCTACAACCTGCAAAACACTGAATTGATTGTCTTGCTTTATCATATTTGTCAAGCTTTATCAGCAGAAATAAATTGCCTTGTGCATCACGAAGGGCAASAGGGTAGAGGCAGACAAGGGGGAGAAAATAAAGCAGTATGTGATAAGTCTTTGCTACTAGACTTTGCTACAAAGTAAAGTAAGTAATCTGTTTTCCTCATGTTTGTGCATGGGAGAAGAATAGACCAAAATTATATCAAGATATATTCAAGCAAACTCTCTAAAAATCTTATCCAAAAAAGTGGCTAAAAATATATTGCTTAAGGAGTCAATGGACTCTCCATTACTGAAGACTGTAGAAAAATTAGAAGTGAGATATTTGACATGAATGAAGAGAAAATGAGACAYTCCCTCATGACTTCAAGTCCTTTTATTCTACTTCAAAAGACTGCAAAATAGAGCCAACACTTAAATGTCCTCACATATCCAAAATTTAAACCAACTGTRTAACTTTCTCAAGGGGAAAGAAAAAGCAAGCTGTTCTGAAGGTTTCCTTGATAACAAAGTATCACTGCAGTGAATGAAGAACCCAAAGGCATCAGGCCGTGGTCAGCCCTTGGTTCCTACAGCTGAAAATACCCTCAAATAATAACAAACGAGAGCAAAAAGTAAGATTTTAATTTTCAATTTACTTTTTCTTAGAATTTTCATTCACATTTAATGCTCAAGTCACAAATGCAACTATTCGTTCTCCTAGAATAAAATTCATCTTGCCCTCATTTTACATTTAGCTAGCAAGCTCAATGCACTTTATTATTGCTGAAAATATTAAGCCATATAAAAATGGTGCGGCAAACAAACCTTTCACGTGGCTGCAATCCCAGCAGGCCTGGGAACAGAAGGTGTTAGATTGCATTTGTTGTCCAAAAGCAAAGGTCAGTTTTGGAGCTTAACTCAATGGAAAAAAAAGTTAAGGTGTTACCCAGAGCTTCTCAGTTACGAGCCAACAGAAGAGACACAGCCAGGTAAATAAATCTGCACGGACACACRCCACAACTGCAGAAGCGACACAACTGCTTGGCTGTGGAACACAACTGTGAAACACTTGTAGGAGGGCCAGAAAGCACATCTGCCACTACTTCTGTGTTTGATACAAATGTGCAGCCAACAGGAATTAACTGTTCTACTGGTCCGTGCCAGGTACTTTTTTCAAAGTCAACATTTTGTAAGAAACAATGTGAACTGTGACTCTTAGACCGAGGACTCAATATGAAGCTGTGGGCCATGCATGTACCCATCCAGTWAAGCCATCCTTTCTCTCCTTTTCCTGTGAGTTTTCTTGTGCAGACTGCTTCARGAGAGACCTTACATCTCTGTCTTGCTTCTGAGATGTGTTCCTTTTATAAGGCCTTAGKAAGAATAAATAAACAGGAATTGTGGCTGGCATGTCCCTTTAATTCCAACAGAAGTGCCAAACTAAATATGGCAAACTAAAGAGAGAGTGYAATACGCAAAGGAAATTTTTGACCCGCCTGACATACAAATTCTACACATTTTARCAGGAATGGAAGAAAATCAGCAGACGTAAGATTCGCACCATGGAACTATTCCTTCAGCTCTGACAGCTTTCCCGTAAAAAAGTTTAGAGTAGTAGCCAGGACATTTGGACTGTTTTCKTCAGGGAATTACATTCCTCCATCTATCTCTTCCCAAGCCAGAACATGTCTTTTTTCTAACTGCACCTGATGCTGACTCATGGACTGCTCTGCATGCTGCAAAGCCATGGAAGCAGATTAGACAAGGCTGCTTAATTTTTAATTTGCAGTCATTAGGTGGAGAGGAATCCAAGTTCTAGTGGCATGTTCTTGGCGGTTTTTTTACTACTTTAATATACTGATCAATATTATGTGAACAATGTTCCTAACTTCATATGGCAGATGGTAATTTTTGGACCTATATTATTTTCATTGTTTATAATAAAATTATAAAATCTAGCTGCTGCAGGAAAGATTATTATGCTGTCAGAATTTTACTTGTAATCCGGTAAGAAATTACAACAAAAGTTTTACTTCAGAATGGCAATTGCAAGTCAAATTATGTTGAAGTCAAGTAAGTTATTAACAAGTATGTAAACCAAGCAGTACATAGCAGCTGCATGATCCTTCATTCTAGGCATTACTTACCAAAGTTTAWTTTAATTCATTATTTTCCACTGGCTACTAAAATACAACATTGTTTAAAAACAGTAGTATTTTACATGTTTCACCCAAAATACACTGATAGTCGAAGGTAAAAAGCATAAGCACTAATAAAAGTGAAAGAAACTAAAGGTTTATGAAATTTTACTATACTCACAGAAAACAAGTTTTTAAATAACTGAAAATAAACTACTCTGCAAAAGGATTTCGGAAACCCCCAGCACCTGTGAAAAGAGATGATTAGAACTGTATTCAACCAAGAGCTGACATTTTAAAAAAAATGTGAAAAAGCCATGTTTTGAATTGATGTGTTTCAGTCTACGATGCTGAGAATAAGGAAAGGATTCATGGCAAGGATTAGGATGCTACAAATCATATGGAACATATGAATAGGAGTCTGTTTCCATGTATCAATAGGGGTTTAATTTCTGAATGAGAAGCTTAAGCAAGGGCACATTCTTTTGTGAAATATCCCACGGGTTTCCTAGAATACACAGATGTAGTGACATCCTCACTTCTAACCGTATTCAATAGGTTCTTATAGATCCGTGATAAACGTTTCGTTTAATTCCTAAAATAGTAACAGATTGGAATTTTTTTTTGAGGAGGGTAACAAAAATAGAAATAAAGTTCATGATAGATAGCAAATTAAATTCTCTTGTCCTAAGAAGAAATATTTATTAAGAAGAACTGGTTGTAACTTTGAGAAGTTTGCCACTCTGGCTGCTATCTGAAACCATGATTTCCCAGGGAAAAAAAAACCCAAACCAAACCAAAACAGCTGGAACCCATCCTAGAGATACAAAATAAATCACTTGCAAGTGAATACCACACTCAAAAGCCCTAATCAGTACTCTATACAAACAACAAAACAAACAAAGCCCAGAGGAGCATTAACATCCCTGGTAACTGGTGTCTACTAATTGCAGAGCATCAGCACAGCTTCAGTGGAAAAGCAGGGTCTGAATAGGATTGTCTGATAAATCTACTACCCTCAAACACTCCACACAGTATTCTTGACCCTGTAGGTCACAACCTTTTGCTCCCAAGTCACTCATGCCAAGGGGAATAAAGAAGTTAATCCCATTCTGTTAAATCTTTGTAATTATTTGTTACAGTTTTAAGTAACCTAGCATTATGTACATAGCAATTTAGTGAATCACACATGTTCTTTTCAAATGAAAATTCAAYAGACAAAATGGACGGAATTTAAAAACTTTTAAGGTAGCCCAAAACTTTATAAGTTTAATTACTTTTATATTTAGCTTGTCAGAATTTCATCTAGTAAACAATTCATAGTAGACAAATTAGATATAATAGCCTTGAATTATATCTAAACCAAACAAACATGAATTAATTCACAATAGAAGGACATTAGAAATTTATCTAAAGCTTAAATTCACAAAGAGGGRAAAAACATATGGTGACTACAGCTGGGTAAGAAAAATAGGGTACCATCAGTGAGCAGCATAGTCATAAGTAAGTCTTCATTCTCAAATTTCATGTCGCTAACAGTTTGCTGTCAAATATAATATTTCTTTTATGGTGTAATTTGGCTGGAGTCTGCCAAATGTACTGTATAAAAATGATTACTTCACCTTATGAATCACTTTTCAACAACATACTTTTACTACAGCTGTGAAACTTTTGTTCTAGAGAAAAACAACAATTTTACATTGTTGATTAATCTATGATGGAGCAAAGGGTGGAGCCTGGGGATTTGGGATGTTTTGGGGTTTTCTACATTCACTTATTCTGTATTTTAAGTATATTTCTTTCATAAATACATTTCAAAATACATAAAAATATGTGCATTGTTCGCTTGCAAAAAAAAATTATATGGCATTCTGTGATGAAAGTGTTTCATAATATGCTAGCGAAAAATTGACCTGTGGAATGCAGCCAAGTGAGTTTTGGGGATCACACTGCAGTCTTGAATATCAGTTTGGACTTCATTAGGAAGAAAATTTCAGCTATAATTCTAATCCTACAAGTAATGGTAAGGTCTAAATGCCCKAGAGTCATGTCCTCTTTAAGGGGCACATCTTGCAGAACAGACAGATGTATCTAAAATTGGCAGTTTGAAAGGACAAAGTAACCAATGCCTGTCTTACTCATGTTAATTTCTAGTAAGAATACTTCATTAATTATTTTTTTTAAATTTCAGATTCATGATCCATCCCTGTGGGCCAGAAGAAAAACACATGCAAGAAAGCTTAGTATATAAGGAGCAAAGAAAAGTTGATTCCAAGCAATCTGCACCAGGAATAGCATAAGTGTTTTCAGGGGTGTTTCAGAAAAAGTTCCCATAGAGGTTTTTTTTGTTTGTTTGTAATGTGGACAGAATTATCTCATTTAAAGAATCTTCTCTGGAAAGYAAGGTAATCCTCCAAAATACTATGTATTCCTATTATGATGGCAAATATCCCAGAATTAAGACTTCTGGATAGAGGTGAGCCACACTGATGTCCAGATGACGAATGAACCCTGTAGTTACAACCTTGACAAAGCAGCACGTGCCTTGACCGGCCTCATCCAGGAGCCTGTGATCACCAGCACAGCTGTCTTATCTGCACAAATGCTTATTGTTATGAAAAACCAGTATTTTCTGTATCTTTGGGACCTTTGTGCTTTTACAAATACAATCAGAACTGGCTCCAGGGTTCCAAGCTTCCTTAGGAAAGAGATCAGCAGAAACACAAGGGAGYGCTCTGGCAAACATCCTTCCTCCTTTAAAAACCAGGCGAAACGGTCAGGATTTYACTTGACTAATACATGAGGTTTTACAGTTATCTCCCCTGACAGAAATCATGTCTGTTAAAAGGCTAACCTGAAAAAGATACACTTAAGAAAAACAAACTTTCCCTGACTCTTATCTTTTTCACATCTCGTCATCTGGTTTTGTGGGAAGTTTCTATTAACATATGTTCACAATATGAATTTCAAAAGTCACATATTAAATTCAATCTGTTATATTTTGAAATTGAGATTCTCATAAATCATTTTTCTACCTGTTTTTTTCCCCTCAGATTGCCTCATTCTGCCAGCATAAAGCAGCTCAAATTTAAATCCACAATGAGTTTGAAAATCACACCATTCATCGCTTAAAAACCTCATTAAATGAGYAGTTTTAAGATTGAAATGAGCCATTTTTCACAAGAGATATACCACAGCTAAAATGTCTTCTCTTTTTCAATCAAGGAAACACCTCAAAGTTATATGAAGCCACAAGAAACTGCCATAGTTTGTTTGCCACACATTTCCTTAATCAATGCCTTACTGAATTGAGATTATTTGAGCTGTAAGTGCTTAATGAATAGAAAACTGAGTCCCATAATACATTCATGCAAAAATCTAATATGGATGTGTGTATAAACTAAATATAATGTACATTATAAATTACTCCTCAGATCCCAGTGTTAGCAGAAAAACTGAAATATTTCACCAGGTTGCACATCAATGGCTGTAAGTATAAATTCATATTTGAATGTCAAAAGAATTATTCACTTTACTGGCAAAAACTGACTTATTTCTCCAAGATGGGTCTCAACAAAATTTCAGAAAATATGACAGAATGGGATATTAGTAATTGGATGCCGATTCTTTGGATAAAGGACTTTTCTCAAGGTTAGATTGGCTGAGAAAGAGCCTGTCAGTCAGTGACTGCAGTACAAACCATGCAGTCACAATAGAAAAGCAAACATTATGAAGAACATTTTTCATTTGCAGAGAAGAGCAGAACGAAATAGCAAAGCATTACAASTTGGGACAGTCACATTTTTCTCATCCTTAAATGAGGTTCCCAATATCAGAGAAACCTACCTTTTTTTCCCTGTTGATATTTTTTTTTAAAAGGAGCTTTTTAAACCRGAGGACATCCGGTGGGCCACCACTACCTTTCAACATGGCATGCCAGAAAGGTGTGAAATTTTATTGAATTTTGTCAAATTCTTTTATGAAACAAAGTAATGAATGATACACATATATAATACACACATATTTTTGCTTTGTCCTCTAGTAGAGATACCTTTCTTCATTTGTTAGATGCTGTGTCCATACTGTAGCAAAACAGAAACATGGCTGGAAGGCGATTGTACTGCARGATCATGCAGAGTAAGCAAATTTAATTCTCAGCAAGAAACACCACACTTCTGATAAGCAAATATTCCTAATTCCAGAAACTCAGACTTATTCACTGTGAAGCCTTTCACTAAGGAAGATATGAAAAGAAAGKGAAATTAAAACGTGGATTTTCCTTTTCTAAGTGTTCCACTGGCCTCAGGCAGGCAGGTCAATGTTCAGTTGAATCTATTTAGATTTAAGAGACATAAAATAAGGCTTCAGATCTGGGTGGTCTGTGTAATATCCAAGAGTATATGAATTGGCTCACCCTCAACATAATATTTTTCTGCTTTCTTTTCCTCAAACAATAAATTACATCCACTTTTTGCAATAAAATCATGGGGTAGTGTCTGACAATACTGTTTCTCCACATTTACTGCTGAGTGTGTATCACTGACATCCACCTGTCTCTTCAACTTAAAATAGCAGGATCACTCCAGTGAAACTATTATTGCAGCTAGATGAAAACAGTGAGGTTTATACAGTTTCATAAACAGATCAAAAGCTTTTTTTCCCATCATGCCCTAAGAAAACAAAAAAAAAGGCAGTTCTCCCTCTGTGAAATTAGCTATGTGCAAGGTGTAGCCAGAACTCTGCTGAAGTCAGGAAAAATCTGACAAGGAAGAAAAGAGCTGTAAAACTGACTTGTGCCATAAAGTGCTGAAGAAATCAATGTATCAACTACTATCTTCTGTAAGATGTTTTCTGTCATAAAATCATATTTTCAGTAATATGACCATCTGTATAGTCCTTCAATCATATTCACAGCACCTCAGGCTTATTTAACAGCATAAAAACTCTTAAGTGTAATCCAAAAWTAACATTCCATCCAATCCAATCTTGTAAAGTCATACCACACCTCTGATTATATGTCTTATAATAGTTTGGATTTTTATTTTGTATTTCATAGTTATCAATTATAACTGATTTTTACAAAGGAAACAGTTGTTAAGTCCTAGTAAGCATCAAGAGGATATTTTATCTTTCTGTATTTAAATAGTAAGTCTGATAAATTTACAGTATTTAATTTTCTGAGTCCAAAACCCATATTATGTCACCTCTAACTACACAGTAAGCATTCATATTCAACCATTAAAACCCTGTGCCATCTGAAAAACACCAAACATTGTATTTAAAGAAACACTGTGGTAGACATCTAGTTTAAAAGAAATAGTAGTTGGCGGAAGAATGGGGAGAGAATTAATTTAAAATCTGGTATTTTCGACAAGCATGTCAACAACATYCATATTACTTTTGCTGCATCTTTCCACTAGCATTCACCTGGCAGGTTATTTCACCCTCTGCTTTTCAGGCAGTTTTGAAACCCAAACAACTTCAATTTAAATGAACCAGAASAGCAACCTGCTCTCTGTCACATCTGAATAGATGCTACATCAAACTGAAGATCCTTCACACATCTCCCTCTAAACTCATGACCCCATACWCCCAAGCACTAGCAGACTGGTTTACACATGACAGGGACTCACATGAAGACTGTTCCTATTTCTTGTGGCTACAGCAGATACAAAGGGGTTGGTCTGCACCTTCACCCTCTAAGTGCCATACTCTGCCATTCAGAAGTCACCACCTGAGCATGTTCCTCCAAGGAACGGGACAAATGCTTGTTTTCCAGCAGAACTGACATACAYAATGACCTTCCTTTACAAAACAGCACTTTGATGTTTGTAGTCCCCCTGTCCCCAACTACACAAGCTATCATTTTTCCATCTCACAGGACTTTGCACAGAGAGGAGAACAAGGAGCTAYGTCCTTGGCTCCTGGGGAAGGAAGGCAGGGCAGGTACAGAASGCCTCTGGCACAGACCTGTGGCATTAACGGGGTACCCCAGCCACACAGCCCCACCCTGCAAGCACAGAGCAAGGGCTCACAAGCAGTGCCCYCCCAGAAGGCCACTGCTCCATTATGGATTTTTCTGCAAGTACCTTCTAGCACTGAGACTTTAACTCAATGAAGGAATGACACCTCCTGTGGGGCAGGAAGACAAAGGTGGGGGGAGATCAGTCACCCATGATTTGCACTCCAGCCAGGTCTCCAGCTGGGTTAAGCATTGCGTGACAGACCTGAAGTCCTGATCAAGTCCTTGATTTATGTTTTGGCATGCTTCACCAGTGCTTCTCAGCAGGACTAGATAATCATTTATCTGTTCCAGTACAACAATTTCTATGTATGTTCATAACCTTGGAAGAATGTRTAAAATTTGAACATGAATTTAGTTTGCTCAGTGCTCAGCTTTAAAATGCTGTATTTTATTCAAGTCGTGTAGTTACATTGTTGCTGCCTATGTCTTCACATTCGAATAAACAAATTTTAGAAAAAACACAAATTCTTTAGAAAAAATACAATAATCTCTTAAATCTTAATTTAGATCTGAATTTAAACATTTTGTGAGATAAATAGTTCATAAATTAACTGAATTGTACAATGTTACTCTTATAAAATCCTTGATCACAGAAAAGCTCAATTTAATTACTGAATAAAATAAATGTAGCAGGAGAGACARCTAGTCCTTGAGCATTCTTACTGAAATTTGTCTCAACCAAGCTCATGCAGGTCAGACACAAAGAGTCGTACACAAATGAAACTAACTACAACTGCCAATGCCCAGAGAGCTTGAATAACTTTCTACTATTGCACAACCAGGAGCCCACTGACATAAATTTTTAAAACAAAACAAAACAAAACAAACAAAAAAAAACCAACCCAAAAAAAAACAAAAAACAAAAAAACCAAACAAACAAAAAATAATTTAAAAAAAAAAGAGCTAAAGTGATTTCCTGCTATTCTGCACAAGAGAAAAATCTCCATCCCATGTCCTTCACATATGGTGGAAACCTCAGCATTTTCCAGGCTCAGGACTCAGGGCACATTTCCTTAATGAGCATTACAGATGGATTTCCAAAACTGTAACTTTGAGGCCTTTGGAGCACCAGGAGCTCCAGGCTCCTTAGGGGAAGTCTGACCTCCTCTTCCCAGGTGGGTGCCCCAAGGCTGAAGACCAGAGCAGCTCTGCTCCCCACCTGCCACCTCACTGGCTCTGAACASACTGAGTTTGCAGCCCTACCTTCCCTATGGTTTTCCTCAAATTAAATATTAGGCTCAATTTGATCCTTACAGCTCCATTTCACATCTAATGTACYACCTTGAGCAACTCTGGCAATTAGTATAAAGGAGAGACAATTATCTGCTTACGGAAATACTATACACAATGCAAACAGTTCTTTCCTCTATATATCCAAGAATGCCTGAGGGTTTATAGGGTGTTACTTAGGAAATATTCATTACACAAYTATGCAAAGAAAACAATGAATATTTTGTTTTACTGAGTCTTGCTCAAGCTGGGGGGCACCAATATATTCACCATCAACTACCAACTAACTTGATAGTGAAAATTAAGCAGTTTCTGCATTTTTGTTGGATGCCCATATTAGAAAATATCTTAGTTTATATTAGATTAGATATCCAATTCTCAAGTGTTACTTTTAAYATAGCAGGCAAAATAATTCAGGTAWTACATAATTCTTWAAATCAATAAATCCAAAAAAGTGCTTATCTATTATTCTAACAAATCACAGTGACGAATACTTTAACTAGAAAGAAAATGAAAATAATTGTTATTTCTCTTACCAT
>NW_026623436.1:931922-942156 GCF_030028575.1 Malurus melanocephalus
TGAAAGTGAGAAATTATCTTACATTGCACACATCTTAAAGCCCTTCAGACCTGAATCAATTTTATCTCTACATTATCAGAGAGCTTCTGAAATGCTGAAGAAGGGTGTATGGGTTTTTCCTTCATTCCCTGCTTTTGCAAATAAAAGAAAATGACAGAAAAATCCCAAGCCTAGCCAACCATCTCATTTGGGAAAAGGAAACCTGCAGGACTGATCTAATGGGCATAGGTTAGGATTTCCTGGACAGAACTKAGGGTTAAACATTTCCAGTTGCCTAAGAAAAGCCTCTCTAAATAGATGACTTCTTTATGTATAAYGTATAGAACAGAGAAGAAAAGACTGGAAAAAACAAGACCTTGAACTTAAGTATTTGCAAATATCATCGTGGTGCCCCTGACAATTAAAAGCACCAGATCTTCCCTAACCTTAAATTATTTCAATAGAGGACTTCTGAATATATACATATATAGTATTYATATACAAACTATTTTTGCTCAAAGAATAGTTTCAGCTGAAGTTGTATTTTACAGGAATAGAGAGGTACCAATTAGAGGGCAAATAACAGAAATGCACATTTAAAATTTAATTAAGGGAAAGGTGGCCAACCAAATAGTTCCTAGATCCTAAAACATGTCATCACAGGCWTGGTTGTTTTCCAAAGTCTTGTTTACTTCATAATAAATTAATATAGTAGTATAAATTAAAGCCTTAAAATGCATTTGTAGATCCAAATGCAAGAGGACTTCTTTAAAATYAGAATTGAAATGGAACTGAAAGTACGGGCATTTTTGCCTTTGAGTACATTATTTAATGAGACTTTTAGAACATTCAAAAGAAAATTGAGTTTAYATTCTCCTTCCTGAGAAATACTGCATTTTTCTTTAATGCTTCCCATTGAAACCTAGATAACTGCYTGTCAACAGACAGATGTGAGAGCAAATTTGCGTATCAGTCACAGTGTTATCTATAATTCTGAGTACCAGGTGGCATGTTCAACATACTTCTATTAATTGAGGCTCTACTATTTGATTGCAAGGGCACTTCAAAAAGGGATATGCAAGGAATTATGCATAAAATTAATCTTTTATGTTTTAAAATTAATAGCAGCCGTCTGTGAATCAAAAGTGACTGAAATAAGGATACGCTGAGAAGCTGAGAGTAAAACAAAGAACCACCAGACTGCTTTGGTAAATCTCAAGAGTAACTCCTGGGCAAGTGAATCCATGCTTCCCAAAGACTAATGGCAGATTAACAGGGACCTACTGTAAATGAACACATCTTCAACTTCAGCTTACCAATAATGTAATGCAAGCAAATATTTCTTAATACTCCAAAACAGAAAAGCATGACTATTGATTAAGAACCATATAATTCATTCCTGCACTTTCTTATTACATTCATCATTAAAAATGAACACAAGAACTTTATAACACATGATAAACAATTTTGATAGTGGCTGAGAGCAGTYAGTGGTTTCACATTTTAATCAGTATGATTTACACTGGATTTCTACTACGACTCTTCAGTGATATAACTCAAGCTGACGCTGTCTTGTCACCCACTCACAGCACACACAGCACAGTGAAAACATTCACACTCTTATCAGAAGCCACAAATAAAGCTCCAAACCTCTTAATAATTTGAAAGCCTAGCTTTCAGCATAAGGCTAACCCTTCGTTTGTCCCTGTGAGAAGAGGTCTATCAGAAAGAAATTATCAGTAACCTGTCAGTCTTCACTACAGAGTGACAACAGAGGATAAGTTAAATTCCAAATTCATTAAGTCAGCTTTGGAAGGTGACAACTGCTGAAAACCTAATAGTGCWACCTTTTAGCTGTGTCTAAGACTTAACTTTTCAAAAGGACAGCAACAAAATCAAATCAGTTTCTTGTCTTATTTTATCTTTACAAAATTAGAAGAACTAACGTGAAACAGAATTCCAGAAGGAAGCTTTTCCATTTATTTATAKATTCTGGTTTCAAGCATTTTATGACCTTATTTTTTCCTCAGGTGTTATAGGCAGCTATCTCTTTAGTTAGCTCTTCATGCAGCAATAAAATGAGAAAAGATATTCTAATTATTCAGGAAATGAATAATTGAAAAAACCTTAAGCTCCTTGGTATTTCCATCRTACAACTGATGAGATTTCAAGATTGACAGGATTACAAACAGCCTTTTACAGCAGCTGCTAAATAAAAATCTGTGCTACAATCAGGTCTCTTTTTTGTTTTTCTACAGGAGACCTCACACTCCTGGAAGAAATGCACACAAGCAYATACTAGAGACCCAGCCTATGACAGTTACTATGCATGTTTATACTGAATTAAGTGACAAAGGTGCTCCAGCTACTCCTCAATATMATTTTCCTCTTTACAGCTGATCTTTGTTGCTTCGGTGATATATTTATCTTGCAAGGAGTCCTTCCTCAAAAATCAAATCACCTTAAACCATTTGGTGAGTACTAATATTAGAAAATTTCTTGAATAAAATTATTTCTAACCCATGTCTACACCCTGCAATTTTAGACTACAATTTATTTTACTTTTTACCAAAGAGAGAGCTCATTACTGTTGTCCTCATTACCTAAATAATGCACACATGACAGACTATTATCAGCCCAGCCTTTTACTAGACTTACCAAAACATTTCAAGTAATTTCAAGTTTCTCAGACAATATGGTCTGTAAGCGTCTGATCACTCCCTTTCTGCTCTGGGCCCTGCACAATGYGTCCATGTATAAATAAATTTTGTTACTGCAGCTCACATTATTGACACTAAGAAGAGGTCAGTGGTAATTTCACATGYTTTGCATGCTGCACTCTTATTTACATCATCATAGAACCACAGAATAGTTTGGGCTGGAAGGGACTTCAATAACCATCTAGTTCCAGCCTCGCTACCAGCATGGCCTCAAACAAAAGCCATGCTGGAGGGATGGAAGTGCACTCAGTCTCACTTTCTACATCTTTGATAAAGATAGTGAACACCACTCATGGAGCCATGAGGAACACCACTCATCACCGGTCTCCACCTGGACACAGAGTCTTTGAACACAACTGTCTGGCTGTGTCCATCCAGCCACGAGCCACAAACACACTATTACAATTGGTTTTTCCCACATCCCAGATAATGACCAGGATGATTACTTAGAGCTTGATAATATTAAATCTGTGGATGGAACCAATTATCCCCAGATGATACTTCYACTACGATGGTAAATTCAGTACTCRGGTTTTTCASCCAGTTTTAAATAGGAGGGTTTTTTTCTACAGTGTACTTTCAGGCCTCTCCTATGAGAATGTCACATGAGAGTCTGTCCAAAGATTTACTGAAGATATATGATATCCTCTATTACTTATGAATCAACGAAGCCTCTAATCTGCACAGAGGGATGCCAGATTGACTTGACACAATTCATTCTTCACCAATAACTTTGCACACTGTTATTCACGTCCTTGTTTCTTCTAAGTGTCTTCAAAGAGTGTACTTAATGAATCATGCCAGAACTTTTGACATTTGCATGATCCTGGGCTAAACACTACTGCAATGTCTCATTGAAAAAAAATTAAATATGCTTTTATTCAAATTAATAGAGGGAAAAAACCTATCATATATCAGAAAATTGCTATTTAAAACACTGAAGTAATTCTACCTACTCTAAAAAACATAGGCTTAAATGCAAAATGCACTAATCTTACTCTTTTGAGCAAATATTCAAATATGACCAATCTAACATATTTTTTCAGGTGTTTCCTCACTTACTATTTACTTATACAATTATCTTATCCATACCATAAAAAAGATCCATGTTTTTTTACAAATCAATTAAAATGAACCACAGCTACACCTGATGATGACAAACATGGTTTGATATTCATGTAAGAACAGAGTCAGATTCAGAATCAGTTAGTTATTATATTCATCAGATCTAGTTAGTTCATGGTAAGGTTTATTCAGGCAAAAAATGTAAAACCAGAAACCTTTCCTCGGTATGGTTTCTAGTCAATATATCAAAYATATGAAAGAGAATAAAGAATGTCTCATTCTTTAGACTACTTGAAATGGCCCATAAAGTCTCAGTTTCACAGAAGAAATTGGTTTTTTTCACAGTAGTTTCTTTTTCTCTGAAATGGAGACTTTATGAACTGAAGCATGTCTGCAAAAATCATCTATGACATAATTTATACTCTTCTAAATATCCCCTACCAAATAAGCAGATGGTAGAACGAAGAAGAACTATGTAAACCAATGCTTATAAAGTAGCAGACATTTGACAAGTTTCAAATTATGTCCAGGGTACACTGATAGATGCCATCATCCATTACTGTGCTTTCCCTGACATTTTATCTAAGGGCCAAAAGCCAAAAGAAAGACCACAAGCATCTAACCACAAAGTAGCTCTTATTTTCCTATTCTACTCAGCAATTAGCTCACAAGAACAGAATTTCAAGTATTTCCAATGCCTGTAGTTAAAAATATGCCATTTTCTATAATGAAATACAAATGTCATATGTTAAAAGCCATATTTGGGACTGCAGACTTTAGACTACAAATACATATTCAATTTGCACAGTAGTTACATGTAAAATATTTGATCATGTGCAACCCTTASATAAAAACTATTTATTTTAAAAATACATACCAAAACATGTAGACTCTAATGTAATGTAATTGCCTCCTGCTTTTCATGAAACGGAGATTTTCTGCCCTGTCTGCTACCAAATCAGAAACATGTGATGAGTGTGAGTTACCAGTTCAGGACTTCTATTTCATGACCACACTGGTGTCTGCAACTGCTCAGTTTCACCACAAAGGATTGTAGCAATCAAACAGACACAGGTAAAATTTAAATGACAAGCAGGGATTTCTGAACTCTAAATCCATCTTCTAAGAATTACAGCTCATTTCTTGGTGTGATTCCCCTTTCATAGGTGAATTTTGTAAATACATAGATGGTTCTTAAATTTTTCCTAACTACTTCTCAAAGGGATCTCTTTTTTCATTCTTTAATGYCAGGACAATATTTTTCTTTTCTAATTTAAACAAGCAACTACACAGACCCTCAACTCAGAAAAACTAGATGACTATTTCTAAGAGAGCAGCAGCAGCAAAACCAGGAAGAACTGACAGAGCAACACATGGGCAAAAGAAATTAAGCCAAGGAGCTGGGGCAGCAAAGAAAACAAGAGAAATAAAGACTATAAAATATGCTGATGATAATTTCTTTCTCCAAGTGATATGATAGAGGAGCCAATGAAGACAGGAGCTCTGCTGCACTGTTCTSACCAAGACAGGGCTGGTGGGGAATGTGAAGCTCAAGTGCACCCTGAGGTGCTGTGAACATGAAGCAGGGGGGCTCTAGATCCTTATGGCAGCAAGGAGGACACACAGCAAGCTCAATACCCCTCAGAGAGCAGACTTTGGCCTCTTCAAGTGACTGGAAAAGAGGAAACAAAAATTCCATATAAAAAAAAAAAAAAAAACAAAAAAGGAAGACCCAGGGAACACCCAGGAAACAGCCAATCTCACCTCTATGTCTGGCAAGATCATGGAGCACATCCTCCAGAAACTATGCTAAGGCACATGGAAAACGAGGAGGTTTGCTGACAGCCAACGTGGCTTCACTAAGGGCAAATTCTGCCTGACAAATGTGGTGGCCTTTTATAGTGAGGTTACAGTGCTGGTAGATAAAGCAAGAGTGAGTGGTATCACCTGCCTGGACCTGTGCAAAGCATTCAGCACTGCCCTGCATAGTATCCTTGTCTCTTGCCTCTTTCCATGATTCTATATAGCTGTTCATATACTACTTCSTATCTAATTCTCTGGCAGCAATTCTGTACCATGCCCCACTTTTTAAAGTTAAATTATGTCCTGTAACAGGAATGCAGGAGAGATAGCCTTATGATTTAAGAACTAGACTGGAACTCTATGGCTCTAAGGCACACAAATTTTGTCTCTGACCTTTGGCAGGGTACCTAAATCTTCTTCCTTAGTACTYTGTATGCAAAATGTAAAGTCCTTCAAAGGTATGTGAAAGGGTAACTCAATTAGCTGCCAAATTTTTACTATATAGTACACTCAGAAGAAAAATCTTACAGAAAAATAATTTTAAATAAGGAAGAAAAAAACCTAGCTGCTTGTASTGTTGGCAATAAACTTAAGCAAATTACATCTAACAGTTTAGAAATCCTGCAAAATAAAAGCCAGTTTCTACATCCTGTGAATGGATCTTTTTAGTAGTGGGATTAAAGCAACCAGAAATCTTGTCTGCACTACACTTCCACTCACAGAGCTTGGTACTTTAATGCCAGGATCAAAGACAGAAATTGAATCTGTGAACCTCAATTGCTTTTTCATCATCTGACTTGTAATATCAGCCTTGTTCTGGCCAGTGCCTGGGAGCTACAGGGATGATGTGAGACAGTGCCAGYGATCGCATCCCCACAGAAGGCATTCCAGGGCAGCTGGGACACCGAGGTCCCCAGCAGCCACAAGCAGTTTATTCTCAAAGCCTGAGAACCAGAAGCTATTTCCTTTCTTTTATTTTGCATTTAAGGATGACAGGAAGATGATAAACAGCCAAAGTCCAGACACACCAATATGCTAGCAGTACAAAAGCCCTTTGTGATTGACTGACAAAACCTAAAGAAGGGGAGGAGACCCTATTTTTCTTCCACTGGGGATGGCTCTGGACAGAGACGCCTGAAATTTTAGCCCTCAAAAGCTTCTCCTGTTACCACCAGATCACCTTGCAGGTAAACACTTTCCTGGTTCATTGAGTCACTGTTACATATCTGAAAAAGAATCTCCACTGAAAAGTGATAATGGTGGAAAAATACTCCCTATTGTACAGCCGTAATTCTTGCACCGCTTGCCTGCAGGCAATGCATTTCCTCTCTTGAGGAGGCTGTGCAACTGGATCCAGCTACATGTAAAGCAGTCTGTTAAAATGAGGACAAGATTTACTGTTGGAATGAAAAAGTTTAAATACATTCCAGGAGCCTATGTACCATATGGCTAAAAGTGACCAAACATGGTAAATTACATTTAACCTCTTCACATTACATTCAGAAGTTTGTATTTTCTATATAAGAGTAAACTTACTGATTTAGCAAATGAAACGAACTACTTGTAATAAATGGTGTTCTATTTTAACTCCTAAGAAACAATTAWTATTTCTGTATGCTCTTTAGTTACRTTTTTAATAGTGTATGTACAGTACTAAAATCCCTATTTCAGTAATTTCCAAGCATGCAAACTGGCACGTGTACCATGCTGTGGCAATGGAAATCATGATACTTTTATTAAATTTTATTCCTTTCTTCTACTATAGCTGTAAAATCATTTGTACCACTTAATCCGAAAGAAGCAATTAAGCAAGGCATCTCAATTTAGAGTAAAAGGGGTTTTGCYTCTTTTTAAAAACAGCGAAGCCCAACAAAAGGGAAGTCACATGCTTTAAAGGTGCTTTAAAGTATCTTCTTGACTTCTGACATGTATATTACCATTAAACAGCTSTACCAGCATATCTCATTATGAAAAACTACAACCACAAAATAAGATAGGAAAGACAGGAAATAAACAGAATATAATTTTCCTCCTCACTGGCAGCTGAAAAAGCCTACTCTGCAGCCTTTTTGCAGACTGCAGGAATCAGGAGCAGCATGATTTAACGTGGGGAAAATGAAAACCAACCCAAGTTCAGCCCACACAATTCCTCATTTGTACCTGACCTAACCACAGATCATGCCTTCAAGAACAGTGCTAATTTGAAGACAAGGGTAATACAACAATAAAATACCTGTCCACTCATTTCAATCCGCTATTAGCTTTTCACCTTGAAAGACAAAGTGAAAAATAGTATGTACTGGGACTGGTAAACTTCCTATAACAAGAAAGGTGGTTCAAGGGATTGGTGGCAGTACCTGCCTTGTTTTAAAAAGCCAAAAGGACAATGACCACCTTTATTCTGGGTTATCATTTAATACAGATAAAATTTAGGTACTGCTTAGGCATATAAAAASAGAGTTGTAGACAGCATGCTACAAAAGCATGTCATGTTTCTCTGTTAGGTGAAGAGACAGAAACAAAAAAAAGCAGAAAAAATGACCTGGTGATTTGCAAATCAGTTACTTTGATGATYCAGTGTGCTTYAAATAAGTACTTYATCTGAMGAGCTTTGGTAAACCCAAAGACAAAAAGCTGCATTATAGCACTAATTATGCAACCACCCATGCTCTCCTACTCCTTTAATTACAGCTGGTTCATGGCTGGTCAAAACCCCATCCTACTTGGCCTCTTACTTCTTCACTGTGGATACTGTCCCATCTGTCCTCCTCTTAYTTCTCTTCTCTGGTCAAGCAGTGCATCTGATAACAGGAGCAGGTCAAGGGGAAGCAGACAGTTTTGGAACTCAGTGTAACCCATCAGTCATCCTCAAGACGATGTAAAGAAAAAAACATTTTGAAAGGCACTCAAGAAGAGCATTTGTTTTCCACCGCACACAGCCCCATACGGAGCCTCCTCCCAGTCCCTTCCCTCCCCTTGGCTCCGACCACCACTGCCCACAGTCGATCACAACTCTGGGAAAGCGATGCTAATCATCTGTCTCTGCTGACAGTAACGCTGTCACTGTGACTCTATCTCACCTTTCCTACGCTCTCACCTGCTTTTCAGGAGACTGTGGAGCYGCTGGCTCGGACAGGGGAAGGCAGAGATGACACTTGGATGGCTCGGCACCAGGTAACAGTTGCTTTGATCTTACTAACAGAAGGAGTGTTTAAAATATTGTAAATGTATTTATGTTTATACTTTTGAACACCTAAATCTTGCAGTACAGCCTCTCAGGTTTGGCTTAGTTTCCTATGGTTAGTTTCCTTAGTTTCCTATTTGGACATGCACTCTGCACCTTTTGCTGGGGTTAGGGATGGACATGGTGACATTGCTTGGCTTGGCATGACAGCCATATCATGGCTGACCACAACATAACAAGTGCAAGGATTAAAGGATGATGCGGTGTGCATTTCCTTGGGAGAAACGGTGAATGTAACAGGCATCATGCAATCAACGATCATCATCAAAATGTCAAAAGCTTTCTCTCAGGSTATTTTCAGGAATTTAGTCCAGTAACTCCTGGTATCTTAAGACAGAGTCTGCTCTAGTAACATTTCAATATCATAAACATGTATGTTCAGAAGGCAAATATGACTATTAAATGCTACATTCTAATCACTAAACTGTTAACTAATCACTAAATTGTTAAGACATGCTTTCTCAAGAAAAGATACTAGGAATAAACTTTGTAAAATTAACATTACATTACAAATCTCGAATTTAAAGCAGTATTTTAAATACTGTTACCAAATTGGCATGTGCTTTTTGAAAGACAGAAATAAATAACAGGAAATTGAATCTTTCCAGTTCCAAAGATGCATCCCTAGGACACAAAAAAGGTATCAATACTTCCACTTTTTCCTCTTGACAAGGATTTAAAGAGATCACAGAGCTTACTGCAGCTTTGAACTTCATATTACTGTAAAAATAAAAATAATTTTATTCAGGACTCAGAAGGAGATTTTCAAATGTTTCACATATTTTTCCCAAGCAGRAAAGCAGTTTGCCCTATGATGTCTTTTTCCTGTAATTTCCATGGCAAACACCTATAAAAATCAACACTTAAATAAAAATACTTTACTAAACATGTCCCTTTTCCTTTATTTGCTCTTATTAGCAGAAGACAAGGCATTTTTTCTCATATGAAAGCCAAAAACGGGTCCAAGAAATGGAAAGAAAATATGGGCCATGTATGCAGAATAGGTTAGAAAAAAAAATACAGTCATAATATCTCAGCATTTCATTAATTCTAAACACTTACCATCCCTCRGAATAATTTTACTAGGATCTCCAGGTAACATAAAAGCAAAATAGATTAGCCCAGATTAGCCTAGATTTATCCCACCTAGAACTATGCAAGCAGGTATGGTGCATAATCACCATATTATCAGTTAGAGAGAGGAAGCTCTGCAACGTGAGTCAAACCTACACAARATGGGAACTGCCCTCTTGATTTGACCATTTTCCCCTCCTACTTCCTAACTTAAATAACTCAGATAGGTCCTAAAGCTAAAGATGAGTTTTGGAAACAGGCCCTTGCGACATGCTAAAGCTCTAGCTTGTTTAAGGTTCTCTTTAATGTTAGTTTGGGAATCAAAATTGATTTCTTCTAATTTTATGAA
>NW_026623436.1:942332-966383 GCF_030028575.1 Malurus melanocephalus
TTTTATTCTACTGGCAGAAACAGAACATGGATTATCTCACCTTTAACCCATATTTAACATGAACCCAGTCTGTGCAAGTCCAGCAGCAGGTCTCTGCCAGAAGTGCCTGAGTTAACCCAGAAGGTTATCTTCTCATTCCCAACCCCCTTCCACAGTCCGTGTTCTACTTTTGCTCACASTAAATAAAGCAAACTGATATTTATAGCATTTCTTAGGAGGCTGAATGTTTTCATCCACTCACCAGGTCAYCCAAAATACCTCAGAAATCAAGTTTCATGACAGTTACCAAAACAACGCTTTGAATCACTAACTTTGAGATGTTTATATAAGGACAGTAAAAGACATATATAAACATGGAAAAAATCCTCATCTGTTTTTTTCTTCTGATTTATTACCTAATAATTCAACAGYAGAGGACTTCTAATGTACTCCTGTAATTCTACAGCAAATGGAAGAGACTCCAGAATAATCATTCTAAGAAAGGGGAAGATTATTTTATATTAAACACATATAACAGTAAGTCCAACTGTAAAGCTTGCTGATTCTATTGTAGAAGAAAAKGAGAATTATAAGACAAAAATATCTTTCAAGCAGTTGCTTCAGCAAAAAGGGAATTTAGGTGATTAAACAAGAGACTAACATGGCACTGGTACCACACATTTTCAAAAGAAAATAAAGGCACTTTGAAATATCATGTCAAAAATACTGAATAAATTACAGGATATGTGTTTCACAGAGAAAGAAGAGCAAATAGCTGTAATTTGGGAGGCTAGAATTTCCTTAATGAGATAGCATAAAGAACTCTGTGAACAAAAGAACCTTTCTCAAAGGTTTTCAGTGACTTTACACAAGTTTCAGTACTCTACCTGAGTAGCAGTACATGACATTGGAATTGCAATTCTTAGATGTTCTTTTCATTAACYATATTTAATCAGCACATAATATATAAATGACCTTCAGAGACCAAGAGCTTTCTGTTGTTAGCTATGTAAATCCTGAGTTACGAAAAACACAGTGTCTTGCTTTGTGAAATCACAGCAGTAACTTCAGATTGCCTGAAATTATTGTTTCAGAAAACAACACTTCAGCATTTATCTCTAGAGAAGGCAGCCTTCATCCTCAAGTTATGATCGATCAGTCATCAGGAACATCCARCTTCCCTTAATAGCTGGTTTCAGCTTGTAGGTGGAGCTTTGCTTTCTAAGGTTCAGATGATTAACATGTGCATATAAGCTGGTAGTATATGGTCTAAGGATTAACTACTATAGCAACCAGTACCAGAGTCTGCCAACACACATCAACCCAAATTGCCGGACTTTTAAAAGATTATATGGATAGGATTTATATGTAGGTGTTCATTTATTKTACGGAGGTTGAAGTTTTATATTATGTGGATTTCTTCAAGCACAAAAATGCACAGCCATGGCATCACCCTTCCAAAAAAATCTCTTGTGTAATATTCAAAATAAAACTGCCACTAAAACAACAATTTCATTGTGTTTACAAACATTTATTTTGCACATTGTAAGATCCCTCCCACTTCTTCATTTCATTCTACCCAATTACYATAGAAGAGTATTTTGGACAATACCATGAACTATCCAAGTTGAAATAAGATGGCATGACACCGTGGTATAATCAAAACCTTTCCAGCCAAAACCTTAATTCTGTGCAAACCACAATTAAAAAAAAAATAGAAGCATAAAGTGAACTTTTATTACAAGACACATTAAGAACGGTCTCTGAGGACTGATCAAGTGACCTCTCTGCTCTCTCTTCTTCCTGAAGGGAACTAAAATTGACCAGAGTCTGTGCATATCCAGAGGTATTTTCACCCAGACCCCTCTATACCTGTTTTTTTTAGGAAAGTAGCACACTGCAAAGAAGTCCTACTCACAACACATCAGATGACACCATAAGCTACCGGGTTTTTTGAGTAAGCAATGAATACTCASACTCAGTGGAGTTCATTATCACCTACAAATTAATTCCTACAGATAGCAGAATTCCTCTCCCCAGACATACTTCTGCATCWAAGCTTTTTAGGCAAAAATGGATGGAACGGGAAAGAATCCCGTTTCAACTGAGGTTGCCTATATGTGTGAATTAAACATATATATGTGAGATACTGCTAYACTGTGTATACTACAGCTATCCACAAATGAGTCATGCATCTCAATTTCACCACTTCGAATGTGATGGAACGGAGCAGAAGCATTTTAAGAACAGAGATCCAAGTCAGGAGAAAGTACCACAAGACAAGTATGGACGAGAAGAAATAAAAAAGTACTGCACTAAAATAAGCTTCCTCTGTCTGCAAATATAACTCTGTTGCTTGTAAACCTATCATCTGCATTTCAGCTTTTTTTTCCTAGTATATTCTTCTATTTTTTTACTGTCGCCTGACATGACCTTTTTTTTTCCCTCTTCAGCATTCTCTCTTTTTCCTACTGTCTTTCTTTCTATATTGCTCTTCTGAATTTACCTTTGATTCTGACTCTTCTCTCGCTTTATCTATTCTAGAGTAATTACTCCTGGGTTTTCCTTCTACCATTTCAGTTCTGTAACCTCACTTCTTAACTCCTGAGATTTAGCACCTTCTTTTTCCTGTTGTCCTGTAGCAGATGCAATATAGTTTGAACMGTCCAACAGAATTTGGGGGAAACTCCAGGGATAAATATCAAGGCCGGTGAAGTTTTCAACTAGTATGAAACATCTGCCTCATCATCAGACTTATTACAGAACTTGTTTAGAAAATAGTGTAAGATAAACATTATAATGAGATACTGAAGASAATAATTTTACTAGAAAAGGAAATATTCAAATGAATCAAGAACAATGTCTRTATTTCCATAGACCAAAGTTTGTACATTTGTTACAGCAGTATTTCCTGCAACAGTAGGAGTGGGTAGGAAGACTTCCACCTCAAGGGAGAGGCATGATCATGTTGCAATTATGTGCCATATTGATTTCTTTCCTTTCTAATGGATAACTATCAACCAGACCACTGGCCTTCCAGAAGCAACACTAAGAAAACACAACTTCACAGTTTACTATTAACATGGCAACCTGAAAGGCTCGGTGGAAGCTGTGTGATGTAAAGAACATATCTCAATTTTTCCACAAAGAAAAAACAGTTTTGAACTTTCCAATTCAAATAACTTTAAATCTCCTAGGTTCAGAAAAGATCACCTTAAGTCCTGCTGGATGCAGTCACTTAAAAATGACCAAAGTTCATGTGAATGCTGGGGAGCATCTCTGCTTTCCATGCTTGCCCAATCAGCACCCCCGGCTCAATGCCRATGCAGCTACTGTGCAATATGATACAAGCTGTGCAAGGAAAACTGTTCAGCTCAAAACTACCTAGAACAGAAATAGTAGCTAAATTTAGTTAAAACTGGAGTTGTTAGGAATGCAGTGCCAATCAGGGCTACCTAYTGGGGACAGTAATCATTTTTCAGATCAGAGAACCCAATAATTCAGATAAGGCAGTTTATATGAACTCAGAAAATAAAGACTACTTTGCTGTTATTCTGTGCAACATTTGACTCCCAAGCATCAAACTTTACCAGCATAGAGGAAGACTTATATTGTCACTTTTTAGAAAGGTTTTAAGCTTCAAATTAATTATTAATTAGATATTAATTAGATATCAAATTAGATATTAGGTTTTTATCTYTAATAATAAAAGAAATTATATATGATCTTGGTGACAATGACTGCTACTCCACTCWGTATCTTTGTTGACATTTTACTTGGGTACAGAGGACAAAATGCCCATAGTGGCATTTTAAGTACAATACAAGAGAACTTTCCTGCTTTTCAGATTAGCTAATGCTTGTTAAGAGTAAACACTATTTTGTAGTCAAYGGGAATGTATTCTACAAGACAAACAGATACGACTTTGAATAAGGTGTTTATTTCAAAAGTATGAACATGATTTTGTCAGTTTGATCCATTTATGATTACGAAAAAGGATGAAGTGATTTTGAACCATTAAATAGGAAATGTAAATTAATGACTCTACCAATTATTTTCTGCTTTAGATAACAACAGAGACAGGAAGATTGCCTTCCATGGGACTCCACGCAGGACTTTTCCAAGTGCGGGCCAAAATCTTGCTGAAGGGGATCAATGGTTAATTGACACATGGGTTCAGAGAGTGACCAGCTCACAGTCACAGCCAATTCAGACAAATGGACAACTCTGAGGCCTGATTAAGTGACCTCTCCRTTCTGTCTTCTCCCTGAGCAGTTGATCAGACTCTGTGCACACCCAGAGGAATTTTCACCCAGATCCCTCTATACCTGCTTTCTTTAGCAAAGTAGCACACTGTGAAGAAGTCCCACTCACAATACTGATTACACAAGTAAGAAAAAAAAAGCCCATCTAAAAAACTAGTCTGTGCTAATTATTTTCGACAAATTTACCTTATCTTGGCACATTTATTGCTGTTTACAAATGGATTTTTTTTTCCCAAGTACTAAACTAAATCTGACCCTCTACTTTAATTCCTCTGTTAAAACACGAAGACRAAAGGAATTAAACGTTGTTGATGATTGCTCAACAGGATATTCCATCAGCCTTGGCATGAAGTCACTATTTTAGAAGAGAAAGTGGTTTGGAGCCCATTCAACTGCCAGTGTTGCTGTGTAAGGTCAGGGAAAAATTCACTAAATACCTCTGGGGTCTATGTCAGTTCTCACCTCTAAAGAGGCTACAGGAAAGCTGGAAAGGGACTTTTTACAAGGGCATGTAGTGATAAGACAAGAGGTGTTGTCCTCAAACTGAAAGAGGGTTGGCTCAGATTTGATAATAAGAAGAATTTCTTTACTGTGGCATTCCATGTTGTGGTGAGTCAATAGAACAGGTTTCCCTGAGAAGCTGTGGATGCCCCATCTCTGGAACTGTTTAAGGCCAAGCTGGATGRGGCTCTGACAGCTGGTTCAGTAGAAGATGTCCCTGCTCATGGCAGGGGGGCTGGAACTAGATGACCTTGAAGCTCCCTTTCAGATGAAACTATTCTAGGATTCTGTGATTTTTGCTGATCTCTCTGCAGACCTGTAACTGCAGTGTCTTTCTAAAACACTGGTTCATTACCAAACACACAGATAGGAGACAATTAGCTTCCACCAAGATCATACAACATTTAGAGAATCATCAGAATTTTTGTTCTCTGAGTTGGTTTGATCAGCATTCATGCAGACAGGTGTCTAATCTCAACCTTACAAGTCAAACTCTCTGAGGCTGTTATGGCTTAACTCTGGGACATAGGAGAAAATAAAACAAGAAGACTGCCAGTGCAAGGTTCTTAATGGGTTATAGATGAAAGGAGGAATGCCTCTTCGAATCCCCTAAATTAACAGCCCTTTTCTATCCACAGACTGTTCTTGGCCAATATCCGTAAGTAATGGAATTATGAAAAACAAGCTGCAGCTTCCAGAGTTTTGCAATTACCAGGGGATCATACAGCTTGAAGAACCATAGATGGCTGCATGCTGCAGAAAATTCGAAGTCAAAGGGTTGTAGTCAAAGSTTACTTTAAAAAGCAACTTTTCAGTGTGAGATATAATGAAGAAAATTTGAGAGGTCTGGTATTTAAAGGGAAACAATGACAAGATAAATTGCATACATATATACTGCAAACTGAGAGAGAAACAAGTCATTAAAATGGTATCTCATCCATCTCCCACTACCATAAGTTTTAAAACAGGAATACAATTCATAACTTGCAAAAACATGTGGAACAAGTTTACTCTGAAATTGAAAAAAGGCAGTTTACACCTGCACACATGTTAAATATTTGATATTATTTAAGAGCAAAAAATGTGATTTTCCTGTTTTCCTCTATTTTTACCAGAAGAGAAAATTTGATCTTCCATCCATAAACTCTTCAAAATATGCAAGAAAAGCAGATTTCAATTGTTTTCACACTATGYTAGATCTCCAGGGTCACACTTAGGAGATGAAACTCCTTAAGTAAYCAGTATAACCTCCAGAAGACTCAGCATTTCCCTTTTTAGCCCAATTATGTTCACAGCACTGGGTGATGCCACTGAAGCACTCCACTCAATTTAGCTTGAGTGAAGAATATACAATATACAGATGAATACCAAAAAACAGTAAGCTTTAAGAAACACTGTTCAAAACTATTTTTACAACATAAATAGACACACCAGCAACATACCTGAAGAAGAACATGAACAGAGCAGCTGTGATGCAGAACAAAAGGACCTACAAGAAGGAGAAAGAGTGTTATTACATAAACACTACTTCTGCATGTTCTTGACCATGAAGATTTTATAACTTTTACTATAAAAGCTATACTTTATTTTTATGTCAGAATGAAAGCCTGTCTGAGTCCACTAAAAAGGATTGCCTGGTTTCTAGTGGACTTTGAGTGAATCCTGTRGAAGCTAAAAAGAATGAAATCCAAACCAGAGTAGTAGGACAACAGACACAGCAAATGCCAACACTTAAAACAGTCTGTGATAAAAAGCAAGTAATAAAATAATTATAAAACAGCAGAATTTACATAATAAAATACTAGAACTGAAATGAAAATGTTACATTTTTCCAGTCTTTGCTTTTGTCCTTTATTCAAATATCATATTGCTAGTTTCAGTCTAAAAGGCATGGTGTTTAAAATGTCTGTATAGATAGCCGCTTCGGCTGAACTGCTTTCCAGCAAGTTTGAGAGCAGAATATTCTATTTCCAATTAAGAGAACCCTTTCTAGTGGTTTACCTTAGTGTTAAACTCACTTGGAACAATCCTATCTTGGTCTATATTATCAGTGTGATCATACAAGAGTTATTGAGCAACCTTAGTAGTTCTCCAGCACTGTGACGGAAATGTCCTACTTTCTCCTGACATCCTCTCTGCTGGGGCTTAGAGCTGTGACCTCCTCCTTACCAACTCCTCAGGGACTCACAAATGCTGAAGAAAATGTGCCTTAATTCMYTACATCTTTGCCAGGTACAGCTCAWGAGTGAGAAAGTATTGTTTTGTTCTGGATATACTTGCCCATATTCATACCATCATTCAGAGGCAAAATTCTTACAGAAATACTGCAAGTCTTCCAGAAAATATTTGCACTCATTTTCAAAGGTTCAAGCAGTTTTGATCATGAGAGGATACAGATGCCTTATGTGAGAAGAAATAGAAGAGGTGGCAGAGGTGCAAATTAGAAGGTTATAAACATGTAGAGCAGAAAGATGCTGTGTGTTAATACAGATCAGAAAGCGTGACAAAAATGTGCATAGCAAATCTTTACAATTACTTTCAGAGAAAAAAAATCTTACAAATTACACATTTCCCTTTTCTAAGACTTAAAACTAGGTCACACAGGGCATTATAACATCTGCTATATAAACTACCCATTAATTTCCTTTTCCTTCACCAGTACTATCACATTTTAGTAACCKGCAACAAAAAGGTGAACATATGAAATCATTTTATATTAAATCATTAGGGTAAAAGTATATTTCATGAAGGCAATGGTATATTTCATTTTCAAACAAGCAGCAAAAGCAGACTTGTTTTTAAACCCAAGTTCTACTCAAAAAGATCTGCCCTAATGCTCCAAAGTTCAAAATGTGTTTGATCAGTCAAACAACATCCATCACTTCTCCAAAGGTTATTTTGAAGATACAAGGAAAAGGTAGCTTGACAGCCTGAGCAACAATATTGGTAAATAAGTGAGAAATGACGAAGAACCAGTTTTCTTGAGGAAGTGAGGGGGAAGAGGATGACAAAACAAAACAAAACAAAACAAACAATAAAAAACAAGCATGCCTTTGCATACTAAAAACACTCAATTCTCGTAACAGTCTTCTTCTTGCCCTTTTTCTTTTATTCCTTTTTACCTTTTTTTCCCCCCTGAATAGGTTTGATAACAACCTAACAAGTATTTATATACATCATTCAGATGCCTTTGGAGTTCTTTCATCTCACATTAAAGCATCCCAGCTTTCTCAGCTTGAGAAACCCAGCACTGGACAAAACACAAAAGATGTGTCTCAACAGCACGGAGTAGAAGGGAAAGATCTCCTTGTTCAACCTGCTGGCAGCGGCCTCGTTTGCTGGAAAGGTTCTTTACTGTCTCATGTTCAGCTTGGGGCCCACCAGGACCCTCAGTCATATTTTGCAGAGCTGCTTTCCAATGCCCCCAAGATACCCTGGTGCCTGGGGCTATTCCTCACCAGAGTCATTACTTGACTCATCCCTTTGTTGAACCTCAAGAGGTTCAGACTGGCCCATTTCTCCTGCCCCTGGAGATCCCTCTGGATGGCAGCACAACCACCRAGTGCAGCAACAGCTCCTCCCATTTTTGTATCACTTGCAAAGTTGCTGATGGTAAAGCCTCTTGTCCACTCCTCCAGGACAYTAATAAAAATGCTGCTGACTTCAGAATGAACTGCTGGCCTCCTGCTGGAGTTTGTGCTGCAGACCACAACCCTCTAAGCCTGCCAGATCAGTTCAGCATTTTCAACCCATGTCATTATCCACCCATCATCATTTTGTCTATAATCTGTATTCTATGTAGCAAAATCTRGAAACTAAAAACATTTAAAGGTCTTGATTAATTAACCTCTATAATTTCCAGATGTTGCCCAGAATTTAAAAATGTTCCTTGAAAAAATAAGATGTGGAAGACCTTGGGCAGATGGAAAAGTAGGAACTGATACCAACTTTTGGAAATGAAAATTTCAGGGAATATTAGACTGTCAACCAGACTACTTTTAGCATCCAAAATGGTATTACAAGATATTATTTGACACAGGCAGCTTATAACAATCTAGATAACAAGATAACAAACAACCAACAAAATAAAGAATTAAAACTACTGGCATTTTCTTCTTTGACAGATGATTTAGGGGAAGGAACAGGTGTCATTTTTCTTAATTTTAATGCAGCTTTGTCACAGTTGCTTAAGCTAATGGAGTAAGTGTGCACAGGACTGCTCAGAAACACTGCAGGAGAAAACTCTCACAGCTAAGCTAGCAGTTCATTATCAAGCTAAAAGGCATTTTAAGTGAAGTCACCAAAGTCCCTCTGCAATCACGATGTAGATGATGGAAAGTGAATTGGCCAAAATCAACAAGATAAAATTCAATTAAAATTAATATGAAGCAGTTGAAAGGAGAAATCACAGTCATACATAAAAAAAAAGAAACAACTCTGTAGGCAAGAGTACAATGAGTATGTACACAAGAGTACAAAAATTCCACAGGCCATAAATAAGTAGGCACATGAAATGCTGTGGAAAGCACTGTTAAATATTACAGACTCTTTCAGACCCAAATGTAAGATGTTACACTAACAGCCTGATGTTGGGAGCACTACTTTTAAACAAAACATAGACAAAACCAGGCAAACCAGAAGATCATGATGGAAGTAAAAGGCATGTAGGATACAACTGCTGGAAAACTGCTGAAACTATCAAAGATATAGTGAYGAATATGACAACTATTTTCATATAACTATCATATATTGGCAAATCTGCTTCATCAAGTACAGAATGAGGAAGGCAAAGTCAAATCTACAGCAAAATCACTGTTGATTAGATAATAGGAAGAGCTCTCTCCATGGTAGTGATACACCAGAACAAGCTGTCTGTGAGACTGTGGAGACTCCTTTAGCAGAGATGCTTAGGACAAGTAGAGGCAAACAYCTCCAAGAAATGCCCTGGGCATGTTCGATTTGGTGTCTCCAATATTTACCCAACTGAGCAGCTAAACCAGACCCAGACTCTTCCACATGAAGTTCACAGACCCTCATGGGAAGCCCAGAGACTGCTTTATCATAGCAAAAATAAGGCAGAAGCAGAAGGCAAACATTGACTATGCTCCAGATCWARGGWAYTTYMAAAWWARSCYTTTTTWWAAAMYTTTTTCCCMWTYYWRRWWTTTTTGTAACATCCTCAATACAATATGCAATACCTATTTTAGATTTAAAAATAACTCTATTTTAAAAAAAAGAAGAGGAAAAATACTAAGGCCTACAAAAATATAATTCTAAATATTAAGTGAATTTAAGATTCCTAATCCAGTGAGCAAGAAGTCTCATTTAGAATTTTTCTTGCAGAGTCCATGACTTTTTGATTTACCATGGAAAACCAACACAATGTACTTGGCGACATACAAACCTTGAAAACTTCCAGCTGCAGAAAGAGATACTAGCAGAAAACCTGCATTTGGCTAATGAGAATRATACACCCTAAACATTTTAACATCTATGAAGAGATGCCCATAGGTTAGAAGGAAAAACTTCTATGCTCCAGGACAGGTTAGCATATTTGGTACATGGGTACTTTAATTTAATTGATTGCATTATACTTCATTGTACTATGCTAAACTTTAATTTTAAAAAACAGGAAATTTGCTGACTAAACTAAAGAGGTACTTTTTTCCAGATCTCTGTTGGCTGACAAASCCAGTATTTATTTTTTTCCAAGAAAGTTTAGCCCTCATATAATCAGCAACAGGAAGTGACATCTGGCAGTGCCCAGCACTGAGCACRAAACAAAAGGCTCTGGGTGAAAGGAATTACCATTTGCCCTAGTGACAGCAGTAGACCTGGTAACAGCAGCAGCAGCTCACAAATTACTTGCCCTCACAGCCAGATAAAAATCTTGGACCAAAGAAAGGAAAAATAACACTGTTAAAACTATCAAAACTACTTGAGCCTTGTGTATTCAGGCTTTTCCCGCACATTACCCAATCCTGAGGTTATGTSCATTTTCTTTAAGCATTTCCATTAYAGTCAGATTTCCTGAGGTACMAAAGGTCCCTAAKTGGAGGTTRCTTGTRCTTCCATACAGTCAGAATAAAGAGTAGAACTGAAGTCTGTAAAGCAGCACAGACCTTGAATTTAAAAGGAAAAGCACTGAAGATACACGTAATCTACTTATTGAACACAGGAGGAGGTAAATGGGCAGAACAGTGCTATCAGCTGGTAGAAACATCCAGAGTGTTGGAACTCCAGTTCAATGCTGGATAGTTCTACTACCAGCTCACAGAAGACCTGAGGCAGCTTCAACCATTGGCACATAACACTTGAATCCCAATGTGTTCATAAAGCCTGAAACCATCACCTTCCTGATCAACCACTTCGCAAGGGATGCGAGAGATACAGCTACCCTTGACAAAAACTAAGTTATGACTCCTAGATCCTGGAGGCTGCATGCTACAGAAAACTGACTGAACTGCCAGCTAAAGCCTGTCAGAGGGAAGGCTTGGTGACAAAATCCACAGAAATTAAAAACCCAGTTTAAATAAGACCCTTCAGTAATTAGTACTTGAGCCAATTTCTTCTAAAGATATATAACTAGGATATATCTAACTAGGAGCTTTGTACATTTGGTTACAAATTTTTACTCTTAAAATATATGATGCAGAAAACCCCAACTATTTTGGTCTTTTTTTTATTCCTTAAAACAAGACATTCACACACAGAAGAGTTTACYGCTGTCTCTGCTGCCAGAGGTTATAAGGTCCCTCTGACCTTTATTGATACCCACAATTGATAGCAGCATGGCAGTTGTACAATGTTTTATTATATCAGCTATAATTGCCAGGGATCACACAAGATGCTCCATGAGACTTTTGACAACACAATCCATTATTCTAATTTACCCCTGCTTCAGACATGAAGAATGGTTTGTTATGCCCGAAAGTCATTCTGGATTTTTCTTTACATATTAAATGGGTCAATTAAAAAAAAAACAAAAAAAAAACACTAACAGTAAACCCCCAAAGTACACTTGCTTGTGGTTCCTAACTTTTATWTCAAGATATGTTATTGCCCTTTTTAAACTGTTTTCTACAGTTTTTATCATTGAGATTATCTCTTAAGTAAATTCCCTTCTAACAAAACCAAACCAAATTAAATTACTGGAACTAGCCATGCAAATTAATGTAATGGTTTTGTACTCCACGACCCAAGAAATATGTATGTATGGAATACCTCTTTTCCACCTGCACATTATAAAACATCCTAATCAATGAATTGTCTTTATAAAATATATCTGTTACTCTTTTCCAATACCAAAATAGCTATTTTAAAAAGCATACCATTTTCTGTAATTTTCTAGTAGTTAAAAGGGATGAAAATCACAGTCTGAGTACCTAGACAAAGATACCAGAAGTCATATAAAAAGACACCAAAAACTGTATAAAAAAAAACTTGTGGGAAAGCAGAAGCTGTGTAACATTATGTTCAGCCTCTTAAAATCTGATGATCACTTTTACTGACATAGTTATTTTCTACTATTATKTAAAACCTCAGGCAAGAAATTACCACAGTAAACAACTACCTGATGGAATCAGGCAGAAGACAGGGAGGTGGCTGGAGCAATAGCCTGCAGGAGTAAAAACTATTTCTTAATTTGGTAGAAAAAACTGCAAATGACAGCTAGAACCTGAAGTCTTGTGAAACTCAGACCAGTAAAACGGCAACTTTCTCTCTGGTTACCAAGATTAATAAATGAAACGTGATTAGAGTGGTTTGTGTACACTCAATGCAGTTTGGTGAGTATCCAGCTGGATTATTTTATGGTCTCCTGCGGCATCAGCATTCATAAAAATAGTATTACTGATGGATGTCTTTAAAACAAATGCATTACAAATACTAAAACGTGCATTTGCACACACTTTAGCAAAAGCTTCTGAATCTGTTACTTTTATTTCAATTTCAATGTTGAATAAAATACATATTCCAGGTCTGTCAAATGACTTACTAAAGTTGTAGAGAAACAACAGTGAAAACTGAAGGGAAAACATACTCCCAAATTGTGCAGCAACTCCATCCCTACTTCAACCSTCCAGCTTGCCATGCCTCTGAGTCCCTTGCTCCTTTCCCCAAGGCCAGTGCTGTCTGTCGGATGGCACCTCAGAGCACCAAACAGTGCCTTAGACAAGGCCAGGGTGTTTTCAATGACCATCTCTACATTTAACCAGAAGCTCTTTGTTTTTCAATGCCCCGGAGACAGAGCAGGAGCCAAGGGGGAATACAAAATGCTCTGAGTTTTCTCAGCACGTACAGATCTGGAACAACTGAGACTCCAAATCCCAGATCTGACAGCTGTAACAGAACACATGCAGCCATCATCAAACATTACTGTCTGTACCTGCTGGGTTGGCACTGTCTCTGGTTACAGTGAAGTCATGAAACACCTCTTCTCTTTTACACACTAATAGAAAATTGTGATTAACTTATTTTTTAATTTCCATTTCAATCTTTTAATAATATCCTTTATTTTTCTATTAYAAACACTCCTCGATTCCTAAGAATTACAGCCAGCAGCAAAAATGAGCTGTTCAATTCTCAAGTGTTGCCACTGCTTACTAATGAAGTCACACAGTTCCTGTCCAGAAATGTCATTAATGAAGTTTTTAAAACAAAAAAAAAMCAAAATATTGAAAACAGGTTACTTTGTTTTATACAAAAGCATGAGGACTGAGAGAAAATGGTGGCTGTCCTTCACCAAGCTCAAACTTCTAGTAATCCCAAAAGACAAATGCCAATTGGAAATCCTGAAATGGAGCAACATCTCTCTGGTCATTTCAATGGATTTAATGTTTTATTTTCTTTCTATAGTCAATCCTGTGAAATCAAAACCTTTAGAAAAACTTATCTCCTTCTCTAATTGAAATGCAGCATATCTGGAGAGAACTTCATGAGTAATCAAAAGTATTGGCAAAAACTCTTGTCATATCCTTGGTCATCCACATAATGACTATTTGTCTAGTTGAAATGAAATAACTYTTAGAGCAACTTTTGAAGCAATATTGCTTCCACTTTAAAATTGATAGGCTTTATGAAAATGCAGAAAACAATTTGTCAGATACTTATTGGGCACAGGGCCAGTTCAGCTACACCTACAATGCTCAGCTGTTAGAGAGAAGCTCCTGATGTTTTGGTTTTTTTTTTTTTTGCCAGCAAGTCTGAAGCAATCTCTGGGCTGATAAGATCAAAAGAAACACTAGTATGTGTTATTAAATAAAAGATTATATAGATTCTTGTTAAAGCACTGTTGTTGGATCATGATGAAAAGATTACAGTTGGCAAATGCAGACAGTAGCTGAGCCAAGATGGAGAGCACCTGCCAGTCCCAGAACAGCAAAGAACAAAAGAAAATTAAACCCTTCATTGTCTAGTTCACAAATTCCAAATATATATACATATATATGTATAATACATATTACATATATATACACATACATCTCTATAATTAAGCATTGCAGCATTCTTTGTTTTCTCAAAAAACACTCATCCAGTCTCTTCCCCAATTTTTCATATTTCATTAACCACAGCAAACACAGCTACAACRTACAGTGACAGAGCCACAGAATACCCCTTCTGGGAGCTCCTAAGGAGAGTCCACTGCTTTCAAGGATGCACAATACTTGAGAGACTGAAGCATAAAAAAGCAGCTRCCAAATGAAACTGTAGTTTCATTACCAAAACAAGCAGAGTTTTGTATTATACCACTGGAAGTGTACTGACTTAAATTTTAAAATCTACACTTCAAATCCATWTTTACAACCTGAAATTGGGTCACTACGATCCTGCTACAACCTGACACTTCCTCTTGATGGCATCTTGCTGTGCAGGTTTGCCCACTGCTGGGCCATGCACGCAGCTTGTGTTGAGACCACACAAAGCACTTTCAGGCAACATCAGTTTATGTATCATCACTCCTCCTCCAGCACCTTTTTTCTGTTCTTCTGCTGGTACAGAGATGCACAGAAAGACAAATCACAGATGTGACCAACCTGAAAGCAATTATTTTCTGCTCTCAGGGACTGAACAGGGGCAGGGGTAGGCAGCTAGAGCCACACCCAGATCAAATCATAGACTGATGCAAATAACGCAGTCTATTCACCAGAATGATTTGAACCTCTCTTCATTATAATTTTGATAAACAAACGTGAATTAGTTGTGAATTGTTCAAAATACATTGAAAAGGCAGAATTAGTGATATGCTTGAAATACAACACCATAAATGGAAACTACAAAAAGTTAACATCTCTAAGTATTAAATAGGTCCAGAAGCCGAAATTCAAATCCGGTTACTTATCCTACAAGAGCTTTACAAATGTAGTAAATATGAGAAAGCTAATAAATTTTCTTATTAGTCTGTGCCGATGCCTTTTATTAGGCTTCTAAACATAACTGCTTAGCTCATGTTACAAATATCATCCCAAGACTTCATCTCCACCAAGAGAATTTCTGCTCACCTGTCTCTTCTTCCAGAGCTCATAAAAACTGAAGAATTACAAGGTTTGATACTACCTTAGTATCCAAAAAGGAACTGCAAGTTATTTGTCTTTAAAAGTTCACAGGTGCTGAAATAATTTTGTGGCGGTGAAGCACATGTATAAAAATAATACTACAAGCACAACACTTTGCAAGGCAGTGTCATGAAAGCCACAGTGAATTCTCTAAACAGTAGCAGAATGCGATGAATTTCTGATAAGCATTAAAAGCTAGTAAAGGCACAGGGTTAAACAGGTAGAAATAAATTATCTATTTTGATAATTCAGAATAAAAAGCAGGGTTCTCCTACTATTGCAACCATTTAACTACTATGTTAAGTGGTGTACTTGATAATTAAAGTCAGTTAGATGGACTGAGTAGTTCATTTTAAAATTACTACAATAAGACAAACAGTTACTGCAACTGACAGTTATCTTTTGGGCTCAAGAGCTTCCCATCCCACATGCCCATGCTCAGAGCTGCTCCCTCTGTTTTGCTGATGAGACTGTGGGCAGGRCAAGGAAGAGGCTGAGGAAACCAACAGAGCAGCCAGGAGAAACACACATTAAAGAATGTGCTCAGGAACTGTGGCTTTCTTTCCTTAAAAATGCTGTACAACTAGCAGACACTGATGGCAAATGCTATTTCTATATACACATATACAGCAGTATTTTTGTGTTTACTAACTGAGGAAAAATATTTTAAATTGATTATAATTATTTATGTTTGTGCATAARTCCTGGCACCTTGCATATTATGCCATTTAACATGAGTATGCTTGTATGTCTTCACAATTTTGGCAGAGTTTTCATTAACATTGTGAACTACAWGCATTGCTTTGCAAGAGCCCCCTTGAGAACATGAGGAGGGGGAATAGYTACACTGATAAGCTAAAATACCTCTCACATTTCCCCAGATAGGAACCTYCACAATGTAYGGCTGACACTGGCTGTCATCRCATGATACMGTCAGCTCCTCAGGGATCTTAACAAGTAACATTTATGTGAGCATGTTAGAAAGAGAATCAGACTGACTGGAAGGGGGTGAAAGCACAGATTGTGTYATCTGTTGAACAGAGGAGTTCATGCTGGAATGGAATTACTTTCCAGTGATTTTTCCTGAGAAAGTATAGATACTCTTGTGGCACGTGAAAGGAAGGTCCTGAGTTCTCGCCACAGATGTCTACTCTGTCTCACTGCTGGASGTTCCTTCTTGCTCAGCATCTGCATCACTGCAGTAAGCCAGGGAAGGGGCTCAGATTGCTGGTCATAGCTGTGCTTCACAGAGCAACTTGTTTTGCATTGAAAAACCCCTCACTTGGTCCTTTTAACCACTCCCTACATGGTGACTGGGTGGAAAGGGAGACRCTAAGCAGAAGCTATGAGAAGCACTACTATAAACCACCCTAGCTTGATTCACAGTGCCTTTCCCTAACTTTTTATTAAGCTGTAATATTCTCAGACTTAAGAAATAGAGGCTCAAAACTGATACAGAAATCAGTGGAAAAATTATGGTGGAACTAAAAAACTCAATTTTAAAAGATTACAGAGCAAAGGTCCACACAACAGCAAACACCTATTGTTCCTCCATTACAGAACTTTATTACACCTTGATTAGGATAAAGGGTTTAGATTATATTATGCTCCCCTTTCTCCCCATAGTTTTGATTTTGTTTCTTTTGTTTTACCAACAATCACTTAAATGTTAGAAGTCTGTCACCCACTTCTGCACACAACTACAGGTTGTGGAACCTGCACACAGCTACAGGTTCAGGAAAAAGTCTTTGTGCTAGTAGAGAATACTACTGAGAAGTAGTATTCCTTCTGTTATTATTACTCCCACCACAACACAGGAAAATAGGATTGAAACATAGGATTAAAACAACATAAGCAAAGTGCAACAAGGTTAATATAARATTATGCCCTTTAGTCACTGTTTAAATAATTTCTTAGATATTTAAAAGTAGGTATGCATGTTTATTCATGCCTAGAGGCATTACTCTGTTGCTGATCCCAAAACAGAGTATAACACTTCAAAAAAACTCAAAACATCACTATTTCCTTTATATTACACCCCTGCCATATCCTGCTCTGCACTCCCATCTCGCACCCTTTGCTGCTCTCTGGGAAGGCAGGATGACTGTCCACACACAGGTTCTCCTGCTGGGAGCTGGGAAGGAGGACTGCCACAAAGGCTGTCCCAGACCCTCAAATTACATCTTTCACAGCATCCATCATGGTRGATAAAATTCCCATTGGCAAACTGCATCCATACAGTAGTATCAAACCAGTAGGAAAAGTGGKGAAGAGAGAAAAGGGAAGGGACAGATAATGTGGGCCACCTGGTTTACCAAATCGCCTGAGTCTGCCCCTAGAGAACTTCAAAAGTACTGTGGTACATGGTAATGCTCTGATATTTTTTTTCTAAAATATAAATGAGGGCACATTCAAATAATGCCACAGCTATACATAGAACAGCTCAAAGAAAGAAGACACCTTAAAAAATAGAGTTTAAACACTCTTTAAAAACATATAATCAGCTAAGAGCTGATTATCAAGATCTAAACCAATTCATCTGTAAAGATTATTTTCATTTAGGAATATTAATTGTTACTGTGACAATTAATGCAAAATTGATTCTAGAAAATAGCTGTGCAATCCAYTGAGGTAACTGCAGATAGCACCCATGTCCAAGACTATGGTGTCTGAAAATTACTACAAACCTGAAAAAGTTACAATAGGGAAATTAGCTGCATTTGTAACTAGCCACCCAGTCAATKACACAGTTAAATTCAATGAGCTCTAGACAATACTGCAGTGTCTCCATGCCCAGTTGTTTCAAATTTCTGTACGCATTTTAGGACGCTACTCTAAATTTTCAAGTCTTTGAGTATTGAATGCAAATAATGTAAAATACTACACGACTGTGAACACACCTTATCTCATGTTAGCCAAGGAGCTAAGGATTTACTTTAAACTCTCCTTCATCCACACTCTCTACTCAGTAAGAGAGACTCAGCAAGCACCCCTGAGTGATAAAGTAACAAGTCCAAACCAGAAACMCTTCCTGAGAGAGGTCTGATGTTTCTTGCAACACTTTCTCTCACTCATATCTTTTCCAGTCTACACCACAGAGTCATYAAGCAGTGTATGACTGCTTTCTCAAATACAAAATACATAAACTGATGGCTAAATACAGTGTTAAGATACTATACGACAAACAAGATGTTTAAATAGAATTTTGAACTGCGGCTAATTGTGATTTTTTCTTTTTTTTTACTCGTTTCATGTTTGACTTTGCTGCAGAATCACAGCTAACACTGAGTAAAAGGGCCAGGTCTATGCAGAGCACATACTGGCACAAGTGAACTCTTTTCTAATATGCAAGTTCCAAATTTCAGTATAGCACAAAACAATTTCACCATGAGAAAAACATCTGAAAAAAGCCTTACTCCTCTAATAACTTTTAAAAAAAAATTCAACTTAATTTTGATATTTCCATTTTTGTTTATGGAAAAATAAGGTAATTTAAATTATTTTAAGAAATTTAAAGGCTTATCATATGTATGTTTTTTACCTAGAGGAGAAAAAAGATTATTTGAACACTTCCATTAAGGAAACACCTGCATTTAATACAGCTGATTACTTCGCTAAAAGACATCATCAATTATATTCTTTCCTGTAAAATTAATGCTATAGATTTGTATCTTCAAAAACATCAAATTTTCAAAGTGTTAGGAGATTTTTTTTCCCCCCAAATATTGGATTTAAATAATTTTCAACATGAAATTAGTCCTAAATTACACCAATCTATCTCACCTTGGCTTGCCTAGGGAGCCACAATACAAGTACATTTGAAARACCTGTCTAGTTTGTTTGACAGCAAAGGATGAACAGGTGCAAGAACCCTACAAAGATTTCTTGTGATAAGGGAAAAGGTGAAGGAAAGCACATCACATCATGAAGTCACTTAATTCACTGAATTGCTCAACATGAACATCTTCAAATACAACAGCAAAGAGCTCGAGTGATTTCTTCCTGCTCTCCAGAACACACCTGCTGCYCTTCTGAACTGTCTCATTAAGTATCGCTCCGGAGCACATGGATGAGCTTTAGCTATTGAAGATCACAGGGCTCCACACATTGCTCTTTCAGGAAACAATTTAATTCTCTGCCTTCTGCACCACAAATGGTGCAAAAGACCAGATGATTTGGTTAAGATTCTGCAGGTAAATGCTTTTTTTTTATAGGACAGGCACTCTGAAAGCAGTACAGCACAAGGTGAAATGCACCCATAGGTGGTCATTAAATATCTGCCCCATTAAACTGACTCAAGTTTTCCAAATTGCCACTGAGAAACTCTCGATTTCCAAAGTCGAGGTGTAAGTAGGTGAACTGCCAGCTAATGAAATAAAGTGGCATTCAAAATGGGATTATATTAAAAAAATACTATTTAAACTTTGAAGACCATAGATGGAAATCAAACAACCCAAACATCCTTGGATTCAGGGATGACCAGTTGAAAACAACTTTTCRTCTCTCAGCAACTCTTAGACAAGCTCTGTAAAAACCAGATAAGGAACAAATTGTGGGTCAGTTCCCTACTGCACAAAAATATGTTTTATTAGTTGTAGTCAGCAGCATAAATGAGCTACGAGAACATCTAAACGCAATGCAACAACATTAGAATCTTCTCTTTCCAACCACAGTTTTATCATTTTTATATCATGAACACTGAAAATACGAGCTAAAGTGTCACAACCATGGTTAACACAAGGAGTTAACAAATTCAAACCCAGAAAAATAAACTCAAGGTAAATTTTCTTTCCTTCAAATTGTAGCAGTGGAATTGAAATTAAACTGCATTTAGTTCAAATCCTGTTATAACTGGAAACTCTTTTTAAAAAGTCAGCAGTTTTGGCATAATTATGTTTCTGGCCTGTTTCCTCAACAGTCTCAAAAGACTCCTTTAAAACAGCTTAAGTGCACATCCCACTCTGTAAAATGACAGAGTGCATAATATCAGGGTATCCATCACATATAGTAGATGTGATTTCCAAACAGGGCACATAAGAAAAAAATCAATCAATCAGTCAAAAAGAGATCACAGAATATCTTAGTGAAAGTATTCTGAAACAAAGACTTCTTTCTGCTAACTTAATGACAAAGACAACTGAGGTAAAACAAGAGGTATTAGGTTATCTCATCAAATTTCATTATTACATATTTAAGGGAATACTTTCACAAATACTCCTTTGAGTAAATGTTATATCATAATATCCAGGGATTTCAGAGATTTTAGTAATTTCTCTGAATCCAAGGCAGAAACAAAAGGATTTCATCTTTGTTTCCTTAATGGCAGCCACAATAACCCAGCAGTACCCAGCACCATAACGCCCTCCACTCACCTTCACATGGACAAAGGGCTTTTGGGGAAGGCCAAGGGCTCCTTATAYTCCACCAGCCAACAACAGCTGTTCATTCAGAGTAGAAGCAGAAGCCTATAATCTTACAATTCAGAAGAGGCTTATTAAAAAGCCAAATAAAAGGAGGGAGTTTTGTTGTTGCTGTTGATTTTTTTTTATGATTTGCCTGCCTTGCTACCTCCTAGTGGTGTTACAAGTAACATTAAATTACCTTTTAGCATCAGCCGGGGGAGAGGGAAATTCTTTGATCTTACATATCACTCAGAGGTAGACATCACTTCCTACTTTGCAAAAGGTATTTCCAGCCTAGAGCCATCTCTTCTTTTTGGAACCCATAGAAAAATATTTTGTGTCCACTCCATGCACTCTCACTGTCATCAGGCACTAAAATTATTCCTTAGCTGGACCAGTTTCCTTTTCACACTATTCAAGTTCAGGTGGTGGTTAAATAGAAACAGCTTTGTCAATGCAAAACCACTAAAAGTAAAGAAACAAAATACAGATAAATAATGAAAAAAAGAGAAACTCAAAGACAGAAGATACCCAAACATACTTAATTTCAAGGATTTTGAAAGCAGAAAACAAAAGGGGGTTGGGAACAGGAGCATATTCAGGGATCCAAATCTGAACCTAAAGATAAACCAAACACTGGGCAGCATCCTTGCAGGCTGCTCACAAAYCACCAGCCTCTACATACAATACAGGAAACATCACGTAACCCCCCCATATTTGTCATTATTTGCACTAYTGTCACTATCTGCAAGGTATGGTTGACCTCACATGAACCTTAATGTTCATGGACTGCAGGGAATCATTACAGAAGTGAAAACCAGCAAGAAAAAARCAGAGTGGAGTCAAGCAGGCAGGACATGCCCCAGAACAGCCAAAATTCAAACAGMTCAAGTTGCACATACTCAAGCAAGCACACACCAGTGTAAAACACGGACCAATAGTTTCAGCTATCAAATTACAGAAAAAAAAACCTTTCAGAAATGCAATACCAATACAGACAAAATGTTAATCTGGACAATACTTAATATATTAATACTCAAGAGATYACTCATGTTATAGATATTTGGTTGAAAGTTTGAAAATAAATATAAACATTCTGGTAGACAAAAATGAACTATTGTGCTCACATTAGTGTTTTTAAATAAACATCTTGTAAATAATAATTTAAGATACTTTATTCATGCAATCAAAATTACGCTATCACATAATAAGGGGTACTAATGTTTTCGACACTTTAGGTTACCTACTTGGTAGCAATTTCAGCCCCCACTGAAAACAAAAGAAATATTGAAAAAAAAAAAACCCTCAACATACTTAAAATAGAAGCAGGTAAGACCTGAATATATTCTCTTTGTTGAAATAATACTATCCACAGATACAAAAAGAGATTCACACAGAGAAAAGGCATAAAGTAAAGTAAAAGAACCATCCTTTCCAGGTTTGAAACTTTCTGGAGACAGGATTAAAAAACTATTTCCTTTTCAGCATGGTTGGATTCTTCTCCCACAGAACAAGCAATAGAACAATAGGAAACAGCCTTAAGCTGTAGCCAAGGGAGGTTTGGATTAGATATCAGGACAAAATTCTYCACCTGAAGGGTTGCCAAGCATTGGAAGAGACTKCCCAGAGAAGTGGGGGAGTCATCATTCCTGGAAGGATTTAWAAGATGAGTGGATGTGGCACTTGGGGACATGGTTTAGWGGTGGACCTGGCAGTACTGGGTTAGATTTMATCTTAAAGGTCTTTTCCAACCTTTACCTTTCTGTGATTCTACTCCACTTTTCTGATGATTGCATCCAWTTTCCCCAGTGCCCAGGGCCTGAATAACATCCAGTCTTTCCCATTACAAAGATATTTGAGATGTCAACCAAGGGGAATATAACATGCTATTACTTCATTAATTTGTGTATTTGAGGTGTTTTCTCCTCTCACACTTCACGTGCACCGATATCTAACCGGTTTCTGGGTTTTTTTCTGAACATCAGAACACCATTTCTTTGAGCAAAGTGCTATTTTCAGACCAAATGCTGTAATTTCCCATTTCAGYTGCAGTAATGACAAAGCTTTCAAGGGAGAGACAGCCTGTTTCAGAGTCTGGAGCRACAGGTGACTTCAGAACACATAAGAGGTTCTCCTCTTGCACAACTTACACATATGCTACATTCACTGATGCTGTTTTAGTCTAATTCAGTCACTTCTGTTACAAGGACAACAGAGCTTGGCCAAAAGTCTTTTCACCATAAGATCAGCTCATAGAGGCTCAGTAAAATACAGCAACTATTCTGATTCACAGAGTAATCTGTTTTGTTCTCCCATTATGCAAGTTTTCTTCCTCTACCTACTCACACAGGAGTAAGTTTGTTTGGATTTTTTTTTTTAGCCAGGAATATACCCTCCTTACTTTTCTGTACCCTACCTCCTCCTTATGACTTTCCATAAATCAAATGCCATTGCAGAATTATGCTTTTCAGCCCCTGGAAAAAGTGAAATTGATAATCTGCATCTTTCCATGTTCATTGAGAAATGACCAAGCAGAGCAGTACACAACCAGAAGTTACTTATCAGATGAGATAAATCACTCAATAGCAGGATAATAACAGCATAGCTCTTAAAAATATAAAACACTGAAGGAGGCAACAGCAAAAGGTTGACAGGTAGGCAGAAAAAGAGTTCAATTCTTGTGGAAATTATAAAAGAGGCTAATTTTGGTAGGCAGTTTGGTCTTTGTATAAATCAGSTACTCCCTTGCCCAAGAGTGACATGAAAGATGTGTTTCCTGAAGCAAAGGGGACAAAGGAAATAATGACGAAGACATTGATGGAGACAATATGGAAAAGTTCAGCACASTGAGTTATTTTAAGTTTAGAAAAAATGTCAGGAATCCAGGAAAGAAAAAATATTACAAAAGTGAGGCAATTTTACTTTATTCTTTTTAAATGTGTTGGAAAATAAGTTATAATCTAACTTTTAGAGGAAATATTGTAGCCAGTAAAACTGATTTAAACCCTCTAAATTGCAGCCAGGATGATGACTGAGGATTTTAAAAAATACCCATGAGAATCAAAGGAAATGTCCGATTGGCTTATCTACAATTAAGTAAAACACAGGTTACCTGAGGAAGAGTAATTCACTGACTCTCAAAAAAAAAAACCAAAATGATAAGAACAGTTTTACCACTGTYCCATCATCAAGGGAGATGGTCAATTTTGGGCTAGTCATCGGTCTATTCACTGACATTTAGGAATAATTAAACCTGTCAGGACAAGGAAGAGGAATAAATTAGTCCACCATTAAGAGTCCTTTTCAACCCTAATTACAAGCTGCCTTTTGTCAAAAAAAAAAAAAAAAAAA
>NW_026623436.1:966434-1074983 GCF_030028575.1 Malurus melanocephalus
AACTGCAAAAACATGAAAATAAACTGAGCCTTGTACAGGGTCCTTAGCTTGGTATCCGTGCACAAATATCACAACATCAAAGCAATTCTCAGATTGCTTCCAGAACTTCTGGCAACGTTTCAGACTATTCCTAGAACACCTACTTCACTACTRGGGCAATGAAATGCTTCTTCAAACACTGACCAATATTGTGCTTATTACCAAGGGAGAAGCATACATAAAAATATTATTTGGGGGGAAAATCACAGACCCTTATTGCCATTTGGCTTCTYAAAACAAAAAACTAAACTCACAACACATAAATATCCCATTAAAACTGAATGGGGCYTAATACTAGCAGCTTTAATGTAAGAAGGCTTTATGAATCTGACCTGAGGTCCTTAGACTTTTGGGCAGAAACAAATCCAAGATAGAAAATTAAACAACAGAAAAATGAAACAACTGAAAAATAAAAAAGAAACTCTTGAAAATTAAATTCCATTATCTTCTCGTTTCTCTTGCAAATGTGTCTTCTATTGGAAAACTTCGATATAAAAATTAGGAGCTTTCTCAGGTCTTACATATAATAAGTACTGAATCCCTAGCAAAGGGCTTTTACTTCCAATTAAAAAATAATGTTCACACCTGAAAGGTTTTGATTAATTATAAGACAGCCTTACACAACTGKATAAACTTTCTTGTATATTCTGAAAGGCTATAATTTTGCTAAATCTACAGAAGTTAAAGAAAAAATGGTTTAAAAAAAAAGAGCTTTTAAAGTATTTTCTCTCCCCAAAATACAGCACCTTTTTTATCTGCTTGTTAAGTCACCTGAGCAGAAACTACATTAGAATCATGTAACACATGACRAATCAGGCCTTATCTTCAAAGGTGGTGGTGGGAAAACCCAAAGGAATTTCAAACTCCTGAGATATCAACAAAGAATTTAATTATTAAGTGATTTACTACAGTATTTTGATACTATAATCTGTCTACAATACAGGAATGGATCAAAGAAAATCGAAGCAACCCTGGTTCATTGCTATATCTTCAAATGTTTAATTTGTATATTTTCAAATGTTTAATATAATGCCAGATAAGAACATCAGAAACAGAAACACAATTCTTTCTTTTTTAGAGATCTTGCACAAAATTCCTTAAGATACCCTGAGGGAATTAATAGAGACAAATCTGAACTCTCATCTACACTGGGAAAATGACTGAGTGAGGTATTCCAGCAATAAAAGCAGCTTTGTCTAAGTTTAGCTCTCCTAAAATCCCTACTTAGGGAACTTTCACATTCAGYGCTGTGGGACTGAAGACATCTTAATAACAGGCAGCACAGAAATTATGTTGTAACTCACAGACAACCTTTCCCACAGTCTTCTGATCAGATTGTGAGACCGGCCCAAAGAGTCTCCCTTCAGTATGCTGGCCCAGTTCTCCCAGTACCATCCCAGCAAGGCTTGTACTGTCTAACCACATCTCTCTGCCACAGCTCTCACTTTGGGGATGCAGCTGYAGAAGCAGAAATCTTGTGGGCTCTTTATACTCATAATAAGGAAAGACCTTGTCTTGATAGCACCTTAAAAAAACCCAACCATTGAATACTGGAGAAAACAAAACTGGGGAAAGATGAACACGCAAAGAGATAACTTCCAAATGTACAAACTGTTCTCTCTGCTTCAGACATAAGTACAGTACTTGAAATGCTAAACAGATGTCACTTTTCACTCAGAATTAGCATTGTAACCACAATATGTAATTTCTTTTTGCATAAAAATAGTTTAAGTTAAGGGATCGAGAGACCCTTGTGTTAGCCAGCTATTTGTCACCGTGCCCATTGTTAAGCAGCATTTTAATAGCTTTAAAATCATATACTAGTATTTTAATATATGCCAAAATATTTATTAGTCAATAAAATTAGATATATTTATTTCTGTCTTTTGCATACAAAGTTCCACTACCTAGAACAGTATTTCCCATATTACTGACACATTAAATAATCCAAATATTTTGTGCATCTCAATGCCAAGTGCTGTTTCTAGAAACCGCATACACTGGAACTGAAATAATTTATATTGGGAGTATGACAAAATACTCATTTAAGCCAGTTGCACAAGTACAGTTCACTGCTGGAAGAACATGGTTTGGAAACTAAGACCTCACATAGAAATTATTTTTTGATACCCACYGCCTCCACCAGATCACACTGGTCACCAACTGCTATTTTTACATGTCTCTCTTTTATTCAAGATAAAACAAGAGAATAAACTTTAAGATTTTTGGTGGCTACTAAGAACATAGAAAAAGGTATTAGGCAAYCTTTCCTTTAAATATGGTCACTACCATTCAAATAGCTAGTGAAGGGCACTTTCTTTAATTCTGATAAACAGCTTTAGGGTCAGATCTCTGGCTACATAAAGTTCTGAGTTTCAGCAACTTAAAAGAGCTTTTTAGAAAAAAATCAAAAACAATCCACATTTTATTAAATGTATGTGAACACCTCCAAATGGTAGGAATTCCAAGCACTTTCCTTATGACTGGAAAACTGTACCCACTCATGGTCTCTTCACATACTCATTTCAAAGTGAAACTGAGTTCAAGGGCATGCAGATGACACAGGGWAATTTATTTGTCTACATTTCTGTCCTGAATTTACACAAATTCCAATGAGCTGTAATGAATGCCACAGAGAGGAGTACACTGTGTACAAAATAATCTTATTGAAAAAAAATATTTCCACATCTGCCTCTGTTCAGTTCCATCCTACACAGACCGCAAAATGACACAGCTCAGAGTAAATTCAGAGAAGTATATTAAAAATGAGTGTTGAACTCTTCTTACAGACAAGTTAACGGAGATTTRAAATCCAACACATGCAAGGGAGTCACAGCACCTGCCAGAAAGMAGCTCTGTAAAGAACACAGTGAAAACGTCCCTGTGTTATAAACACTTCAGCAATGAACAAAAGGAGGCAGGAAGGCTGTTACTGTTAAGCCAATAAAACATTTTCTTCTATTAAGGAGTGAAGATTAGCTTCCAAACTTTAGTGAAATTCAAGAGGTAAGCAAAGAGTATCCTATATCCCAACAATATTATTTGTCCTAAATTTTTACCATGAAGTTTCCTGGGCWACCTGAGTATTACCTTCTATCACTAAATGGTTGCAAAGAACAGAGGTTGCCAAGCCACTGGGATCCAGCTCCACCAGAACCCAAAACTGCAGGAGATTACTTGGATTATCAAGACCATCTTTCACAGCAGGTAACCCCATTAATTAGTTTATCGTAGGAATTAAGTACACTCTTGCATGGCCTATTGCAAAACAAGCAGTGGCATTTTGCCCATACAAGAAACAGAGAAAAAGCTTACTTTTYGCATGTACTTGTAGGACTCAGTCAGTAACCTATCCCAAGCCTCACAAGGAAATGTTAATACTAAGCTCTCTCAGCCTTTTTCCCCAGTTTATTCAGATAGCCATTCAGTTCAAGGCAGGTATCATCCATTATTAAGTTCATGCAGCTCCTGATACACATTGCTGGTGCAACCGTAATTCAGGTCTCTGGTCCATCTTTCCTTACTTTGTCATGTGGTGGATTTTGTGAAAGACCTGATGCCTCTTTCCTGAAAGGTGGTAAACTGGCATTGCATAGTGAAGATGGGGAGCACAATCCTCATTGCCTCTGAAAATTTTGGTGTCAGCAGTTCAAATAAAAAAAATATATATGGGAGATATATATATATATATATATATATATATATATATATATATATAATACAACGTAATAAACATAAACCAGGGCTGATAACTATTGCAGAGATTATAAATATAAGGCTAAGACAGTGCTCATTCCAATAAGTCTTTCAATGCTCTGACAAAACAAAAAACCCAACAACAACAACAAAAAAACAAAATAAAACCAACCAAAAAAAACCCCAAACCCCACTTCAAGTACATGCTTCAATTATTATTTCCTGTCTAGCAAAAAGCTTAAGTCACTTGTTTGGTTAAATACTGTTAAAATCAAGGGGACCTATACACACTCTTAAATTCACTCCCTACTGAGTAATAGAGCATGTGCTATACATGCCCTTGGGAATTAGTGTCTCATGCTGCATCCTCTTGCAAATATTTAGGCACATGTTTAGTTTTGTTAGCATGAATATTTCCAGTGATAAACATGTCCATAGTGTTAACAAGAACAAGACCTGGCACACTACTAAGGAGGAAATTTATCAAACAAATTGCAAATTACAATCCCAGAGGTGAATGAGAAATTTCTCTGTATGAAGAGATATGAGTAAGGGAGTCTAAACTGTTAAAGGGAAAAGGTWTACTACAGAAGTAAAGCAAGTTATTGCCACAGCTGACTAACAGAAAAGTAAATTTTCATGGCTCAGCTTCCACATCTTTTTCATACTCACAGTTCTTTAACAGGGCACATAAATACAAAACAACATAGTATTTGCATTTTTAATCCCACATAATTAATGWGCACTTTTCCCTCTAACTTCAATCAGAACCCCCATATACGAAAATATAAGCCAATTGATGCCATATGTMCCTCTGAATTGTTATTCCAGATGTATTCTTTGTATTCCTTGGAGTCACAGAATTGAAGTTCCTGCTTCCTTGAAAAATAACACATTCCTAAAAACTCAAATGRAGCAATTTTAAGTATAAAGTAGTTTATTAATATGCTTTGTTTTTTATGTAATGTTCATTTCCTTTGGCATTTTTTCCTGTAACCTAAGTACAAAATAAAGGAACAATTTACCTATAGCATATAAAATTGTCAAGAAGCACAAATGCACTTAGCATTAACTTTTAGCTTGAGATTTCTCTGGCCAGATAGGTGACCTTATCCTTAGGCAGGCATTTGAGAACTGACTTTCAAGTTTTCATTTTCATTAGCAAAAAATAACTTCACCCATAGTCTGAAGCTGTGGGATTGGATCAGAGTGCTTGCTTTTAAAACACTGCAATGCTTCATGATCTTTTTTCTTTAGCCTTGTAACAAAGTAAGAAATAAAAATSCACCATTTTTGTGGGAATATTTGCTTAACTGAAGGTTAACTGTGCTCTAAGTACTGCAAACAGAAAATCAGAAGTGGGGAAGGGAGTTTCAGCAATAGCTTTCCCACACTGCCCTGCCAACAACCTCAACCTTGTTGGGCCATTTTCTCTAAGGGCTAGAAGTAATTAAGTTTCATTGCTAAATCAGTCTTCAGCCTGTCTTGAGCAGAAAAATCACTTATGCTTAATTGCATGCGGTGATGTGGTGAGCAGTCCATTAGGCAGACTGCAAATACCAGTTTACTTTTTGCAGCTCTGCAGGATACTGATAAATGAAAGGTCATTATTTGATCCAGGCAGTCACTTGTATAATACATATTTCCTATAGAAAACAGTCCTACTTCAAAAAAGGCTCGTTATTTGAGTTTTTGTTACACAGTTCTAGTAAATATTATTTTGAGGGTTGTTGGGTTTRAAAACTTGAGTTTCTGAAATTTAGAAACAAAAAAAACTGAATAAATAACAAACAAATATTTAATAATTATAATTTTAATCAATTAAAGTAAAAATGTTTTTAAATGCTTATTTTAAAAAACTAAACTGTCCATCCTTTTTAATATAGAAAGATGCATATATAACATTAATATGAATAGTCACACACACATCTGAGCACATGCACATAGCCAGAGGAATGTTTTCCATGACCAAGAAACTCCACAGACTGTTTGCTAATCAGAACCACATATTTTTCACCTGATTCCATCAACAAAGAATTAGTTTCCATAAAATTGTAACCGACAGGAACAGATTGGTTTCATGGTTCAGAGTAGAAGAATTGTTTCAGCAGATCATGCACCCGAATATTCCTGCCGCTGATATACCAGATCTTCACATATCACAATCATCTTGCACTGAGGTATCAGCCAAGAAAGACAACACAATCCYTTCTAAGTGATTAATATACATTACAATAAATTAYCAATATAAATATTKATATATWWATAYAAATAMTATTAATAGAAATTACAATAAATTATTACAATGAACCAGTGCAGACTGTCACTACAGAACTGGAGCAATGTTAAGTTTCATTAACATCCACTATTCCTGATCCTTGTGTACCCACAATGTTCACACCTGAGCAGTGAGCAATAGCATTTGATCTTGCCCATAACAACTTTCTGAAAAATTGTAAAGGTACCTAAATATCTGAGGCTAGACTGCTCTCCCAAAGATGCTGTTATTTAGGTATAGGGTAGGCCTCAAAGAGCAAATGCATTGAAGTTCTTTAAAAGAAGGAAGAACATCAAAGGACCATCAAAGTCTGAAATTATTTCAGATCACTGGAGTGTAGCGCCAGTCTTACAGTGTCAAATATGTCAGCTGTGCTCATCCAGCTAAGGGTGATAAGGAAAAGGACCCAGATAAGGACCACAACCTGTCATGTGGCAGAAATGCTCCAGAGTCTCTTTATTTGATACCAAATAAAGTCACACCAGAAATACCACACCCTATTTTCAGTGTCAGTTCCACATCCTAGTAGTCACCCTCCCTATCAATAGTATTTTCCTACATCTTCACATTTTGGAAAGAACAATAAAACTCYTAGCCTTTACAAGCTGGAACTGCTTACCTTAGGAACAATCATTTGATTTTTCTACAGTTTAAGAGAAATCTATGTAAATTTTAACTTTTATATAATATTAATCAAGGATATGCCAAATAAAAGTAGGATTATTCTGGTTTTATACCTACAGAAAAATGTTTGAAAATGTAGGTCTTTAAACACAAAGAGTAGCACACAGAATCACAACATGATTATTTAGGTTGGATGGAATGGAAAAAGCTTTCTCACTGACATCTGTTTTTCAGAAAACCAAAAAAAAGACATTTCAAATTACATTTTGATTTATGTTAGTGTTAACATACACTACAATTAAAAGTTACCAAATATGACTGCTTATTTCTTGTTTGTGTTCAACAATACATTAATAAGTCTAACACATGGACAAGGAACATAAAATAACTTGAACTGAATGAGAACACTATTTTCCAAAAGGAATTTAAGTAGCTGAAAAATCATTCAATGTAAGTAACATTTACACTGAAATTAAGACACCCCTCCTTCAAAGTGACTGTTCAGCCTGGAGARGAAAAGGCTGCATGGAGATCTCATGCCAACCATCCAGCATCTGAAGAGGGCCTACAGGGAAGCCAAGAGGGTTTCTTCATCAGGCCCTGTAGTGACAGGACAAGGGGGAAAGGCTTCAAACTAAGAGTACRTTTGGATTAGTWGTTAGAAGGAAATTCTTTACTGTGAGRGTGTTGAGGCACTGGCACGGGTTGCCCAGAKAAGCTGTKAATGCCCCATCCCTCAAWAGTGTTCAAAGCCAGCYTGGATGGGGCCCTGAGCAACYTGGTCTGGTGTCCCTGGCCATGGTGGGGGGAGATGGAACTAGATATTCCTCAAGGTCCCTTCCAACCCAAACCATTGTGTGATTCTCTGACTGTACATACAGCAGTGATTTCATTGACACACACGTATTTACATCACAAACTGGTAGTGGAAATGGTGTGCATTCATACACTGGCAAGGTTATTCTTCCAACAACTTGAATCAAACAGCTTGCACAGAAACAGAAGTTCAGTTGAGTGTACGCTTCAGTAACACTCAGCATTCTTAAATGCCTAGAGGAATGTGAACAAATTCTTAGCTTTACCAGGTAAAATACCCTCTTACAGTTGCCCATTTCTTCAACTCTATGAATGAATTAACATACATACAGAGTATCAAGACCACCAAAGTGAGAAAGAAGCATTATTCAAGCACCAAACTCCAGTAGTACCTACTCTGCCTTTCCTTGTGTACAGAAACTAAAATCTCCCTACGTATGATCTTTACCCTGGCAGAACAATGGAGTTGCAGGGGGCAATTTTGGGGCAGGTTTTAAGTATAAAGCAAAATGACAGCTTCATTCCAAGGCCATGACATAGAGGACCAAAACACTAGATTGGGAGCTGAGTATATTTCATTACGCTTAGTTTTGTTGCCATAACTTTTCGTTGTCTGCTTTTACCATGCACTCACTGCTTTGCTGATGGAAAAGAATAAGAAATCTGAAATACATAGGCAAAATATGAAAAAAAAAACAAACCAAAAAACAGAAAAGTCTTTAAAATAGGTAATTCCCTCCTCACTTTACTCCTTGCCAATACCTTCTTGGTGAAACACACCTGGTGAATACCTCTGAGCATAATTTAATTTACTTTTTAGCCTTGTGTTTCACTTCACAAAGCGAAATTATGACCATTGTAAGATAAATACACACCGTGAGCCTGCACCAAAGAAAATTACAATTACAATAATGCCCTGCATGGTATGTTAAAGTACTAAAACCCATTGTTCCACTCCACGAAAAATATACAGACTATATTTTCCATACACTTAAAAGAAAAATACAAAGCATGAGTCACCTAGATATTATTTCACTTCTGGTTTGAAAGTTAAGTTCTCTGAGTTTCCAAACTTGTGTGTTATCTTTCTTTTGTGGTACCTCTCCATGTTCTGAAATATGTAGCCACTACCCTACTTTCAGATATTTGTACCTTAAATTTACATCAGACATGATTTCTACAGTGCATCAATTTTTCACATTCCCTAACAAATTAATTTAATCACATCACTTTAAAAGTATTTTGAGCAGGTCAATACTTTATCAAGGCTTGAAATGATTTTTAGTAAGGAACAGAATATCTTCAGGCAAATGGCATATTAAAAGAGCAGAAAAAWTCTTCATATTCTATATAGTATTATACTACAGCTATAGTATTGACACTATCAATACTATAGCTATAGTATTGAGACAAATTTTCTTTCCTTCTTCTTAATTTAAAGCCAATAGACCACTTAAAATGGATAACCCAGTGCAGGCTAGAAAAATAACACCTTTGCACAACTGCATACATGGCAAAACCAGCACTGGAACATTGTACACTGGAACACCTCAAAGGCAATCTGGTCATTTCCCTCTCCAAGGTTCAATGCCATTCTCTTTCTCTCTCTCTCTCTCCCCAATCAAGCTTTAGTTTTCATTGCATTTAATCAGAAGAATAATTTACTTTTGACTTACTTCCAGATAACATAGATAAGGTATGCCAGTCTTTGGCAATTAAATTACCTTTGAACTGTTACCCATTGTGACCTGCCAGAAGGATTTTCCAGATCCCAGTACTATTTCAAAATACTTCTGACACATATGGCCCAAACTGAAATCTTAAGCCAGAGGACCATAAAAGAGTTCTATTCTTGTGGATAYGCTTTATCCATTTGCTTCTTCTTTACAAGTTATAAAAGACAGGTTCAATACTACTTCCAAAATAGATTTCACTAATGAGAAAGCTATAACTATGTATGCCAATAATTTGAGTTGTTAAYTGACAGTTCAGAACACTGTTATTAACATTGTTAAAGGATACCTTTTTATTTTTGTTCTTTTTAACACATTTCTTTTGAAAAAGCTAAAAATTAAAGTACAGATTATTTTCTTAGAGACAGAAAGAGGAGACCTCCCTTTAGATGAACAGGCACTCAGACCTGCCTGCAAGCAACTCCTTCCTTTTAGTTTTGTAAACACMTTTCARATGGAAGTTGGTAATYATAAGAGCAATTAATACTGAAACCRACTRGCACTTTGGATCTTACACTACATCCAGAAATGTGATTTGGTTAAGTTAAATTTACACTGCTTTGCAACATATTACATTTTAAAATACACATGTTTTCTGTTTGGCAGCAACCCTTAACCAGGACAARAAAAACTCAGAGGATAAGATCCAAGAGACTGAGAATCCTACTTCAAAGGCAGAAATAGCCCATGGAAGCTGTGACACAGCTTTAAAAAAATATATATATATGTTTTCTTGTGCCAAGTCTGGTTTGCTAGAAATCATGTCATATCTGTGCAGTGGGAAGACTCTGCAGACTCATTCTGCCCAACAGCATTGCCTTTATGCCCTTGGCTAAAGATAGAATCTTAAAAGTTGACCACCTTCAGGATAACAGTGTAACTACAGTTTCTCTACTGCCACAGGATTTATATAAGTCTGAGAAAACATCTTTCCTCACATACTAACATGACAGTACCTAAGTATTCAAGAAAAAAGCAYGGAAACCAGAGATGCTGGGGAAGCCTGTGACGGCAGAACTTTTGAATACCAGATAATAAAGACATTTTTGTGACTGGAAGACAAGACCATGAGGAGATGAGATGTCCACTGTCCCACTGTCATTTGGTTTCCAATGTGCCTGTGATTATTCTGGTATGTCCCTGAGCTGAAACCACAGGAAACTGTGCACCCAAAAGAATTCTATTTAAATGACACCCAAACGAATTTTATTTAAATGAAAATTAATCTCAAATTATTCTTGGTATGTCTCCAGAACCTGCAACATGATAATTTATGAAGTATTCCCGGGTTTTATGTATTACAAATGAAAGTGGCCAAAAACACAGATAAACACATCATTGTGACAAAACCCAAAATTTAAGAATCAAATGTAGAACCCCTTTATATGGAAAAGAGATCATCATTTAATGAATACTTAGTTCATGCAATCTTCACTTTACACAACTAAATAYGATGACAGGTGTCATAATATCCCTTTCGAATAGTTCCATTGGCAATTAAAATTAAAAAGTTCCTCCTCATAAAAGAAGTCATTACAGTTACTGTTAATAATACAAAAGGTTCATATCTGTATGACTTTTATTCCACAGGTGAGTTTCCAGAACTCTACACTGCACTCTACTGTGGCATAGCAGCCTGGGAAGAAACAGGGCAAGGAAGACCTGAGCTGGCAGTAATGTCACTTCAACCAAATACCCTCCTTTCCAAGGTTCTTTCAGTACGTCTGTGCAACAAAAAGCAGTGGTGCATGAAGGAGCATTTTGTGTTGGTGTTGCCACTGTTATGTATTCACTTGTTAAAATATTAAAGAAACCACATTTTCAAGATCCATACTCATCCTCTTGTTCAACTTTTAGCTAATAAATCACTGGTATTAACTACGAACACAATCCACAGGAATTACTTTTTACAGATATCTGGGCTAATATTCATAAAACTTTGCACCTCACATTACTGAATTTACAAAAAAYACACAGAATGTTGAAATCTGTTAAAATAGCTTTAAACAAAAACAAAGACTTGTCTTTTTCCAATGAAGTCCACTTTCGAGCATGGGTACGCACTGCCATAGCAATGCATACAGTTACACGTATTACGCTGCAGGGCCATAAGACATTTCAGGCTTTTATGTAACTGGGGGCTGAGGGAGAGGGAGGTATAAACCCACCAATAATGCCATTATTTCCTATATAATGTCCTCTAATGCTACAGACTGAAGACTCTGTTCCTTTGAAATTTCTTCAAAATATCTCAGCTACTGCAGGCACCATAAAATTGATCCCATTATGCAGCTTAAGCTCTTTTTTTTGTCCTAACTCTTCTATGCAAGTCTTTCTGTTCTGCAAAAGATTATTTTTCCTGTCCTTGCCATTACAAGGTCAATCCACAAGGATTTTGAGGGCCCCGTTGTACAGAAGGTTCCYTATACACTTTAACACTTCAGAGAGAAGAAAGCAGCCCATGGAGTATGGCCCTTCTTTTCTTCAGTTCTGAGCCAACAAGGCGTTTTGTTTCCTGATACAATTAAGGAATTCTACAGATACATATCTTTAAAAAAATGTCCCAAGCATTTTTCAGATGGAAAGTGATAAGGCAGTTTACAAATCCATATTTTACAAAAATGTTAGCTAACAACCACAGAAGTCATGCATGGCTGATATCACTTGTGGCTCTCTTGGAATCACAACTCTACTATTAGAACTGTTGTCTATGGCAGCCTATGTATTTCATAAATTTTTTTGAATTAAAAGTTCCACACTCCCAGTTTATCCCTCTGCTCCTTCTCTGTGAACACTCATTTCCCTCATCTACAGGGACTGAGAGCATCAATCCTGTAAGCTCACTGTCCTAACCAGACTTCTTCCTCTTGTTCAGTATCTCCACAGCATATACAAATCCTATGTGATGCACTGGTTCTGGTATATCACTGGCACAATGTGAATAAAATTGGTCATTTCCAGTAAAATTCTGGAAGTTCTCTCTCTCTCTCTGTGTATAGACACCGAACTTTATCTTAGCTTGTGCCAAATGTGTTCCATCCTGATACCCAGCGATGGTATCTTCCCACAACCCAATRCCACCAACCCTTACTCCTCCCTACAGCTCGCCCCGGGGGTTCAGCACACAGCAGTAGAGGGTCCAGGGAATGCAAAACTGGAAAGCACAGTCAGCTCTGAAGCAGGAGCCTCCTCATGTTCCTCTTCTCACTCTTTTCAGAAGAGGCTGTTGCTGCTCTTGTTTCCTTAACCCCATCACTGATGCCATATCAGTCATCACCCACAGAGACAGCAGGCATGTCTGGAAGAGACTGGACACAGTGAGGAACTCATGGCAGCAGATCTGAGCCTCCTGCATGAAGACCAGAAGCAGAAGAAACAGCTGGAAATACTCTCTAGGTGGTRCCAGGTCCAAACTCCCCAAATGCACAGCTCTCAACCTTGTGTCAGTAATGAAATGCATCCTAAGATTTCTGTAGAGAAGCACAGCTGTGGGAATTGGTGTGATCACATCTGTGCCCATGATTTTTGGATCATTTGGGAACCAGCTAGAAGTGCTAACAGAAATGAATAAGGCTCTGACTCATGCTCCACCCCCACAACAAAATAACTGACAGAAATAAGTAATTAGCATAAACAACACCACATTGAATCCTGAGAATGAATTATGCTTCTGGGTTTGATTCCCTTCCATGGGTGCTACTAAAACCCAACCAGRAGCAAGAAAACTGCTGAGAAGATTCTTCAGGTACCTTTGTGACTAATATTCCACAGTTAAAGAATTTTTGTTGCAATGCAGACAATTTTGATAACTTTTGATAACAGTTTTTTGATAACAGTTTTGACAGCACAATTATCTCAATAGTGATTTTATAAACCACATGCAAAAGTAGGAAGACCAAACCTGCACAACCTCATTTTTCAATTTCTCCAAAACAAACAGGTAGGACTTTTGCCTTCTAATACTGAACAGTTTTACCCCCTCTCAAATTTTAAATGGTGCTACATTTTTAAGTTCTGATGTGAAAGTTAACAGCACTTCTGCACATTTGGACTGCTGCCTCCGTATTTTGAAATTTCCATTAAAAAAGTTTCTCTGTTTTGATTTTCACTGCCAAATTCACACTTCTCAAACAGAGTACAGTCAACTTTAGTTCATACTTAACTTTTTTTCTGGCTCCCTTTCTACTTATGCACTGTGCAAACATCTAGCAATTTCTTGGAAGAGCTAAAAAAATTTCAGTATGACTCTTAATAATTATATGTTTCTTCTGGAATAATTAGTTTTATTTCAATAATGTAATTTCTCTTTTTCAGACTAAGGAAATTATAATTACACAATGGAATTTAATGAAAATATCTCCCTCAAGAGAAAACATTGTCTCCTGCATAAAGTCCAGTAAAAAAATAAGAGAGAAAAAAGGTATTTTCTTSTTTCTCCCACTGCCTTCTTCCACAAAAAGCCTATTCTGGACCATTATTACATGTTCTATCTACAAATCATCTAGCTTAGCCTTAACTGCATTTCCACTGAGGCACCAGGAATACCTCAGAAAAAGTTTTACAGGACACCATACACCCACATGAAGTTCACTTTTAACTTCCTTTGTTGCTACCCATGGTTACATCTTCTGACCACTTACRTTGCTGCTTCTCCTCTGGCTCTGTYTAGCCCTTGAGGTGGTTTAACTGATAAAAGATCAGAGGAAATATCTGAAGTAAAATTTTTTCTACCTCATCAATGAATGGGCAGAATTTAAGTTCCTGTTCTATTAAAAAAAAATACTGTAACATAGGTATGCAAGTTATATATAGTCCAGGTCTCTTCATTTACCTGAAGACAGTATGTCTTCCAGGAATTAATAAAGCAATGTTTTAATAAAGCATTATATCACACATAAATAAGGAACAAAAAAATACAGATATATGTMGCTTACTTCTCCATGTCTTAAAGGTGTGATAGCTCCTCTTGCTACTGCCATTCGGAACAATGTTTCTGTGGCCTGCATCAACAAACACATAGACAAATTCATTATTAAAAACAGACAACACAGCTCATGATGATTTGTTTCAACTTTTGTAACATTTTTTCTGCTACCTTTTAGTGCCTATTTTACAATTGAATCACTCCAGTAACTCCTTTAGAACAATCTGCACAGTTTAGGCAAGCATTTATTGCAAGGTGAGACACGTGTTGATGTTTTGGTCTCAGCATAAGTAACCACCTAAGCAGTACGTGATTCCTCAGGCAATACCACAGCAGTTCCACAAGACTCTTTGAGCAGGTCAGAGATGCTCAGCCCCAGACAATTGTCCTGCAGAGGTTGTCAGGTAAAAGTGGGGTACTATGGAAAAAATAGCCATATGGTATTTCACAACTCATGAAACTAATTCTTAAAACTGCTGATTAATAAGACACATTTAAATTGACAAATGAGTATGAAAAAATAGTATGATGCAGCACTTTTCCTAAAAGCATCTGAGCTCTTCTTAACACCTTTCTGTGTTAGTTGGCTCATCCTTTCTTTAATCCAGTAAGACAATTGGCACATACTTCTGATACAGATATAGGTTACTGGTTTAATACAGACTATAATACGCTCTGTACCACTTACGTTTTTACAAGCTGGTTGCAAAAAGGCATGAAAAAAATTCACAAGTTACATAAATTCACGGATTGGCACATCACTGTATACATGAACAGATTTGTTTTAAAAATGTGTCTCCATAGCAAAGAGTGAAGCTGGTTTCAATTTCAACTGTTTAAAAAAAMCATGTTTTTAATATCTGKTTCTAATGAAAAAAATACCCTGACATTTAAGGATCTATGTTAAGGAGTAGTTAGCAGGCTGCTTGGAATAAAAAACAACAAAACAACCACATTCAAAAAGTTTATAAATAAAAGCAGTTTGCAGTAGTTAATCATCTTTCTAAACAGTGATTTTTAAAAAAAGCATCTCAGTGCTTCCATGACTGCATGATTTGCTAGGTTCCCACAACCACTACCTTAAGATACCTTAAGGTATCTCAGCAAATGTGATATCGAAGACATCTCTTGAGATAAATGCTCAGTCTTCCTAAAGACAGATTAATTAATTCTAATTAATTTTCTGCAGAAAACAATTTAATAAAAGATCTTTTAATTACCTTACATTTTCCCCACACACCTGTAGATGAATGTGTGCCCTCAGAACACTGAGCTGCAAAGTTTATTACTTCATTTACAACCACAAGGATGCAGAGTAGTGCTCCACTGTGATTCTGCTTCTCGAACCTTTCTTCTCAGAGATTAAGTGAACCTCACACAACCTTTTGTATTTCACAAAATTGGCTTCTTTGACCAACATTTTTAGGGATGTTTCAACCAAATTGAGCATTCTGTCAATACAGCTAAGMTGCTTTTGTTTCTTTTGAAAACCACTGGTGTGCGTGACTTCCTTTTCACATCTACTAGTAAAAGATCTCTCTTTTACACTTGAACTCCCCTCATTAATGCCAGATGTCAAAGTCATTCAGAAACACGGAAAAATCACAGCAACAGMAAATGCAACACCACAGATGTCCCCGCTGGGCTATCCTTCACTAAGAAGATTAGCACTACAATCACAGCTTCCCACACAAACTGCACACTGGGGATGAGGCCACCTATAGCCACTGACTGACAATGACATGGCTGGAGAAAGAGCTATTGGGGGTTTCAGCATGCAAATCCAAGAGAARGCTTAAAGAAGTGCATCTTTCTAAACAGTAATCAGCCCAACCTTACTGTTGGTRTAAGCTTTAAGGTGAAGAAGGTGGATACTGGCAGTAAATACTTCAGATCTGCATCCTTCTGACAAAACAAACTAGGCATGAATATGTGGAGATTCGAGTAAGGCAATGTCTTACAAGGAAGAAGAYACCTACACAGGGCTATAACAACACACAGACTAATGAAAAAAGKAATCAGCTAGCAAAATTTTGCCAGTCTTAAAACCTAAATTTATCAGTAACCTTTCTGTTTTTTCAAAGTTTTCACACTGCCTCCAACTTCTGTCTCTTCCCTTCTGGTCCACAAATGCAAACACAAACAGAATCATACTGGAGCATGTCCAAAGAAGGGCAGCGGACCTGGGAAAGGATCTGGAACACAAGTCTTATGAGAAGCAGCTRAGAGRGCTGGGGGTGTTCAGGCTGGGGAAAAGAAGGCTCAGAGRGGACCTTATCATTCTCTACAACTGCCTGAAAGGAGGGTGTGGCCAGGKGAGGGTCAGTCTCTTCTCCCAGGTAACAAGTGATAGGACAAGAAGAAAAGGCCTCAAGTGGCACTGGGGGAGTGGTTTASCTTGGATATTARGAAAAAAWTTTCCTAGAAAGGGCTGTAAAGCACTTGCACAGGCTGCCCTGGGAAGTGYTTGAGTTACCATCCCTGGAAGTATTTAAAAGATGTGTCAATGTGGCTCCTGGGGACATGGTTTAGTAGTGGACKTGGCAGTGCTGGGTTAATGCATGGACTCTATRACCTTAAAYGATTTTTCCAACCTAAACAATTCTATGATTCTGTCTGGTCCTGCTCAGGTTCCCTTGGACCAGCTTGCCTAGGACCAGTTTCAGCACCTCTAAGGTTGGAGGTCCCACAACCTCTCTGATCAATCTGTTTCAGTGTATTTCACAACTATGTTTTAAGTGAGAAGTCCATGAAAAAAAATGCAGTTTACAGATGACCTGTAAATTCCTTCTGCTTCCCAAAGAAACACAGSCCAATTCCTCAAATTCTCTCCAAGTGATGGAGATGCTTTGTGCCAGSCAAGTGGAAGGCTATCCTGCAGTTTCTAGCTGTGAAAAGCTAAGGCACAAGGAAACCCAAAAACACACATCCTGCTGGCATTTGGGCTGTAAATGTTGAATATGGAAGATTAAGCATAAAAATGGAAAAYCTTGAAATATACACATACTGTATTTTTTTAAAATGTTGGAGACAAATTCTGTCATACTTAATGCTCCATAAAGAATAGAGGAAAAAAAGCCTGCATGAAGAAATATAAAAATAACAATATTCTTGCACATCTCATCTACTTTCTGAAATTCTACATATGGCARTATCTTTCTGAGAGCAAAAGGATCCCTACAGGAGATCAAATCTATTTTGACTAAAAATCCAGTTTATTGAACACATCTTGCCTGGCATATTCTTGGTACATAAATTACAAATCTACCAAAGTTTATAACAGTCAATATTCATGCTGCAAAATATTCACATACAACTTGTTTCAATACTGACTCAGTTTAAATCTTTTGAACTCAAACGTCTTTAATAATTTTAAATAATGTGTTAAAARTTATTAAGTATATTGCAATGACAAGTTTTTATTTCATTGCATTAAATCTGCTAAAAACATGCAGAGTACTGCYCTGTCACAAATCAAACTAGGCATAATTGTCCATTTAAGAAATAACAATACTATCCTCAAAGAAATTGCTGATTAGGAATTCAGTTAATCTTTAGCTGGTTTGTTTCACTAAATATTACAATACAATCAGATTTTTTAGAAAGCTGTAAAATCTTGAGATTTATTTACATTCAATTCACTATGAATAAGCCTTCTACTCAGCGATGGGAGTCAGAGATTCATAAGAAAGCAAACTATCAGCACATGGTTTTAGTAATCTCAGTGTGAAATGAATGTGTTGCCAAGATGATTGTTATTGAATCCTAAAATTGTTGCTCACTACAAAGAACATGCAGTGTGTTACATTATACGTGAGGTGAAATAGCAGCCTATCCTACCACTCTGTAACACCATGCCAGCTCCAATGTCATCTTCAAAGATGACCAACTGCTCCCATTTCAACAAAGCAGTTGATTCTGATCAAATTCTTTGCAAGTGGATCAAAAAAAAGAAAAAAAAAAAGAAACTACTCATACAAACCACAGATGAAGGGGAAGATAATTGTGCATTATTGATTAAAATGGTAAGAAAAACAGAAAAGGAAACACTGTGTTGGATTCCAGATGTTTTGAATTTTCTAATTATTTACAAGAACAAAATGGACACCCATAATATTTCATCAGAATACTGTTTTACCAAAGTTAAAACTGCAAATGCAAGCAGTAAAGAGATTGATCACGCAAATTAATGAATTTAGAAATGCACGCTTTTTAATCACCTGACAGTTTTTGGCATCTACTTGTAAATGYGTGTTAAAAAATCCATAAAAAAACAGAAAACAAAGATCTATTGAACTAAAACGAAAATTGTGGTGAAAATTGTTTATAAGAATAAAAAAGGATAGGACACCACAAAAGACATTTTTTCATTCCTATTAGGTTTGCTGATCTTGGATACAATAGCTAGCTGACAGCTCTGGCCTGTAAAATTTGTGGTTCYTCATTAAAAGCAAATTACATGAAAACAATTGATTGTTTTTGACAGTCTTTCCAAAATCATCAAAAACAATCTTTCAACTTGATTATATATGAACTATTGTTATAGTCCTTATTAGCTAACCATCACACAACTTTTGAAAACAAGAATGAGTGCTATAAAAAAAAGGATTTGGTGAGATTCAGAAGCAATACTGAACAGGAAAACACAAAAAAAGTTTCTGATTTTTTTTTCTTGAATTCTGGGCACAAAAATTCAAATGTAAAGCAATGGTCTGAATCTAAACCTTACTCCAGATGACAGATTTAACTGAGGAGCCTTAATTATTGTTACAACTTTTGATGAAATTGCCACAATACAAATATAGAATGAGTTGCCACACTTCATAGATTTAAATTATTTCAAAAATATGTTAAAATACAATACATATCTGAACTGAAGCTTTTTAAAGAAAGATGTATGTAAATTCCTACTCTCTGAGAAACCATTAAAAGTTTAATTAATTCCATTGAACAGATGTGAATTCCATGTACCTCCATYTTTTATTTTACCTCCATCTGAATGTCTCTGCCTTCATAACTGAACTATTGGAACTTTATTTGTACACTCAGTAAATCAGCCTATATTTGACATCCATAAGACACAAGTTTTTTCTAGTCACCCATTAACAGATGAAATAATTTCTTAACTTTACCTTCAATAAARGCAACTTAACTGTGAACTCTCTAAAGACTAAACAATTTAAACCTCGTGATAAAGCATGTTTTACAGAGTTCATGAAACCCTTGTATCCATTTTCCRAAACTTCTGTAATTTTTTCCCAAATTCAGCTTTCAGAATGTGTTACACCCACCTTTGCATTCCATAATACTTGATCTCCCTTTCCTCTGGTTACTTACCCAAAATGTGTGCAAACAAAGCACCATTGCACCACAAAGCACCACACCTGGCCATGTATCTTATAAAGCACTATATGGAAATGTTCTTCTTTCTTAAATAATAAATGTGTGTTGATTCCCTAACTAGAAGCTTGGAGATTTGCAAAACTCATCACTAATATAGCATAAATAAACCAGTATTAAAACAAACAAGACTAGTGTAGTAAAGAATAGTATAGTAACTTTCAGTTAAGTCTTGCTCATTCCTGWGGGCAGATTTGTCATGTAAACACAGGTTCAAATTTACACACARTCCAATGTAATTTCTACTCCATTTATGAAGTCCATTTGCTCATTGATCTAAATGTGCACTTTCAGGTTTAATAAAGYACCTTATGAACTAATTTACCCTCTACCTAACTAAACTATCCTCATCATTCTCCCTGCTGCAGTCCTGCTCAGGAACCTTAGCCTGTCCTTAAAAGAGCTTTGTAATTTAAAGTTATAGAACACACTCAACAAATGAACCAAGCTTGAAAATAATCACACAATGTTCTGCTAAGAGGATGAAATAAAAGCATTTGTATTTATCTAAACCTGAACCCAGCAGTCTGCAGTTATGGTATTTGTAACATTTGCCAAGATCCTGATAATTGCTTTTCTTCTACTCCTGACTTCTCCTCTGCCTTTTTTTCTCCCTTTCCTTCCTCCCAGCCCCCTCCCAAAAATGCTTGGYATTTACACTGGGATTCCTGGTTCCAGCCTGTAACTGACTTTCACCTTTTTCTAGTTTTCTCTGCACAAAGGATTGAAGGGCTCAACATTACAACTAAGTAAGTATCAGGAAGCCAGAAAAAAAAATAAATCCAGCAGTATAATGCTCATGAACTGAATTACCCACAAACCAGGCCAGCAGCCAGCATGCGAAACTGGAGAAATAAGCCATTTAATCTCCTCTGCCTTGTCAAAAATGCCAGAGAAAGAAGGTCCAAGCAAGCCTGCCCCACCATCTTCATGGAGCACAGGATTCTGCATCTGAGAAATGATCCACTGAAGCCAACTAAAACCTTCCTTCTTTCCATTCACATAGCAAAAGGACAGCAAACAGCTGCAAGCCAGCCTGCAGAAAGCACATGACAGCTATCAAACCTGGTTTTGATTAGTAATGCTGCCAGACAGCAGCATTAGAAAAGATAGTGGCTGAAAGACCAGTATGGTCAGACCAGGAATATACAAGCAATTATACAAGTATAGTCAGCGCCCCCCTGGATTTAGGGGCAGTGAAACCTTTAGGTTTTCAGCTCCAAAATTATGAGGAGTACCTATCATGGTCCATCGCCCTCTAATCCATTTGAATGTGATCCATGGAGAACTTCCCTGATGCCCAGCCAAAGGCTGCAGGAGAAACAACATGTAGAAACATCAGGTCTGAACAGGCTTGATGCAGTCACCAAGTTTTCAGGATAAAAGGACAACACTGCCTTGAGTCCAGAACTGTAACAAACTACAACATTTTATAGAATCATTGAATGGTTTGGGTTGCACAGAACCTCTGAAGACCATCTACTCAAATGGCCTTGCCATGGGCAGGGACACCTTCCACTGGACCGGGCTGCTTAAGTCTCATTCAACCTGACCCTAAAACTTCCATGGGATAGGACAGGCACATCTGTTCCAGCRCCTCACCACCCTCACGGCAAAGAATTTCTTTCTTGCATCTAACCTAAACCCGTACTCTTTCAGCTTAAAACCAYTGACCCCAGTCCTGTTACCACAGACACTTGTAGAATGTTTGTCTCCATCTTTCTCTTTAGTCCACTTCACGTCCTGAAAGGCTGCACTGCRGTCTCCTTGAAGTCTTCTCCAGACTGAACAACCACAACTCTCCCAGTCTGTCTTCATAAGAGAGTWGCTCCAGCCCTCTCATCATCTTTGTGGACACACTCCAACAGGTCTATGTCCTTTTTATGTTGGGGACTCCACACCTGGACACAGCACTCCAGGTGGGGTCTCGAGAACAGAGCAGAGGTGCAGAGTCCCCTCCCTTGTCCTTCTGCCCACACTGCTTTGGATGCAGCCCAAGACACAGCTCGTTTTCTGGGCTGTAAGTTCACATTGCCAGGTCATTTTCATGCTTCTCATCCACCAACAGCCCCAAGTTCCTCTCTCCATTCTCTGCTCAGTCTGTATTTGTGTTTGGGATTGCCCCAGCCCAGGTGCAGGACCTTGCACTTGGTCTTGTTGATCATCCTACATTTATTATTTCATCTTTGCCTGCCATCCATTTTGACTCTTTGCTGTGATTCTGTGGCAGCTGACTCTCCTMATCCTAAGAGCACTGGTGAAAGAAGGCCAACAAAGATGAGAAGATGGGTGCATGACATGGCAATGAGCACCAGGATGTTCCTGTAGGATTCATTCCCAAGCTATTATAAGCGAAGCCAAACTCTTCTACCACACAAGTTAAAGAAGACTGAGGTGAGCTCTCATGGTCTATCTGTAGTTCCTCAGTGAATTATAGGAAAAACAGAGAGCAAAATCGGAAGATACTTGATCCCTATTCTCCACTCTAACCCCTGAAAATGGCAGAGATTTAAACACCAGCAAGCTATTCCAGCAGCACTGGGTCTTGTAACAGACATTCACTATGACCAGTAAATTAATGAGAGCTGCATATTTAGACAGCTTTATTTCATATTATCCAAGCACAGGTTCTGGAATTCCAGACTAATTTAAACAGTCATTTACAATTCTTTTATCTGCCTTCATTGACCAGAATTTCTTGTTAGCATGAACTCTGAGAGAGTTCAATTCAGTACTTCAGTACATTCCCAACAAGTTTTACAAGATTTACATTTAATGTGTTTTACAATCAGGGCCCTTTTTCTTTGGGGGATTACCTCACCTTTTACATTTCCCACTGGTAACAATTTTAAGTAGTAGTTCTCTGCATTCACAAATGGAACAAAAATTTCTTTGTCTCCATTGGTTTGTTTCCATGTATTGTAATCCACCCACAGTGTTATGAGCTAAACTAATACAAATCTAATCCAAAAAACATTTTCAAACTAGTGATTTCTCAGGACCACAGTGTAAACAGAATTATATCTACTTTGAATGAGACACTCAACTCAATTTTCAAGCTTATTGTTTAGATGCGTGTATGTCACACAATCTTTCAGAACTAACTAGAAACAGGACATACAGGTTATCACTACTTCATTTTTGGGGCATTATAAAAATGCCTCCCTACTCTGCCTAGAAAAGTTTTACTGAGAGTAGACAACAGCTAAACTGCTTTTGATTAAGAATATGTCTGTTCTGGTGATGACCTAACAAAAAACTGTGGTTTTTTTAATCACACGCTCTTACCTGTAAAAATAATTAACTAAACCAGATGCTGATTGTGATTAAACCACTTAACAAAATAATGAGCCAGAAAATTCAGAAGGCCATRTATCATACAGGGAATGGTAATTAACTACCAATGTAATGTAATACTCTGAATCTTTTCTTAATCAACTATTTTTTTTTTTCTTTTAAGGACAGCTAAAATTTTCATTGCTTAGAACAATATCTTGAGAAGCAGTGGAAGCACKGCTCAAATGCTTCCTGTTTTCAAGAAATCTGTTCTTATTTTGGCCATGAGTAACTAGCAGAAACCCTACTTACAGGCAGCACAACACTCAGAGTCTGCAAGTGAAGCAATTTCAGACAAACTGAACGAGCAAGAATTCTTCCCCAAGCTTTTTTCCTMAAAATTGACACAACAACAGTCCCTCCAGCATCCAAGAATCGCCCCTCTCTGCCAAGTAGTACAAGGCCCATAGTGAAGAATGTATGTATGTATGCTGTTGTCTCTTTTTAAGAAAAACAGGAAGCTTTTATCACAAGACCAATCTCAGGAGGAAGCCACACTTCTCCTTCACACACCCTATCAGAAGAGCCATGTCTACTCTCAACACTAAGGCTGTTGACAGAACCACGGTGCAGTTGTATTCCATAAGCGTTGCTTTTAAATAAATCAAGGGTTTGAACTAACACCTACCCACAATTATTATGCACACATCCAACAGCAAAAAGTAGTAAAATCTGTCAACTCTACTCAAACAAAAAGAGAACTCACCACTTCTAATTCTGCAGCTAAATAATTATAAATTTACAAATCTGCRGGATTTACCCATGTGCAATGTAAGTCTAAAACACCTCACTTCTGTTTCTCTGTCATGTTAGATGGATACTCCTCCTTCTTGCTCTTGAATGTATTCCATGAAAGGAAGATAGCTGGCCTCACCCTGCAAGGGGTGAATTACCATATCCAGCCCACCCACACGACCACATGACAAACAGCAAATGTCAAAGCAGAAGAAAACACCTCTAGCAAGCTGGACTAGTCAGATGCCCTTAAAAATTAAGGCATGAGCCAAGTCGGACTCAAGCCACCTGAAATGAAGTTGGCTACAACCTCCAAGTGCTGAAACACATTAGACCCAGAGAAGCCTTCAGTCAGAACTGCTCGACAACATTGCAGCTGCCAAAATTACTGCAGTGAATTGACTTCAATACTATGAAATATTCTTGCCTAGTGTACAATGATTTAGTAATTACTGCCATCCAWCTTTGTCGTCCTAACAATAATTGGCCCAGTTTTGTATAGAGAAAAAAGTGTCGCCTATTTTAACTTAAGAAATATGGAACTTGACTTCTACTTCCATGTGTGGATTGTGTCAGGGGTTATAAGACTTTCATCTAAATTCAGATGGTTGCTAGGGAAAGTGGTACAAGATGGAAATAAAGTTACATGACAATCAATGCCAGGTCTACAGAACCCCATTTGTCTTTCTCTAAAACTTGGGAAGCAAATCACAAGGAAACACAATGAGATTATTGGTAAAAYAAGTTGAGTGCGCAAAGGAAGGCTGGAGGCTGGCTTTTGCTCTTCTTGTCTGGCCTGATGTCAGATAACTGAAACACTAAATAGGCAGTGTGGTCTTCTTTCCCAAGGATGGGAGACCCCCAATCAAGAGATCCTAAAAATCTACTCCTGATGGTACTACTATGGCAATTCCTCATCCAAAAGAGKAATAATACTTTTCATTTACCTCCCAAAAGTCGTAAAGAATATTGACTTAGTTATTTCCATACATTGCCTTGAGAACATACAGAACAATTACAATTCCAATATGATAAAATACGCAACCCACAAAATTTGGAAGTAGTCAAGGACAAATACCTCAGCTTTCCAGCACTGAATCACACCAAGTTATTAAATACTTTTTGAACACCATTCAAATAAATAATTCTATGATTCCACTTCTCATGAAAAAAAATGGTTACTATATTTACCACTTAGAGCTGACTCATGAGAATAAATTTTAAGAGACTGTGAAGTATTTACTGCAGATGAGGAATATTAGAGAAAAAACAATGGAGGACCTGATAATCTGTATTTTATAGAAGTTTTGAACACACCTATAGTTATGAAAATGAGAAGCTGCTAATTTGCAAGGTATCTATAATCSTTTATTGGCAATGAGCAATGTTCCCAAGGTAAAGACGGTGATTGCACAGTTAAAGGCCACTGATTCAGATCACACAGGAGGCRCTACCAGTACATCTACTGCTAGATTTACCAAATCCAGAAACTAAGCTATTCCAAGTGATGTAGAGCTCCRTCATAACATTGGGAAGGTAATGAAGAGATGGCCTAAAGTTCAATTCAAATATAGCTCAAAGTCTTGCTTATTTCCCACCTCAGGGGCGGACGAACAGAGGATCCCTTCACCARACCAGTTTATTCACTCTATACTTACCTATTCGCTATTTTAAATTTGAACTGAACTTAAAACAAACTATAGAGACTTTAAGATTTACAGCAAACACTTTAAACAAGTACAAAACAACAAGAAAGAGGATCTTTGATCAGGAACAAAATGTACAGTTATTCCAGGCAAACTTTAATAGCACCAAATACATGCAGTGGGTCTGTTCCATAAACTGCACTGGATTGCATGGATAGGCTTATTCATTTGAACACCCTGTACATAAGCACAGCCAAATAATAGCTCATACTTCTTGAGGAAGAGTACATAAATTACAACAAGTGCACAATTACAGAACAAGGAATTGTCTAAGGAATGTAGCAATACTGAAAACAATTTAAAAACCACAGCAGGCAATCAACTGAGTTTAAAACACATTGTGCTCCTCATCAGATGAGCACCTTAATACTGATAAGTGCCGAAACATCAAACAAAACCCCAAATCAGAGGCTTTCAGTTGGGCTCACTCTTCAGAAAGCTTTTTCAAAACATGGCTGAAAAAAGGATGCCTCTGTTTTGTAAACATTTAGGAATAGCAACATGGTAGATTGAACTGTGATATATCAGGTCAGGTCTTCACTACAAGTTCTTCCCTGCCCTCTATCAGATGTCTACAATCTTCACTGACAGGAAAAAAAAAAACAACTTGGTGCTAAAATAGATGAGATTCATTGACTTTTAAAGGACTTGCATAATCAAAACATCAGAAATATTTGCAGCATGGACTGTCAACAGTCAGATGCTCCTCCAAGAGAGCTCGGTAACAGGCTTTATGCTCACACAAGTATTTATACAGGAACTCTTTCTGGTAGCAGCCAATTCCTTCACTCAGTAGAAAGAGAGAAAGATGAATTATCATTTTACAAAAGCCTACAAATAAAACTAAAGCTTCAACTAAAGCAGTGAGGTGTGGATTTGTTGTTTCAAATACAGGTCTTACCAAAGCAAGGAACCAACACTCATCTTTGTTAAGTCTAGATTAAATGCTTGGTAGCTGTACAAAAATAAGTTACCATCCAGAAATGTCCAGGAAGGCTAATGGGAAAGTTTTGTCATCAAGCTGGAAGAAGGCTATAATTGAACTAGCCAGAAAATCACAATGGCTAGTACAGGCTGCAAGTAAATCCTATTCCAAAAATTGACCCATAGCCTTCATAAGTAATAAAGACTTGCTGTGGCAGGAGTCAGAATAATTTATAATAAAACATAAAATGTCACTTCTTTTTAAAGGTCGTATGTGTGTCTAGGTAAAAAGGGCTGAAGAGTCTTTCTCATACCCTTTCTATGCACCAAGGTCTCATTTGCAGAATATGCCACAGATGGAAGGCAGAGCAATGCATGATCATAAACAGCCAGACCCCATTACAGATTCCAAAATGCAAGTGCCACAGAAACATGGAGAAGTGACTTGGGATTAGGCTTCAAAAATTGCTGGAGTCTCTGTGGCTGGCACCCACAGAGCCAGAAACACAGAATGAATGGATCCCTCAGTGGTTTATAGTAATTAGGCACATTTCTGAAACTGGCGCTGCAATTGCTTCGTCCGCACTAATTGAGCACAATGCAAAGCAGCGCTCTGAAATGCCAAATGGCACATTTAACAACCTTATAAAGGAGCCAGGAATACAGATTCCTTCTTTTTTTCCTTAATAAAGAAAAAAAATACTGGCCTAACTTGTTGCTGCACAATACAGAGAGTTGGACAGTGTCCAAAATTGCTCTGTAAGTGTTGTTTYATTAGCCTGAGACTGTTAATAAATATATTCTCAATGAACTTAGACTTGCTTGGGTGAATATAAAGAAAGAATTGTATCACTGTTCTTACAATGTTTGCAATTTACTCTAGTTCTTCACTTTTTTAATCCTAGTTACACTGTTTCTATACTAGTTTACCTTAGCAACTGACATTTATTTGGGCCATAAATTACCCTAATGTAGTTTAGTGCTCTTTCATAAATTTTACTAACGTAACACTTACAGAACATAGACTTGTATTAATTAAAGCCATGCCTACACAAATCTAACATTTCCTTTTAACGGTTTTACTTACTGCTAATTCTGGAAAACATATAGAAGGACAAAGGCTTTCTCTTCCCTTTCACCAGGTGTGGTTTTAAAGTTTAAATATACATATGTATATATAAATGCTGGCTTTGAATGTGTATCTTATTACCAGTGTTTCATAGATGATAACTGACAAACTGTGAGAAAGACTGTCTTCCAAGAATTTGGCATAGAGATCTACAAATTAGATCCTTTCTTTAAGAGAAACTTAATTAACTCTTAGCAATTCCCACCTTTGACTTTACCACTGCAAGATTTTCATTACTTGCCAGAAACAGCTTTTGCTATTTCCAATCCTAGATGTTAAAAAGTCTTTCAAGATTAAAACTTGAGATCTGTAATAGAAGTTTAGGAAATTTGAAGAAAGGCTTGTTTCCTATAGGAACAAAAAAGGTTTGAGGTACATATTGGTAAGATAGGTACAGTAAATACTAAGGTAATTTTGGTTTTGTAATGCTTTTCATGCCCAAGTCTAGTTTCAAAATAGTAAAAATAAAGCTACTGTTATGCAATATCAGCATATGAATATACAATAAATATACTGAAAAAATATAGCAACACCAGTARACAACACTACAGCACAGGAAGGCACATATGGTATATATATGACAATGTGTGCAATATGCACTTAAGATGCTCCTTAGCCACACTTGTCTCCTATTTGTAAATATGTGAAAATATGCTGTATTTTGTACAGAAAATATATAAGCAGAACAACCTGAGGTGGTGCACACCCTGCCCTGGTCTCCTGCCTCCCTCAGGCAAAGCCCCTGGGCTCCTAACACACATAACTTGAGGAGAGCAGCAAAAAAATCCCATCACTGACCCATACCCAAGAGCTCACGGAATGTCTACAACCACGAAGCTCTCAGACTGCCCGCCCTGTGTAAGTCAGCATCTGCTGTACTGSAAGTAGAGCATGAAACTCCAGATTTTGTGTTTTAGCCTGTTCTGGTCAATCACTCACCACAAGAGCAGGGACAGGTCTCTATGCCCCCAGCTTCACGCACACACCAATCCCACCCCAGACAGCAGGAAGCATTGCTCCTAGGCACACATAAACTCTACACAGGCATTTAATCCAACATGRCATATTTGTGAACAATTTAAGCTAACACAGCAGCACTTACGCCACAGTAAAACCTTAGAGATATGATAAATAATTTACAAGAGTAGTGCAGTCACCACCACTGTTTGTTTTCTCAGTGGTCTTTATTAAACTAAATCACTGGGATAAAAGCTACTACAACAAAAACTGGAGACAGACATGAGTGGGTTGACAACTTCTCTGTTTGTTTAAGCCGCCTAACTGAGAAGACTCGAGTTAAATATGACCAGAAATAAATTTGTCACAATACAATTTTAATTCTCAAATATCTGGAACCAATTAACTTTGGGAAAGTTTCAAAAGGGCCACCCAGTAATAAACACAAAATCATTTGTGTCTGCTGTCTTGTTTGTGATATTTTTTTTTATTGCTACCTCAGTTTCAGATGTCAGAGTAATGACTTCCACATTCCGATAAAAATGTGAATTGAATCCATATGGAAAAGATGTTCAAGCCCATCAAAATCAAAGAACTCCCTTATTTCTAAGTTCTTGAACAATGATGCTTATAAAGCTTAACATTTGACCATTCTCAATTAAAATTAGGAAATTTTTAATACTATTGCCAAAGAATAAGATATGCCATAGAAAGATGTATCTTCTGATACACTTAAGAGAAATGGCAATGTCATCTATTTTACTTAAAAGTCTGTAGCAAAAATTAGAATTTAACCCTCTAAAAGATGTAGTAGCCCTAACTGCCAAATGATTCCATTTCCTGTTAAAATTATTTAGGAAATACATATTATCATGATTAAACAATGTAGCACATTTTCAGGTAAACAAAGATTCCATGTACAGCATATTTATCTTTCCACTGAAAAATACCCCGAGGAAAYTGCCAAGACTCAAAAGCATGTAACAGAAGCTATCTCCTTCTTTCCTCAGTCACAAAGTCAACGTCCTTTCCATCATTCCAGCATGGAAAAAGAAATACCTCTCCAGAAGGTTTGTTTCTAACTAGATAATGGAGAATAAACATTTACAGGCAGAACTTGTAACAGTTATACAGTTCTCCAAAACCATCCCGTATTTCTTCCTAATTCTTTTTAAAGAATATCACTCCTGCCTATATTTTCTATTACAATTAAAGAGTCCAAGTGCTTTTAAACTAGTGAGGAGGGAAGGGAAGAGATCTGCTTTATTTGACAACAAAGCAAAGCTATGGAATCAGTGTTATAGAAGTCTTAATCACGTTGCAAAAAACTCCCCCATATCCATCCACTGGAACAGAGACTCCCACATCTGTCAGGGACACAAGCTCAACTGAAGAGAGYACTTTCATCTGTATACACTAATGAAGGATTTGGTAAGGTAAGCTACATCCCCCAAGCACGCACCATCTGTGTAACCGGGTGCTAAGAACAAACACACACTGTTTGTCCAGGGATTCCACCACATATGCTCCAAAGTACCAAATGTCATGTGGCTTCCCTGCGTTTTCTTTAGTGCCTGTTTTGCATGACTTTTTTTTAACATAAAGTAAGAAGAATTAAAAACTAAGCATAGGGAGAAAACCCTGCTAACGTATGCTCGATTAATTATTCCATGGACAGCTGGGATAATGAAAAATAAATACACTTCCCACGATGCAGTGGGAAYGGGAGGGATGTGCTTCAGCAAGCTCTCCAATGGACTGCTGGAGGTCCAGCAGGTCACCCAACTCACTGTGGGAATCATTCCTCAACTCACAGAGACGGCACAATGCCTTCCTGCTGTTGGAGCTGAACTGGCCTGAGGTGCAAGACTCACCTCTCCAGATGTAGGTGTATAAAGTCTTTGAATTCCCACTTTGGGAATTCACAGTTTGAATTTGTGAATGCACAAGYTGAAGGAGAAATACCTGCATTAGACCCGAAAGCACAGAGGTGGCCATACCAGAAGAGATCCACGAAACAGCAAGTTCAGTTCTTGGTTTTGAAAAACCAGCAGCAAAAAGTGCCTGAAAAATACCTTCCCTGCTACACACTGAAGCAAATTCCAGGGCACAGCTACAAGAACAACACTTAGGATCTGCACATTTGACTGCCCCAATGAATTCGTTTTCCCACAATTTTTYCTGCAGCACACGAGAAAGCTTTTGGCATCCTAATTGTCCAGTGTAGCTTTGCATGTGCGTGCATCAGTTTGTTTTGAACTGMTAACAATTTTCTTTGGCATCCCTTCATTCCTGTGTTACAAGTAAATAATTCATCACCATTCCCCTTCTTCAGACAAACACAATTTTACATTACTTGTCTCCTACTCATTCTCCCCCAGGCTAAGTTTACCGAATTCAGCTCCTCCACTTACACATGTTCTTCAACACCTTTGCATCTTTATTTTTCCACGAGGTACTTTCTCTACTTCTATTACACTTTAAAGAGGACCAGAACTGCAGACAGCAGTAAAACTGTCAGCATACCCATGATTTACACAGTGGCATGAAAATTATTTCTCAGTTTTATCCTCTACTCCTTTCTCAATCATCCTTAATATTAAATTGAAGGGAGTAGTGGAAATGAGTGTGTTTAATAGCTACAAAATATGGAACTGACATTTTCTTCATATTTTCAACTTGCCAATGTGAAAAMCCATATTCCAACATTGTATAAGTAAAAGAGGAGTTTTCTCCCCACATGCATKGCATTACTGCCACTTCATCAATGGAACAGTGTCACGAAGCTTCTGCAAGCTTCAGAACAAGCWCTCATTTTTACAATCCTAGACAAACTATAAATAGCAAAAAATTGTTTTCTCAGTTTCCTCTTTCCCAGAGTGTTTATGACAATGACAAGTAGGTGCTCTTCCCCATTACCTAGTATTCTGCCATAACTGCACAGTCCTCACTTTTGCAGTGCTAATCTAAATCCTGTGACTGAATTTAAAGAACTAAAAATGGAATTAATGAACATGAATTCATGAAAATTAACAATATTAAGAAATTTTAAAAATACAAGTTTCTGTGCTTCTAATTTCATCATAAAGATATACACAATTACAATTTACCTGCAGGCAAAAATATTTTATCAATTCTTTAATCAGTCAATCCTAGCAGATTCTTTATTAATTATTCCTTTTTCAGACCAATCTATTTTTCCAGTTTCTTTCTGATTACACATCTTACAAGTCTTTAAACTTTACAGCTTGCTTATAAAGGAAAATCTAKCCATATTAAAAAATCCTAAATGATGTTTTTTTTTAAATAAAAGCCCCAAGTTTTTGAGATAAGCATACAAAGAATAATACACTTCACCCTTTTTCCTTATTCACATCTTCAGTTTTCTTCCTCAGCCATTACATAATACATTGGAAAATACATAGGCTTCTCTTTCTGCTTGTTTTTGCTTCTCTATCACCTATGCCATTGCTTACCAACCCAGGAATAAAAGGGCTGAGTTCTGCTCAGTGACAATTTACACAGAACAGCAGYTCACCTTCACCCCTTGTAGCATCACCACTTCCAGCAGTGGTTACAATCTCAGAATAAATTTACACCTGGTTGCATCTTGTTGGGACTCACAGATTGTCRTAAGCAATAAAGTTGCTATTTAAGACTTGAACGTTGATCTCAAGGACTATCATATGTGATTACCTAAGCATTCACCATTCTAATTTCAATAGGCAGGCTAAAAATGCTTCACGAGAAATAAAAATGGCACAGAGGCTGTCAGAATTAATGTGATTTAGTGAGATGAACTTACTCACATTGTTTTATYAATCTAATACATACTGGGTGATTATTTAAAAATATTCCAGGAGCTTCCTATCACATTTTTTTGGGCCCTCAAAATTCGGTATTAATACTRTTTCCAAACCTGCCAAGTATTTTTTTCTCCAAGTCATCTGTTCAAGTGACCTATATACTCCTGTTTAAACCATGAAAGTTTAATGGGTTTTACAGGCAATGCACATACACTCAGCTAATTTGCTTTCATTAGCAAAAGCAGACCTTTAATCAGGGAGACTTCCTGTTTCACTTATTTTTCTTATTTCACCAACAGGTAAGTATCAGTGAGGTAACAGATTAATTTATTCTCTCTATTTGAGACTACAAATCAAAATTTAAAGCAACGTTTTGAACACTGCTACAAGATAAACAGTATGCAACTGGGTACAAAACAACAGTGACCACAGACCAGGGTAGTATTACTACATTTGCAAATATTTGCAAATACTTCAATACAGTGCACTGAAGTCAGTGCAGAAGATTTGGCAGGTTGAAAGAATTTTGAAGAACAACATCTGTATTACAGCCRAAAAAAAAGATACGTGTTCTKTTAAAGTTTAGGTCTATTTGTTTGGGAAGGCGCCGGGAGAAACAGCATTCTGACCACTAAGACATGATCYGCTGAACTTGCTTTATTGAAATTGAACATGCKTTTTATAACTACTATAATGAACTTCATGAATATTCTAAGTAGTCACTTCTCATTGGTCACTTTAAACACAAATTCTGATAAAGGGAGTATTTCGCAACTGTCTGGGGGGTCTTACATCAGCTAGGGGGGTCTGAACCTAAAAAGGGAGGCAGGAGTTTTGCCCATCTGCCTGTCGCAACACCACCCTCTCTGCAACTGGCTGATAGCTCCAAAGCAGGCAGCCCTAGCTTGCCACGAGCCTCTTCACACAGCGATGTTTAACCCTGATAATTCCCAACAGTGTTCTTGTGGTCTAATTTAGGTATGCCCATAGTGTGAGACCCACAGGTACAAATGAGCTCAGTTGGTCATAACATGGTGCTAATAACATCAAGGCTGTGGGCTCAATCCCTGTACGGGCCATGCATGCTGGACTCAATGATCCTTGTGGGGCCCCTCCAACTCAGAGTATTCTGTTAATCTGTTGATGAATTTGCACATAAGATGACCCACAGACTGAAAAAAATGTTAAAAATACAAACATAAACTACAGGTTTTATTTCTTATTGTATTGCAAACACTAACTTAATAGTTTTCTTTATTTTAGTACTTAACAGTTTGATCTTGTGTTTTCAAGTCTCAAGTAATAAATCATCTACTTTTGCTGAAGGTCATGATGATCACAGACTGTTATGCYGGCCCTTCCTCTTAACCCAGTGGCAAAATTCCTGTAGCTAGAGTTTTCTAATAATGCTCACCCCACCTTTGTGTTTTCAATTCACTRCACAGGTTTAAGGTTTTCCATTACCCTGACCTGTGTCTGAGGCTTCCTAACAACCCCCCTTTCACATGAGTGAATACTGTTTAACACAAATCAAACTCACTTTGGTTTGAGCTGCTGCTCAAACTACAGATTGCAGTAACTCCATTCAGTAAAGTTCCAAATATAATCCTTCCAGCTTGGCACACATTCTTCGAGTCWCTACGCACACAGTATACAGGGTACTTTGCACATAAGCTGGAATTCTGAGCGAAAAGTTATATTTTTTTGCCCATTAGTAATCCTTAACAAATGAGTGGGATGCCTTATTATAAAATTTATCAGAACAGAAACATCTTCAATTTCTGGTGTATTCAGAYTCATAAATGCCATACAAGCAGTCAATCAGGCAATCCAGCAGAAAACCTATATAGATTTTCTTTTGGGGATGGGGGGAGGTGTCCAAGAGCTTCATTACTTATGACCATGGCAAAGTTCTCCAGCAAGGTTATTTACATCAGCAAATTCCCATTACATCTTGCTTTGCTTAAGGCCACTAACTCACTATGATCTGCATGCATTAGCAAACAATGCCCATATTCAAGTTCAGTGTATCCATTTCGACACAAAATGGTTGCTATTGTGCACCAGAGTCCTGGCTCAGCACTCAAGGGGCCAGTTTGCACAGCTTAGCGTGCTCAGGAACCTGGTTCAGCTCCCAGCAGTCTTAATTCAGCCAGGAATAAGTAAAAGACATGCTGAACATCAGGGTTTAAATGTAAAGCAAAAGAGTTATTCAAGAAATCATTTATTGGACAGTAGAGAATTATACTGTGTTAAAAGAACTGTTGTCAGCAAACACAACTTTATATTTTTATATGGGAGAATGACCATAATTTGTAAAGCTCCTGCTGGTTAATAAAAACAGAAAGAAAGAGAAAAATAGAGACAAAGACAGTATATGTGTTGATGCATGCACGTGTGTCAAGAAGACAGGAGGTTTTTGCATGTCTTAGACAAAAAATTTCCTATAAAAGCAGCTGAAGAATWCAAAATTTTCAAATATTCAAACAAATACAATTGTTTATAAAGTGTTTATAAGCAGCAAGTGGGGCATGAGCATACATACAAAAAGTGTGTATTTCCAATCCAACTATAAAATCCACTCTTTGAAAATTTTGGTAGCATGACTGATATTTAAAGATCTTTTGTTCATCATACTGATCTACAAAACACATCAAATTATGTAAGTTAATTGTTCCAAATAGAATATTTTCTCAGAAATTGTACCAGCAACTTTGAGTAAGAGTGAAGCAAACAGTTACTTCATCCAAGGTTACCAACACAAATGTTTTTATATAAACAAAAACATAACCTCAAGATTAAGAAATTTGCAATTGAAAAATATTAACACTTTAAAATATTTAAAAGGTAGCAATTTATTAAGTTTGATTTGAGAAGAATGTTAAGCAAATTCAGGACACTTTTAATGAAGTTGTTGACTTTCTATGAATTTTAAACCTAATACATCTTACTGAAACCAATACCTATATTTTTTTTAAACCTAACTATGGTAGGCATACTTTACCAAATTCAGAAACATGTGAAACCCTGGCACATGTGCCAGTTTATTGAATGCTCTGTTAGTGTAAACCAGGTATTAAAGCTGAGAAAYTTATGTTCTTAAATAGATGGTATTCAGTTCCTCTTTCTGATCCCACTTGAGATAATTCTTCTCCCTAGAAATACTGAACAGGGAATTTCCATTTCAAGACTCATTTCATTGAGTCTGCAAAAATCCCCTGGAACTCTGGATTTGAGAAGAGCAGCAACTATGAGGCACCACATTGAATTTGAGAAGAGAGAGAAAAGTTACTGAACCAGAAAGAAACTCCTTAAAGGATCACACTACTCTCATTACAAAAACATTAATAGTTCACATGGAAGTGACCACATGAGATCAATCTGAAATGATGCAGTTCTTTGTAAAAAGCCTATTCAGCAGAATATTATAGTAAGATATGGTAACTGATGCATTGTTTAAATTTCCACAGACATTAATGGATTGATTTAATGATCCATTGTGTGGAAAGGGTAGAAAAGAGAGGAGCAGATTTAGAAAAAATTCTGTCACGCTCACTGTTGGATTTTCCTTTAAAAATGCTCTGAAAGTCAGTTTGTTTTCTGAAGACATAACCAGTCTTAAAGAATGGACACTAGCTGGGCAAGTTTCACATACAAAAAAGGCTCAAACCAAGATAAAAATCTGCCTTAGGAAAACTAGTCAGATTTAGATGTAGATAAAATAAATCTTACCCTGTCTTTAACTTTCCTCTCATTTAACAGATACAGATTGATACTTCCAAATTACTTCCTTCTGCTTTACCAAGAAATTCTACATTTTCTTTACCAATGTTGGTTAGAGCTCAGCTTTGAGGAAGGATTTTTTCCTTTCATTTTCTGACACCAATACAGTTTTCAAGCTGACCTGTCTTCCATCCAGACTGACATTTACAAGCTGTGCTAGAAGTTGTCCTCCTCCGCTTTTCTAACCTTATTAGAGGCATAAGGAGCATATCTCTGAGACAAGATTTCAAACGAAGCACCTCCCCCTGAATGCCAAACCAGTGACTGTTTAAACAATTAAAAAACTTAAGTCTCAGCACTGTTTAAAAATCTATGTATCCTGCAACAGCATCATGTAAAGAACTTCAGCAGCCATGTGGTAACATTTGCTGTACACCAGCACATCCATTATATGTGACTATAAACATAAGCAAAAACATGTACTCTTTCACAAAAATACTTTAAAAACAATTTTATACGCAGCATGAGAGAAACACTTTTAAACACAGAAAATAATTCAACATGTAGAAATGAAAATGAGAACTTTATTTCAGACTGYATGTGCAAAGGTTTTTGTTTTGCATCACAGAAACTGGGAAAATGGAGAAGATAACTGCAATACTTTCAAAAACAACTAATCTTTGTACAAAAAACCTGAGCTGATTATCATTTTTAGACCAAACTGYTTTTGCTCCAAAAATTTCTGTGAAACTCTGTTTAAGGAATGCAAATGTACAACTGACTTTTATTTTGACAGCTTAGAGTTTCAAAAGGGGCAAAATTATTTCTGGGCTGAAATTGCTGCTCTGTTTCATYATCGTTATCCTATAAATGACGTCAGGAACACTATCAGACTAGAACTGGTACTAACATACTACAAATGGATATAGGCAATTAAAACATGAAGGATTTAATTTCAACGGAAACATATGGAGCACAGAAAATAATAATTAAATGTAGTATATAGTTAATCAGCAAGAATGCCTGCTTGCTCCAYTGGTCAGTTCTATGGCAAGATCAACATTGTGTTTAAAAAAAAAAAAATCACAAACCAGCAGAATAAACTTAAACTTTGCAAATTGTTGTCTTCTTAGAAACACTTTCATTCTGCATATTTTGAACATAGAATTGAGGATTTCTTTTTCTACAAAATGAAATCTGTACTCCGGGACTAATTTTCACAATACTTGAACCATCCGAGAAGTTTTAAAGAAGCAGCTTGTCAATAACTATCAACACAATAAGTGGACGATTTTAAGTAGGAATGCCAAAACCTCAAAAGACTCCATAATTCTATACATTACATTCTTTTTTAAAAAGGGGTACAGAGACAAATTGGACATTTACAGATTTAGCCAACGCACTGAGTTAGCAGTTCTTCAGATGCACTGATCTCTGTATCTTTGACTACACACAAACATCTTTACCTCATTTGCTCTGTGCTCCTACAAGAGGAAACAGATTAAAGTTTGGTGTGTTCTTGGTAAATATGGTAATTAACACTAGGTCATTATAACTGTTTCCCAAAACTGTTCCCCATCAGGAACTTGCTGAGAACCTAGTTCAATAGCTTTTCCATTATTCTTCATGCCTCAGCTCACCATTTGACAAAGTAGAGACATTAATAACCCTCTTGTTATGCCCCGCTCCAATGGACTCTGATTTTCAAGCTTTAGCAGGGGACTCCAGGGTGTGGSGCAGAGCAGGAGTGTCAAGCCTGCAGCAGCATTTCACCTGCTTCACTGCACACTCAGAGCATTCCCTCCTGCAGCAGCACCTGGACCCTGAGCATTGCTCTGAAGCAGGTGGAGACGCAAATGGGAAATAGCCCTGGAAATTGAAAAAATCCCTCCCTTCCAAAGAAGTTTCCATATCTACACCCTAACACATACAGAATGAGAAAGYATTAGTTTTGCTTAAGGTCCCAACTTTTTCAGTCCTCAGATTGCATCTTCTCCCCACTTGTCCTAGAGCAGAGCCATTTCCCCTCCTTCAAAAACCTCCCAAACTTGGAAGCATGAGAGGGAAGCAGAAACTGCCAGGTAACAGTGACTGAAGCTGGAAAAAGCAAGATAATGCCTGCATTTCTYAAAGGCTTGAGGAGGAAAATAGCACTGCCTGAAAATGTGAAAATCTGAGAGAAGGGAATAAGACTACTAAGATTGTCATGAAAGGGAAAAACAAGGAGATTCTTCCTCTCACAAGCTTTAATCAGAAGACATCTGAAAACCCTTTCCTCCCACCAGGAAAGTCCTCAGCCATCTTGAAACACTACCTGGATTTCCCCAGCTGGGAAGTCTTGAATTCTCTCTTGACCCATCTTTCTCAAATCACTGCCCACTGCAATTCTCATAATCAGAAATGCTACATGCACTAGAGATGGGTATCTGGAGCCCTTCAGAATCTGAAGCTAAGCATTACTTTCATMTCCACTACTTACTAATAAGGAGTTAACTATAAAAGTCAACTACCATTCTTTAGCATTTAGTATATTCTTATTGGAATTTCTGCATAAGCTATCAAGCTGCAGCTGAGATGTAAGCCTCAAAACTGATTTGTAATACTCGCACTTCTGCTAATTCTAGAAAGTCAAATGGATACTTGTTCATTATAAAAGATCGTGCTAAAGGAGCATAATGATAAATATTACATTGTAGGCATTTCTAATGAGACACACAGGAAAGTTCAAAAATGCAAAGCAGTTTTGCACAGAAAGCAAGAGACAAAGTATTAAATGTTTTCTCTGACTCTTGCCAAAAGTCCTGCTCTGAAGTGATGGATGAGGTTTCCTGAGGCTAAGATGCCAAAGCCAATTAGCCATGTCAATCCACAAGAATGCCAGCTGCCAGGATCTAACTTTATTACAGTATTACTTAAAAGTGAAGACATCAGCAATGTTTAAGTTCACATGACTCCTAATTTTAAAACCTGCCTTTTTTAGATGTGGGGGCAGTGACAATGACCTTAAGTTTCAACATATTAAAATCCTCACAGAGTGCCATGATTACCCATAATTTAATTATGTAAAGCATTCTGTTAATCAAATTAGACTACATTATGCTCTACTCAAAAGAAAGTAAGACTTCATCTTATTTCCCTCCTCATACAAATTCTATGCAATGTTTATATTTAAAAGTAGCAATTTATTTCAGTAGTGCCTATTTCAGTTGCCAAACTGTCTATCCTGCAGAACATGATATGTGTAAAGTATATAGCTTACCCATTTATGGCATCTAATTCTGAATTCCAAAATAAAATTTTTGGAAAGTGTCTTGAGTATTTGTCGACTAGAATAAAGCATGTCCAAGTCTTTGATTATTTGAAAACATCTGCATTTAATTTCTAAGGAAGGAGTTTGGAAATGGTGATCTTACAATACACTTCCTTGCACAGTTACCACAATAAACTCAATCATTCCATGAAAGGGTAAAATTTTTCTTCTGTTTAGGTGCCCRTGAAATAAATCTGAACATTACTGACAAGCAACAAAAAGCACCCATTTTTTTGAAAAGCATCCATATTCCTTCAAACTACCCAGAAAACTCTATATACTTCAAGTAGTCTATATTAACTTTATTAACATCTTAATTGGAAGTTTGGGTTTTTGCTACTACTACGTTTAAACTGCCTTTAYTTTACCATGCCAGTACAAAACTAGCAGCTCTTCTTGAGCCATTGTGTACCTCAAGGATGCTGAGAGAATGAGACAAAAGCACATGTAGAACAAGGTTAAAGACCAGTTACAAGTATTTGAGAAATCAAGCCTTCTTTTCTAGATTCTTACTCAGAACTGGGATTAGTTAGTTTTAATTATTTCTTGGCTGGATTTTTTGTTYCTGCAGACATATGCTTACATACACCTAGGTATAGAGCAAATAAGAACCATTACTAAGAGCTTAAAATTAATAAAAGCTAGCTCTCGACTCTCAGTTCAACCTGTCAAAGGAAAAAGAGATCAGAATTAGTGACCAGCATATTCTGGTTATGCAGATCTTTGACTCAGTAAATCCTGTTTCATTATGATTTCCTTTTTTTGAAATGTTTCTGAAAGATAACTTCATAATTCATAGCTTTATTTTGCAAATTAATGTAAGTGCCATCAGAGTCTAAGAACGCTATATTTTGTTGCCATTTGTAGAGCATGAARGATTGCCTACTGAAATGACAAAAAAAAACAAACCCCATTTCTCACTCCAGAACAGTGTCTTAAAGTGTAAACTATCCATATTAGTTTTCTTCTTTGAGATTTACCCYTTAAAATCTACAGGATAAGAATCCATTGATCTTGGTTCTTGTTCCAAGAGTTTCATAAACCAGATTACTGTCACTGTCACCAAATGCATCTGTGATGCCTGACTGTCCGTGCTGTGACACCAGCCATATCCCAAGTGTGACTCTGAGAACAAGGGGCTGACTCTGTCTGTCTTTAAACCACCAGGCAGCACAAAGGCAAAGGCCACATTTGAAGAAGAAACATTGGATGAGCTCCACCTGAGAATGCCTTCCATGACATGAGAAAAATATGAGCTCTTTATTCTCTAGTTTATTCTTCCACTAAGATCCAGGCAGTAATGAAGCAGAGGCTACAGAAGATTCTCCCCTCCTGAATCCAGATGATATAATAGAAGAAAAAAGCCATCCAACAACAGCAAGCAGGACTTAGCAAGGAACATCACAGGATCAGATAGAAGAAGAAGCAAACAAATCTTGACAAAATCCCACGCTACATACTATGTAAGCCAAAACAGTTGCAAAAATGCCACTATTAGCAGCAGGGATTCAGGATTCTCTGTTGAGCTTCAAACTTGAGATGTGTTATATTAGAACTGTAGCCCCAGGGAAAACATTACTGAGTTGATTTCAGTGTCTAAATTGTTACCAGACAAGACTTGTTTCTTGTTGGCACTAAAACTAAAGTATGAACTTGTGACAGAATTACAAAAACTATCAACTACAGCAAGTGGCAAGACATCACCTGAGACAGTTTGTCCAGGCAAAAGCAGAAATTCTGCCRTAAGTGAGTGCTTCAGACTTCTTTCCAGTCAGGACTAAATTCTGTCCTTTTTGCTCTTCCCTCACCCAGGCAGCAATGACTGTGTGATGGCTGCTTCCCTAAGGAGACCAGGACACACACTTTGGAACAGTCCCAAAATTGGGCCTTGCACTCCACAAGGCAGCAARTACTTTAGAACCCTGAGTTTCAGGTCAATGCAGTTTCCAAGAAGGAAAACCTTTCTCTCTAAGCTTTCAAACAAGATTTTCAAACAAGAATCACAGAATTCTTTAAGCTGCAAAAGATCCTTAAGTCATCAACTCTGACTGCTAACCCAGCTCTGCCAATCCACCACTAAAGCATGTCCTCAAGTGCCACATYTCCACACCTTTTAAATTCCTCTGGAGTTGGCGACTCCACCACGTTCCTGGGCAGCCTGTTCCAGTGCTTGACAACCCTTTGTGTAACAAAATTTTTCCGACCTAAACCTATTTTTCCAACCTAAACCAGTTATCAAAGTACTTCTGCTGTTCTAACAATAACTTATAARACAAAAAAAAACCCAACCACTTACTATTCTAACAATAAAAGTAGACTGGTACTTAAGGCTTTTTTGCTTGCAAGGAGGAACTAAGCTTTGGTTTTACCTTAACTAGTATGCTATCAACTTAAAAGGTAGCAAACACAAGGAATGAAAGCGGATTCTGGACRCCCTTAGACAATAAATACTTCCTGCCAGCTGCTGCAGTAACCAAAGCCACTGTCACCCAGAAGTGGGGTGCAGATAATGGTGACAAAGCAATCCTGGAACACAARTGTCTCAAGCATTTACTTGATGCACTTTCAGTTATGGACATTACTTCTGAAATGTTCAAGAAAAATAAAAAAAAATCTCCAATTATTCCTACCTTTGCTAATATGCTAAAAGAATAGCTAAACTCTCACATCCTGGAAGTCCCTATATAACATTAATATTAGGGATTACATGGAAGCACACACCAAAATTTTCATTATCTAAAAAGACAAGGGAGGAGTGCTCAAATTCATTTCACTAYAACTGAAAGGTTCAAAACATTTAAAATATGTAATTTGTAAATGTAAATCCAGCAGTCCTTCTTCATTTTGGATTGACTCCATCTCTTGACTAAGAYGAAACTGTTCCCAATGGAGAACAAACGGTGGCAGATAGTCCTTTTTATAAAACCTCAGTTTARTAAATTCAAATAGAAAACACTTTTTTTGTGCTACAATGAATAAACTGYGTAGCCAAATATGATGTTTTGCTAAAACAAATGGGATATGTTACATACCTGTTACTTTACAGAATTACAAAAGAAGATGCAACAATGATTTCATTTTAAAGGATATTTTTGAATTGGTATATGATGTTCTATAGCATGTAACAGAATTCGGTGATAATTTTTCAGACTTGCAAGTTATGTTAATGACAAATGATTGCACATTACTCTAAAAGCTACACAAAACAAAACCACCCTTCAACCTACATTATTCATAGCATCCTCCCTCATTTAATTGCAACTGGCACAAGGTATTTCTTGAGACATCTGTAACAACTCAGATATGTTAGCAATTTTGTACAGAAAGCATTTGATAAGCTGGTGAGAAAAATCACTCAGGAATGCTCAGTGCCAGAGTCTTGCATGCAAGTACCTTCCATTACAATATAATCAGTTTGCCTTTAGCAAAAAGTTAATACTAAAGGATCAGCAAAAGCACAGATTAAAAGCAGATTTCTATCGTTGCTTTTTCTCTTGCCACAGCAAGTCTGATTSCTCTTTCTTTCATCCTATCACCTTCACAAATTACAAAACATAAACAAATTTAATGTATATGGAAAGTGATACTGTGGAGGGCTCTTGGCCTCAACCATCTGCACCACGTTTTACATTGTGTCATATCTCTGCCAAGCTTGGTGTATACTTTGCCCTCTGTRTGTGCCAGATATCTGAAATAATGCTCATAGCTTCAAGTCTTTTTTAACATTGCACAGCATGAAGATTTTGTGATATTTTGAAATCAGTTCACAGATTTCCACAGAGTAATCAGAGTTCCACACTGTAAAAAATCATACAAATATCTGGAGTTAAAGTTGACTGAAGAGCACTGCATACACATTTCTCCATTAGATCCTGAGGGATTTCTTTTTGAGTCTGTTTCAGCATTTTTGCACACTCCTAGAACAAATATTTCAAGCTATTTATGAGTGCAACTTACAGGCAACCTTCACACTTGACTAGTTGGAATAAACAATGATAYAGCCAAAGTGAACCCAGATTTAGGTGGTTTATGAAACTGAAAAACAATTCAGCTGTGAAAGTGTTTGGACTACTTGAAAACAACAAAAAGCTGTGCTCAGCCACATTACTTTATCACATACAGACGCAAAGCATCAYCCACTGGAATGCCACTGATCAACTCATTCAGTTTTTGTTTAAATAGTATCTCTACATCTGTGTATGAGGATCTGTGTGCAGTACTACACAAACAGCAYTGATGTTTTTTTATGTTTTACATAAAAATGCACTGATGACCCAACATCAGCATAGGAATAAATAAGATTCAGGATCCTAATACTTCTGTGTAAACTCCGTCCAGATGCAATTGCTAACRATTTCTCAAACTTCCATTTCCAGGACCAATAGTATCATCTCTCTCTGCTTTTTTCTGGGCTCTTCCTAAATTTTTTTTAACATTTATTAATTAATTATTAAATTAATCTAATCCTTTCCTGGCAGACCCATCATTTTCTTTATCATCTGTTCTCTCCTTTAACTTTAATAAACTCTACATTTTCTCATCTTTCTTCCACTTGTTTTACCTCTACCACTCCCACATACCAATTCCCATCATGTCAGTCCAGCTCCAAGTTTCTAGCCACAACAAATTTTTGGTTTTTACCTATAGGTTATGCTTCTCTACTTCCTTTTCTTCCTGTCTTCCTTACATTACTCTTCAAATTTATAACTTTCCACTAAGCAATCCTTTCTCTATGGCTGGGACATACCCCTACACTTCTTCCTTCACTCTCAAGAAACAACCCTCAACAGTATCACTCTGTCTTTTACATCCAGCTGCTCCATCCATCCTACCTTATGCTTAAGCTTTATATCATTTAATCYATGACCCTCAAGAGCCTCTTTAATATTAACATTTCCAATTCTGTAAGCAGCTCRCCATCAGAAGTCTTAGTACAGAATGAATAAAGACTTTGATGTAGTGATGTACAGTTTGAATTTCAAACATAGCATATAGCTCAGCACATGCTAGGATAACTGCCTCCTCTCTGGTGTWGCATTTCAATGACAACATAGTAATTTTTCTAAAGTTTTGTTTCTCAAAAAAACTTTGTATCAAATCAGTCCTAGTTCAGATTCATCTCTTCCTATCTTATATATTGAAGGCAGCCTTGATTTGTTTTGTTTTCAACACTAGAAAAGCCAAACCCTAATCCAAAGATACAGTTTCTTCAATGTTAAAGGAACAACTCAACTGTTGAGCTGTTCACAACAAAGTATGCCTCAGCTCTTTGGAAACATAACAGCTATAGGTCGTCTTCATGGACAGTCATTGATATAATCTACTGATCCAGATAAAAATAACTGAAAGATTACATTTCACTTTCCACCTTTTGCTGGAATCTTGGGGTTCCTTTTGATCTCAAATTATCCATGAAGGATCATCTTCTATGTTCACTACCAATGCATCTCTTATGATCCTAGAAACTTTGTGACTTTAATAGATGMAATCCAAAATAGAACCTGAAAGCTCCATGACTCTGTGTGGCCCACAGCATTGATTACTACTCTGTTCTGGGCTATTACAGAAACTTTAGGTCTCAAACCCACATGTTCAACAACCTTAAGGTTTAGGCATGCTAATTTATATCTGAAAACTTTAAATTACTTCCAGTGAGAAGCTCAGAAGTTGATTTTAGACTCTGCACATTAAAAATAAAACTAGATATGCTTCAGTCCTAYGTTTATTTCTAATTCCTATGTCAAAAAAAAAAAATCAAAATCCTAAAATGTATTCTTATATAGCTTCAATTTAGCAGCAAACTAATTTGACAAAATATTTTTATTCTACTTTTCCATACAGCATATATGTCCTAAACATCTTATTTTTAATCTGTCATGTGATCATCTAAGTAGCAAGGAAATGCAGCTAGGGAGTTCAGCTTCACACAAATCTATAACTGACTTAYTTAAAATGAACCAGGACACTTACTAACATGTTTCCATTCACAAGTTTCTAGAAGCTCCAGATTAAAAAAAACAATTAAAATGTCACCTTTAAAACAAGAGTCCTTAGACCCCATTGCCTTTCATGTTCTACTGCATTTCACTGGCTGAAATGAGAAACAGCAGCCATGCATAAAGATTTAACACACCTTTCCCCTTTCCACTAAGTAAATTCATCTCTGAGGACAAATTGTCACATACTACCAACAGGACAATAGGAATAAAGTTTTCTGATTTAGAAGTCCTAATCTGACTATAAAAATTCACTGCAGAAACAGTCACGATAATCACTTATAATAACAAAAAGTAATTACAGTTACCTCCTGCCTACCTGGGCAAAGGCACACATGGAGAATCACACAAAAAGTCTTAATTATTATTGCTCAGGCTGGGAAACACAGTGTAGCAAAACATGAAACAAAATAAAGGAATACATTTAGTTCCATTAACATCTTAACAGGTCCTGACATGAGTTCCACAGAATGCAAGAAATGCAAGCTAATTTCACAATCTATCTGCCATCACTAATGATTTAAATGTGCCAAGTTTCAAAATGGGGCATGCTGCAATCTAARGCTGACAGAAATAGAAGTTTTAAAGGCTTTATAAATTTATAAGTGAATCTTATGAAAGCATATAAAGTTCAAAGTCAAAGATAAGCAACACAAATAGGGAAACATTTACAATGATTATAGGGTTTGCTAACAAGGTAAATACAACATGATCACGGGAAGTTTACAGAGCAAACTCTGGCAGCCCAGGCTTCAACGAAGATTTGTGACTTAAATAAGCAATTATGCTAAAGAGAATATCCACTGCCAAATGGCATCCATAAAATGTAACTGCTTGACTTGACTTTTCCCTTACAACACCATTCAACACCAGGTGAACTGTGTGGCATTTCAGACTCAGAGCTGTGAACACAATGGCAGCTTTCTCAGAATTGGGATACTCAGAGGAGCTGCTATTTAAGCACACCCAATGCCTTCTTCTCTTGGAAAGTCCATTCCAAAGGAGTGATGGTATGTCCAACTAAATATGACTGCCCTTCTGAATTCAAGGAAAACTTCCAAGGCTAAGATTTCCTTGCAGGAATCAAACCCTGTTCCCATGCATTACTGGGAGTCTGATTATGCAATTAATTAAATTTCAAAAGGAGAATTTGTCATCTCTTTAAATTAGGTTATAAAACTTCATAAAGAAAAGGAATTCTAGAGGACTGAGTATGAGACATACAAATAGAGAAGTTACAAAAGTTAAAATGGTATTTTGACAATAATAAAGTGAAAAGCAAAAATTAATTTATTCTCCTCTGAAGTCTATAAATTCCCCTCATGAGTATGTCTGTAAAGACAGAATCTATGAATACAGAACAACCTAAGAAACAATTCTGGTCTAAAAGGAATTGTTAGGCACCAGAATTCGAGAGCGATCTACCTAATGGGTTTAGCAAATGCATAAAGAGACTTTCCAGGATATTTACCTGCTAACACATGTCATGGTATCACCTGCATCAAAAAGTTCTGCCCCCAGAAAGTACTCAGAATTACAAGTCATCAACAACGACTTTACAAGGACAAAAGAAAACATGTCAGTTTTATCACCCTCATCTGTACTACAACACATTGCCTTGTCTCACCACTCTTAGTCATTAATCTTATCATCACCATCAGAGTTTGACTCACGCACAACTGTCCTGAGGTCCCAGCAAACTGCAAGTAGTCTGAACACAGTTCTTACGTTGACTTCTTTTTTGTAGTTTCTGTGACTATTTAAGCAACTCAAAATTGGACAAAAAACTTTACTTAATTCCTTTTGCAAAATAAAATCTTTCCTAAAGGAGTATGATCACATAACAGAAGCATTTATTACCTGTAAAAATTAATGTACAAAGCATCATTTAGATATATGTTGTTTATTGAAAGCAAGTGTAAGAAATAAGACATGAAATTYAAATTGATAGAACTATTTGGTTAAAATGTTTGCATGCACAACAGCTGATACAAGTTTGAGAAACTATTCATTTTAAACTATTAAACCTGAAGTATATGGTGTTGGATTTCTCATCTGCAAAAATAATKAAGTTCCAGATGTCTTCTATTATGGAGGAGAAATACAATATTACCCATCTTCTTGGGGCTATGACATATGAAATTTTGAGCATAGTACACTGACCCACATTTCAGCCTCTGCTTTACATCTTCTTCTGAAAGACCTCTGACCACAATCTTTTCTTACAGTAGTTTTAGTTATCTAATCATGCATAATTCTTCAAGAAAAATTCTGCAACTATTTTAAAAAGGCAATAAATCTCGGCATCCATCACCTTTAAACAAGACATTTCCAATGGACCTTACATGTTTTATTCTTGAAATAAAGGACTACTTACTTGATTGGCCATGTAGATTGTGAGAAGACCTCTCCTATAAATAGAAAAGATAAAATTAGTGAATGAATCAAAAAGTTTTTTCAGACTGAAGAAAAGCACTTTAATCATTAAGAATATTTTATTAAAGAAGAGAATTTTAAAAAACAGATTATTGACGGAGGACAAATCATTACCATCTTATAGAAAAATAAGTACAAACCCAAAAATAGCATCTTGATAACACTGTATCCAAAGCAGTGAGAAATTACAGGAACCAAGTTATATATAGTAAACATCTACTCCACAAGTCCTGAAGCTGTCACAAAGGGCAAGGCACCTTGAATTACATACAGCACTTATCACAAAATAAGCCTCCACATGAGCCATTAACATATGCATGCAAACAATGACTTAAGACTAAGTTAAATTGTGAATTTAACTATAGCTTGTGTGTTAACTTCTATTTTGTGATCAGTGTCATGTAACTTGAGGCACCTTAGCCCTTCTGCTCACAGTATCATGAAAAGTTTTCTACTGAGATTGATGATACACGAGTCTTGGCTCAAGCCAGTTGAAAGTCAAAGTGCCAACAGTGTCCTGGAACAGTGGCCACCATCTTCTCTTCTAACCTTTATGTTTTTGATCTGTCTATTTTTTGATCTGTCCCTGTGTCTCAGCCCACAGCTTACACTACCCTTTAGGAAAAGTATAAACTTGGGCTCATGCTCTCACACTTGTTTTGATTGTATTGTAGCACAAGACCAAAACTGAACTCAACTATGTAGATGTGAGCTGCTCCAGCAAACAACAGCACTGTAGGGTCTAGGTAAAATAGAAGTTATTTTCCGTGTATCAGTCACAAGCCACCACCACCCTTGAGAAAGTGGAAAACATTACCACTGCTGTTTTGCTTTGTCCTCAATMATGCCTCCTCTACAGCAAAGATTTTCTTAATAGGCTGTGGCCAAAGACTGGTACACTCAGTTTCTTACTGGTCCAGTATTTCCTATGGGATTGGTGTTCTTAAGTTTATCAGCAGCCTTGCAATATTTGATATTTTTCTTATTGTCCCCACTGTTTTTACACACAAAACTTGAAAAATTTTTGTGAAGGCACCACACATTCAACCATTAAAGTTTCTCAATATGCAAGGGAGTTTATAACCTGAATCCATGTCATAGATGTTTTCATATCATTTAGAATTTTTTTTTATATTGCTACTACAAAAGGTAGTATATAACAGAAGGTCTAACCTAGGGTTGTATGTTTCATTTTGTCATGACAKTTTAAGTTTCCAAGAATTCATGGAATGCTTAAGAGAGCAGTGTGTTAACAGAACATATCTTGCTACCTGTTCAGTTGAACAAGTGAACAAAACAAGACCACGGAATGCAGGAAATAGAGAAATCCCTACTTCAGTTCCCAAGCTAGATCCATCTGAAAAGTTTATTCAGTATTTTCTAACCCCCATGTTTACATGTCCATAACTTTGCCAAGTTATGCATCCAGATGAAGGTTTTTCACAACAAATATTAAAGCTACAGGGATATATTCCTCTTAAAAGCCTTACTGCTTCTACATCACACTGAATTTGTGGATTTGTGGGAAGCAATGACACAGCATCCTGACTTCCGCAAGATGCTCTCTACTCACAAGGAAGATTCAAAACTTTAGCTAGCAAAATCAGGGTTTTTTTGGGATTGTATTTTTTTTTTTTTTAAGCAGAATTACAAATCTGCTCTCTGCATACCTTCTCTACCCTGCGCCAGACACTAAAAACAAGATTCTAGCTTGGAAACCTAAAAAAAAAATAAAAATCCTGAATCAAAAAACCAAAAGATTTGGTGAGGATGAGGTACACGAGAACCAAGTAGACAAAAGACAGAGAATAGAGTCCGTGAGCATTTGAAAAAATAGCTCCTACAACTTGCCATAAAGCATCAAAATATTGTATGAAGTTTGTGAACAGGAAGGGGCAAAAATTCACCTGATGCAACAGAAACATTCAACTCTCAGGCTGGTCTGCAAATATTCACCTAGTCTTTCAGCTGACTAGCTCAAGTGATAAACTAATATTGGTGCCCCTGAATAGCAAACTACCAGCTAATACAGTTCTCTGTACTGTACATTTTATTTTCATTTGTTCTCAAGAAAAAAATAGTGGATATTTCATGTTTCTTAGATTTTTTTTTTACCTCTGTAACAGTATTAAAAATTTGTGATGAACATCCACTCAGTTTGGAAACATAGAAACAAACCTACCCATGAGAGCTAACCTGGTAATTCAAACCACTTTGGGTATTCTGGAAAATGTCAGAACATCACTAACAGCCTGCAGTAACACACCTGAGAGAAGCAATTGAATGACAGATGCAGCTTTCAGAGAATACTCTATGTATTCACAATTGTAGTGTGCACAGAACAGGATGATCACTGTATGTGCATATAATCTACATAGTGAATTCTCTCCTGCASTCTCTCATGCAGGCAGGGTCTTTCAGCCTCCCACTGAAATTTATTTCCTTTTTTTTTTAAAAACACTAACAAACTGACAACTAAATGAGTTTTAGTTTCTATTGTCCCTTTGGGGACAAAATGCAGCTCACCAGCCACAAAGACAAAGAAAGGAAAAGGGGCTACAGAAGAGGAAGGAAAGAAATCAGAAGCTGTAGTGCAGCTGCAGCAAGACCAATGTGAGAAGTATGTGGTTGGGAGGAGGGAAAAATGTGCAGACAATAAATTTGTGCAAGGAAATAACTTCCGGAACTGAAAATACAGCAAGTTGTTAGATGACGTCATCTCCAATTGCCTGCAACAGGCCCATCTGTGAGGCCCTGGCTAACTCCAAGGAAAGAGTTTTCTTCCTCCAAATTAATTCTGTGACTGCTTTGAAAATAAATAGCCCCATRCTTCCAGGGAAAAGGGTAAAAAAATGGGGAGGGGGAAGGGGCACTCTTCCTGGCCCTGTGCAAATGTGATCCAACAAGCCTAACCCAAAGCTGAACTCTGCTGCTAAAAAGCAGTTGCAAGTTCAGAAAATGTTGCACTATTTCACAGCAATGACAGCTGACAAAAAACAGGACAGAAAGATGGAGGTAGGCCAAGCAAAAGGGTCACTGGTATAACCCAAGGACTGTATTAAAACTGCAGCTGGCAAATAAGAGAAGAATATAATTGTGAAATGGCATTAGGAGAGCAGGAAATGATTAAACAGTAAAAATAATTAGTCAGCCATGTCTAACCACATGGGGAGGTTTAAAAATACTAATAAACAGCTTACATTTCAGTCCTAAAGTCCGTGAACCAGTGCTGAACACTAATCTTGGCAACACCAGCATCAGCAGGTGGCTACAGCAGTGACAGTCTGGCAAGRTCAGTAATGGGAGAGCCTAAGCAGACACACAAATCCTCACTGTYTGCTCCTCCTCCATGGTTTCTGTCTTAGGCCATTTTCTTCCAGTGCCTGCTTTCATAAAGATCTTCATTGTGACTTCCCACTGCACCTTCCAAGTCACCTTTTCAATTGATAGTATCTCCCATACGCAGTTCTGTTTTCTAATGACATCTGTGGTTTTTAACTCAGGAAGGAAAAACATGAGCTAGGGGTAACCCAAAATTCATGAGCAGCAGACCAAGGTCCATCCTACCAGGTTTTTGTGTCAAATTGAAGAACCAAAGAAAAAATTTGCTGAAAAAATCTTAAAAGGACATGTTTCCTTCACTTGAAAAAGGGGGCATGCAGGAAAGTAATAATGTTTCAATGGTCCTTTAATCCAAGTATCAAAGATCAGGAGTGTTTAATATACTTTTCACTTTGTTTCTACTTTTTCTTCCYAATTCACACTTTAAAATGAACTCGGGCTTGTAAGAGAATTGAATAAACAAGGTCTCAAAGTTTAGTTATCAGGCACAGGTAACATTATCCACAGGTGAATAACTGCAATCTTGCAGATTCCACATTTAATGTTTAAATGTCAACAGAACGCAGGCTTCTCGAAGATAATTCCTCAAAGAAGTTAAACTTGATAAAATTAGCTTTTTGGTAACATTTAGACAAATTCTAACAGCAATAGCTCTGGCCCATAAAATTCAACAGAGAACCACATATTTTTGTTATTGCACTGCCCATAGGAAAGAGTCTAAAATAACTGCTAAAAACCAAAAAAAGTTACATGATAAAAAAAACAAGGAAACCAGAAGTTTAGGTAGGAGGTCAATGGAAATGATTAATCCCATTTACTTTTTACTCATGACACCACAGAGTCCTGTGTCCAGTTATGGCCCCCAATGCAAGCAGGCATTGATCAGCTAGCAGGGAGGACCCAGCAGCATTGCTGGGCAGATTTTCACCTGACCCAAGGAAACAGCATTTTCCCCAAGACAGAGCATTGCAACAGGGATTCAGAGAGGCTGTTGGACGTCTGTCCTCAGACATTTGCAAGGCTAACCTGACAAATCGTCAAGCAAGCTGGACTGAATTCAGTCCCAGCCCTGCTCCAAGCAGGAAGCTGCTGAACAATTCTATTATTGTACAGAAATAAGGTGGAAAGCAACTTAAAAATAACATAATTTTTTTCACAGATTATAAAATCAGAAGAGATTACAATGATAAACAACCTGTCTTYCCAACTAATACAAAACACAAACGCTTCTTTAATGAATTAGCCACTTATTTAAAAATATTAAAATTGTCCTTTAGGTATTTCCAATCAGCATGATCACTAATACATTATTCTATGGACTTGTCCTAGCAATTTGCACCCCAAGACAAGAATCGGTCTGGTCTCTGAAAACAGTTACATCTTTACCTTCCCTGTAACACTAASAGCTCCAGCCCAGTCACCCACATACCATTTCTTAAGCAAGAACTGAACTCCTTCAGTTTTTCCACTATACTCCCAAAGTTTTTAATCATACTTATAGCTGTTTACTGAAATTGTCCCAGCTTTTCAAAACTCATCCTCAGGACYTCAAATGAAAACATCAGAATAAAGTTCTCCTATCCTTTGTTTACCCAAAAGTATTTTAAAGTCAAAGAAATCACTAAGTGTTGCTCTTAGACTTTGAACGCATTTGCCTGTGAGCAAGGTATTTATATCAGCATGTAAGTGCTGTAAACTCTGGAAACTTATTTGATTGAGGCCAAAGTCCAATTTCCCTTACACGTCAGTAAAAAATCCTATTCCTGCAATAGAAGCAGCAACTGTCCAAATCTGCATGCCAACATATTGTTTGTGGAACACTTTGCTCAAGAATGTTTTCTTGCTTGGCTTGATGTGCTATAAATTTAAAAAAATAAGTTTATTTTCACAAGCAGCATAAGTTTTGCTTCATATAGTAGTAAAGCACATAAAATACCAATCTTTAAATACAACCAAGATTGTTTTTTCCTACAAAACTCATTGCCAGTTTTCTCTCATTTATGGTTTTTCTTCAATGTATTTATGGTTTCCCTTAAATACAGAATTGTTGCTAAACTTAAAAAAAAAAACCAAAAAAACCAACCACCACAACCGCACCACCAGCACAAAAAAAAAAAAAAAAAAAAAAAAAAAAAAAAAAAATCAACAACCAAACCAACCTTGCCTGAAGGTGGGATGAATCCTTAGAACATGCTTATGCTCATGGAAATTCTACCATAAATTAATTAATGCAACCACAGCAGCCCTCAAAGAAAATTTCCAACAGAAAGCAAACACCTTYTCTTTCTCTAAACAGGAACAGAAGAGAGGCAGGACATGTGATTTTTAAGCTGTACCATTCTCAATATTTATTCCTCCTTCTGAATCTTTATTTCTTTCATACATTTTGCCTTGCCCTGCCCAACTTTTGTGTCTAATAGCAGCACTCCACTTCCTAGAATTTCCTCATCAAAAACTTTTTTTGGTGATATAAAATTTAAAGAACTGTATTCTCTATTGCCTTGTTTCAGTTAAACCACAAACATTTCCAAGCAGACATCCTGAAMTCTAAACATTCCCTGCAATTAATTAAACTTATTTGAACTACTATAATTGTGTTTTTTTTTTTTTTACCAGTACTGTCTTTTTCACAATCACTTTTTTTTTGTCTTGCTCAAAACCAAAGGGGAAGTAAGTTACCAAGTTAGAAAAAAACAGGAAATAACTACAGCAAGATGAATATCATTGTGTACAAAATTGACATAAATTGACTGACCAGGCAGCTCTTTCAGTAAGAACAGCCCTAGGTGTAAGGTTCGAGAGGGAGCCCCTAAATTCACCCCCCAGGGTGAGGGGCACACCCAGGCAGGTACCCCCAGGCCCCACTCCCTGTGACAGCTCCTGTAACCCAGTGCACAGCAGCAGCAGCAGCACAGGACGATAGGAGGAGTCTGAAGATGGATAAAGCAGCATGTTAAAAATCTTCATGTGTGCAATTAAGAGAACAGGTTGTCTGAATTAAATATCTAATTGATGGGTTWGGTTTCTTCACATATGCAATAAATTTAAACACTTGAAGGGGCAAAAAACAGAAAATAAAAATATTCAACTCACTGCTAAGACAAGAACAAATTTAGCTTTGCTATAAAGCTTTCTAACTTCATCCTCAGTCCAAGTCTTCAAATTCCTGCTACCTGCTCTTCTAAAAATTCTTAGTGATGTCAAACCAACAAGATATGACCCAAGAATAAACACGTACTAAAATGAAACAAGTCAAACTCACCTTTCCTTGTGACCTACACAACCAAATCTGAACTACACATGACTTTTATACAATTTTTTTTTTCATAAATTCATTATGTTTCCTACCAAATCAAGTTTACATTTTATATTAAGGACACTGTTCATTGAATCTGCTGCATACTCTGACACTAATCAGTATTTTAACTGATTTWTTAAATTCTTTACTAGTCTAAGAAATCACAAATAAAACTACTTTTATMGGAATCACTGGATTCAAAGGCAAATATGGGGTGGAATGCTAAAAGAAAAGTAAAAACATGAAACTTAATCTCTACTGACTTGTTACAGCAAACCAGTATTTTTTAGTGATAAATATTTTCATATATATGCATAACTCATATATAAAATATATAATTATATATATTTTAGTAAATAGCAAGTTTGTCCTTTTTTAATTTAAAAGGGAAAAAAAAAGAAAAAAAAATATTCAAAAAGAGATAACCCTGGCTTTAATTTCTGAACAAAAACTAAGAAGCTAACATAATAGCTTGTAATGGCTCCCCAGACAGGACWTATGGTCTGCAAAAACAGGAAGAATTCCTCCCCTCAGCTCCAACCCCTCCCCCCCACTGTAAAACATACCACTTYATAACCTACAGAATTAAATCAAACACACAAATCACAGGTTTCTCCTGAAATGAAAGAGGTTAAAATGAAGAGGTAAGARGTAGAGTTTTTTCTGCTTGACACCACAAGCAAACCAAGTATAGATGTGGAGTTGTGACTGCATCCCTGTAATAACACAAGCACTACAGATTATGTTTAGGGTATCGTTAATCTCTCACACCCACCAATTTCCTACTGACGGCTGGAGGTCAGCAGCAAAGTCCTGGTGCAAAAGTTCACTTAAAATCAGCAGGAACAGACAAGCTTTCAAAATAATGCTGAAAATTATGAAAACAGACCTAARCAGTAAGTTTTCAAAAAGGAACATTATAACTTTTTAGCTTAGTAAAGACCAGTAGCAAGTCTTTCACACAAAAATAATGATCAGAACTTCATCTCAAAAATATAATTTAAAGATTCATGACCCACTGCTTTTTTAAAATAATTTCCYATTTCAAAGTTTTAGCTTTTTTTAAGTAGGAAATGGACACTTTGCAGGCTGGGGACATAGAAGTTTCTCAAAACTGCAAAGCAGTAATTCTTGTTTGGAGCACATTACATGTTAAGCAAAATAGTTTTATGCAAATACTCAGTATTTGTTGTTCTTAAAAGGAAATAAAATAAACTCAACATGTTCTGTGATTTGAACACATGCCAAAGAAAGGGTATGAGAAAACTCAAAAGGGAACAAGCCAAAAATGAAATATATCTACAGCAATACATTCCAGTTAAATTAGTACCAATAATTCTTACAGAGTTTCCAGCTAGTGCAACACAAGATAACATCTATAGTTTAATTTTTTTAGGCTCCTTTATACTCTATTTTATACAGATTTTCTTTCACCATTCCCTCCCTCTTCCTTTTCTCCCAGTTTCTCTGTGGTATCTACAGAGCTAAAACAAACGCTGACCTACAGAGGGGAAAAAACCTCTTAATTAAAGTGTGATTTAACCTCACAAGATTCTGTGAAGAGATAAAAAGATTCCAAAAAGCTTATTAGTATTATAGAATGACTGACTGGGAGATAAACTGGAAGAAAAACAAATTAATCAAATCTCAGGAAAAGAAATGAAGGATTTCCAGGGATTTTTCAAATTATTCACATTCTTGGAACAGAAGGTCTATCCAGTGTTAAGTAAGGCCCCAAATAACAATTTCTTTGGACTGCTGATAGTAACACAGAMGTATTTTTAATCAGCTCAGTCAGTCACACAGAAAACACACAGCTCTCTATGGACACGGGCTRCCTGGCCACTCTGTCTGGAAGGTATAAGCACAGGGCACAAAAGCACATATGCTATTTTTGAGCAAAACTGCTTTGGAGACTCTTARGAGCCACAGGTCATTGTTTCAATGTATTCTGTAGGCAATCACTACCACTCCATGGCAAAATAGGATATTATGGACAGAACAGTTAATAAAAATTAGTAAAAAGAGCAGGACGGGGCATGGAAAAAATTCAGAGATGAAAATATGTACAGTATTCACTGGTCTTGGACATATACTTAGTGTATTTTCAGAGTGAGAAGGAAGAAGAAAAAAAAAATTGTCATATAAGGTCACTGTTTCAGTTGACAGCTTGGGGCTGTCCCAATACCAGTGGAAATTCATCCAGTATTTGACCAGTTCTCCAAAACCTCTACCCTCCAGCCCTTCTCAAGTTAAGAGCCTTTCAGCCACGCCCTATACCAAACCCAGCTCACAGCAGCTCAGCAAGAAGCAGCTCCAGAAGCTTTGAAGGAACCCCTTGGAATAGCTGACTTTCCCTCTCCAACTCATACTCTGTGCACAGTTTGAGACAGCCCATTCCACAATACAAGTTTTTTTATAAGCTACCCATATAATCAGTTTTTTCATCTATTTCAAAAGACTTCAAAGACTTAAGCAGCCTGATACTCTTTTTCTAGTCTGTCACACTAGTAGCCATAGTAGTGTTTGCATGTTTAGAACTCATTTTCTCTTTACACTCATATTTTCATGATTACATTTGTGATTGGATTACACTGTTTACAAAGCACCTGAAGTAATGTGTAAAAAAAAAAAAAAAGTTAATTTGACAAATCATTTCAACTCAAATAGGGAACTACTGCAGCTTTTCACATGGTGTGACTAACTTCAAAACGCCCTTGTACTCAGAAATAGCAGAGAAGTACTTCCRAGGAAGTAGTGTATGGACTTGTCAACATACAGTGACATCTGCATTTTTTCCACCTCTTTAGATCCTCTAATGACAGCCTATTAAGTCATATTAAAAGCAGGCTTTAAATCCAGTTAGGAACTATTAATTTAATCACACAGAAGACAGATGAATGAGATTAAGAGCGTGCCTACATCTATAATGTGGGTCCCACAAGGGGTCTCGTGGAACAGCAATGTCAGAAATCTATGTGAATCTTCCACAGAAAAACAGGCAAACCRTATTAAAAGTTTGACTGAGTGTCATTTCAACACATCCCTACTGACTGAGAAGCCAGCTTCTGGCACAACATCAGTATTGGGCRATGAACTGTGCCAGATACTACAAACAGATATTAATGAGACATTTCACCTACCAAAGACAGAAACAAACTATTGCCAAATCCAGTTTGAACCTATTATTTTCTGGCACTAATTTCAAACATCCAAATTGCCAGCGGTTGATATTAGAACACTTTTGCTAGTTCCTCAGCCCGCTGTTCACAAGGAATGAATAACAGGCACTGAAGAATTTAAAAGGAAAAACATATCACTCATGCAGCAAGATGGAGTCCATATAAATTCCTTCACGTAGACCAAATTACGCTGTACTTCCAGACAGTCCATATTGTTTCAGTCTTTCACCAAAGCTGGAGCAGTCAGGATRGTGATGACAGGTACTGGCCCAAATTCGTGAGACCTGTTTAATGCTTGCCTTTAATGACATGGACACTGTTGTTCCCACTTCTTAGACAGACTTAGGAGAAGGTTTTAATGGCATACATTTCCTTTATCAAAAAAATATTCAATCTGCAGTGGAGGTCATCAGATTACAAGAAATACTATGACACATAGTGTTTTATTTCCTTACCAAAGGAAATAAAAACATGCCATTTTCTGTCCCAGGATGTGGAGGGGAGAGGGCAGGAAGGGGAAGTAAGCTGTTTGACCTAAGTATACCACTGTAGTCTTTGCCACAGAAAAGCTTTGAATGATTAAATACAGTAAATCATTACCATTTTAAGTCTCTACCTTCACACTTTTCCTGGTGCAGAAGTGAACAACGACCTCAGTTCCTTGCAAACAATGAGGCTACAGAAAAGAGTCACTTCATTTACAGAGGGTTTATAGGTGTGGCTCACATGGAAACAAATACTTAAACTGCTCTCATCTGTAGTATTTAAAAACAATATCCTACAAGCAGACCCAAGGAACACAGCACTGAAAAGTTCCCTCCAAGACTTTCAGCCATTGTAGTAGAGGAATGCTAAGCATGGATGTTACCTCACCAGGTAAATGTCAGCACAAGCCAGCTCACCTAAACAGCATCTGAAGTTTATTCTATACTAGCAGAGTATTTATTACTCCCCCTCTGGGAGCTGCATGTTACACACAAGCATTCAGACACAGAAGATGTATTAAGTGTTTGCTCAAGCCAAGGAAGTCCAAATGAGTGTGTCCTGGAAACTAGTGCTGAGCAGACACGACAGAGCAATTAATCCACTATTTGTGCCATTTGAATCCAAGTCAGACTCGCAAAATAGTCCCGTGTTCAGCAGCAGTCTGAATTTTAACATTTTATCTGTCAGCAGCATTTCAACAGGACTTTAAGTTTTACAAGGGATTTTGATGGGTTTTTTGGTCAATGATAAAAAACAGAATACAAAATTATGCTACTATGCAGACAACTAAATCATTTTTACTTAAGTTTTCAGCCTACAAAGTGAACATTTCAGAAGTATATTTGCCAAAAGTGGTCTTGAAATAATTTTTAAAAATTAACTAACATCAAGTCTCAGCAACTCATGGAGCCATGCAGAAAGAAAGTATATGCACAGCTACATGGGATCTAACAGAGCTAGCTGCTTAACTTTAGCACTGCCCTTTGCTCATCCAGGCTGGCCCCACTGACAGAACAGGCCAGAGTATAATGGGTGCTGTCCAAGAAGTCTTTACACTCATGAAGCAGCCACATGGCTGGTACTGTGCCTAAGCTGGTAAGTCCTTCTGAAACTCAGATATCTGGAAACAATTGAGTAACTACAACTAAAYTGTCCTGCATGATCCATCTCACCCCTGATTCTAACAACACAAAGAGAAAATAAACCCAGTTTCTACAGACTCATCCAGATGCTACAACACATTCTGCAGTGTCTCTAGAATCACAGGTATATATTTCATATGGGGTCTTCCAGTATTCTTATTCTGTCTGCCTGTGTTTTTCCAAAAAAGGGACTTTAAACTCTAAAGCTGTAGCTTCTCTCCTGCTCTTCACCTTGTGCAGGACTTCAATTATCACACAAGAAAGCGGAACCAAATTTTTCCAGCATTCAAATGCTGCAGCCTCAATCTTAAACTTGGTTGCTGAATACTTACACTGACTTACACTTAGTTTTTCGGAATCCAGCTGGATTGACTGACTACAGATGTATGGCACTGTAGACACTGATTCCCAATAAACCTTCTTACTCTGTTCAAAAGTACAGAATCTCCTTGCCAAACTTTTTCCATCCAAGTGGAAATCTAGTTTAAGAAGTTATCTAGACTGTAACTCAGACACAGAATGGTGAAAGCACACAACTGATTGGAAAGAAATGACTGGTATGAAATAGAAACACGCATTTCAGATAGTTAGGTGTTGACTAAATCCAAGTGTTGACTGTAACCACTTCTTTTATCCAGAAGTATAAGGATTATACTTGCATCTTAAGTGCATACACAGAATCACAAGGAGTAAAGGGCAGGGATGAAGGACAGATTTACTATAGGAATAATTCAGAACACCATATGGGACAGGAGATCTTTCTCACATAATAAGCCAAGTGATTTCCACAGTTCATTTAAATGAAGCAAATTTTCCTCTGCAGCTACTTTTACAAATGGAGCAGACAGTTTATAYCTTGCCAGTCACACAGCATCATTTTATGACCCACAGATGACATCACTCTCCTTAACACAGGACAGCTTCACAACAYGGGTATAATTTAAATGACAGCCTTCCCTTCACCCACTAGGTGGGTGACCTGCTCACAGAAGGACATCAAATAAGTTGAAYAGGACGTTCTCTTTGTGAACCCATGTTAACTGTGCCTCGAGATCATGTTGTTCCTTTAAATGCCTTTCAATATTACCCAGAATAATCTTCAGAATGTGTCCAGGAACTGAGGTTAGACTAATAGATCTGTAGCTTACTGGGTCTTCCCTCAGTCCCTTCCTGTACAAGGAGTAACACTGAGAGGGCTCCTGTTGCAACACCTGATAGCTCTTTCAGAACTCTGGCATGATTCCCATCAGGCCCCATGGACTTGTGAACATCCAGCTGATACAGCCAGCTCCTTACAATTTCAGTGTCTGCCAATGGAAAGTCATTGTACTGACACACGTAGTCCTCCACATCAAAACACTGAGCAGCCCAAGGCTTATAAGTTTTATTAAAGATGGAAGTAAAAACAGCTTCTGCTCTTTCTACATCCCTAGTAGGCAGGTGACCACCTTCAACAAGTGTCAGTGTGTTTTCTTTAGACTTCCCCTTGCTATTAATGTACTTTAAAAAGCCTTTCCCTGTTGTCAGATTCAGCACTGTAATTGAGTTTTTGGCCTTTCAAATCTTCTGCACACGCAAAACACATCTCTGCACTCTTCCTGTGATGCCTGATTTTGCTTCCAGGGATCACAGTTTCTCTTTCCTCTCGAGCTCCAGGAGGAGTTCGCTGTTCAGCCAAACTGGTGCTCTGGCCCACTTGCTTGACTTAAAACACACTGGAATTGCCTGGTCCTGTGTTTAGAAAAGACATTTCTTAAAAACTGACTTCATTTATATTAACTGAACTGTTAAAAAAACTCCAGAAACTTTTTTTAGACTTAACACATATTGCAGCAATAATAACTGAAAACCAGAAAACTCTCTGAACATATCAATGAAGTAATGACTGCCAGGAATAGACACACCATACCAGCCTATCGCTGGTTTTTCCATGAAAAACACACCCAAGAGCTGCCCACCCTGAGCTACCTGCCATTCACAATATTGCCACCATCATAGCACCTCTCGGATTGACTTCCACATCCCCTGGCAACGTCAAATTATTCATTGTCCCTTCTTCTGGTAACTTAAAACAGTCTGGTTTTGGGGAAGGTGTCCCTGCCCATGGAACTAGTTGGAACTAGATGATATTTTAGATCTCTTCCAATCCAACACATTTTATGAGATGGTTCTATAACTACAGCATAGTAGCAGCCCTCAAAGCTTGCAGCAAAACATGTTCAAATGTTTATACACTGTTACTATAAAAATATAAATCCTCAAACACTGGCTCTCACCAAGGCAGTCACTCAAGTACAATGGAAATTAACGTATTTCGGTTTAGAAACAAAAAGCTTTCCCACTAACTTCTACAGCCTGGCTCTGCATTTCACAGCAATAATCACTCTAGAGGAATACAATTCCAAAATAATTTGTTTCCCTGGTAGCTCTCCTTGCCAGATTACACCACAAAATACTCATGTCAGTGATCCAGATTTGAGAGGTTTATTTTCACTACAACACCAAAAATATGCAAAAAATCATCGCTCAAYGTAGCTCACCCCACCAAAATGGTGATTTATCTGTTTCCCTAAAATTCAGTGTCTAACTGAATTACCATAAAACATTTTTGAGAAAGGAAATTGTCACTTCAAATCTAAATATACTATACTACAAATAAATATATACCAACAAATTTGTATTTGAATGGACAAACTCACAAAATTAATGYATTTCTTTACAGTGTATACTTTTTACCACTATTGCGCTGTCCTCCTTTATAATGTATTTTGACCAAAGGCATTTGTGACAAGCAAATAACCCTAACAGCACTGAATGTGTAATCAGAACATMGTCTAAAAATTCCACATTGTTCTTCCRCAAATGTTTCTGACACTTTTYCAAGCAATGCACAGTAATACTTCTRTTTCCAAGAACACTAAATATATGTATATATATAGATGTCGTCTATAACATGCACTGTCGCACTGTTTCATTTTTTAAATGCCTGTACTTTAAATATTTTTCTGAAAGTCCAGTATGCTGAATTTGTTTTATGAAAAATACCCAGTTTTCAATRAAAAACATATTGCAAACAGTTGCCCAGAGCAAGATTTTACAACCAAACTATAAAAGCCCTAAATCTCAAGTTTTATAATACCATCAGTGACAGAGTTGTAACTGTAGCAACGAGACAGGCGCCGCTATAATGTTAACAGCCAGTATGCAAACTTTAATGCAGCCCAAGGGGGGAGCAGGGGCAACCCCAAAAGTGTCCCTTCACAACTACAGCCACAGAAATTTTAGGTGGCTGTAGTTAAACTTTCTTTGGCTTAATTAGTTACAAAAGGTAGAGGGAAAAAAAACAAACAAACAAAAAAAAAACCAGCCAGGCAGCAAGACAATTAATTTCATTAAAACTGGAATTGTATACCCTCTTAAAGCTTKATAGTTCCTGAAATTCATTAATACATGATTTCTTGAGCAAAAGTCCAATAAAATGAAGTCTGCCATTCAGCTACTAGCAAAACACAACTAAATGGTTTTGAAACATTAGCACATTTACAAAACACTTAAAACAACACAATTTTTTCCTAGAAAGTAATCACAGAGGTCTCTTAAATACAGGCTCTTCACCAAGCTATGAGACCTCTTTGTCTTAGAAGTCAGCAAGGTACAACTGATCTAATCAGATTTCCAGTAACAGACTGGCTTCAGCCAAGTCTCAAATCACATTTCAACAGCTGATTCACAATAATTTTAACAAGTATATTCAGTTACTTCCTTGCTTTCTAACAGTCTAGGTACTTCTAGAACAAGGCAGTACCATGCCTTTCAGTCCAAGCCACATATCTACCTCCTTACTATATGTTCAGTTCTTGGTGATAACATTTAATAGATGTTGAAAGAAATAACAGGAGACTGTAACTTGGAATTACAAACAGAAGCCAAAAGATGTAAGCAAAACATTCTTTTTTYAAAATTATAAATAAAATTGTTTCTTATCACCAGTTGGAAATAACATCTTGTAGGAGCTACAAGGATTTTATGATTAAACAACTCTATACAAAGGTTAATAGAAGGAAAGCAAAGATTTCCTAAGGAAGTTCAAGGAAACTTATGGAACTGAGTCATTTCTCTATTTTTGACGGGACATTAACACAGCTTTTAATGTTTAACACTACAGAACCCTATGACAAAACAATTGCACGTTTTTCTTTAACAGAAGATGTAAAAAAGGTGAATCTGCAAAAACAATTTTATTCTTTTAAGTATAACCATGCAAGTGCACCTATTAGAAGCTTACTTATCATTATATAGCCATAGCTATTATGACAATAGATACATACAGAGCAACTAAAACATTGACAATTAATCAATACCAATTATGTATTATGTGTTTGCAATGTGCAGATTCATAATCTCCATGCTTATGCATCTACATMCAATTCTTATCTAAGAAATAATCTTCATCAAAACATTCCTTAATCAAAACAATGTGACCAGTTCTCTTCTGATAATCTCACAGAACATTTATGGATACATATACAAAAACATTAAGAAGTGTTTTTATTCCTTGGCCCTTTCCACAGATCCTGATAAACTAGTTTTCATAGACAGCACACCCATATTTTATAGTCACCAAATATAAACACATAAACATAGTAATGAGTCATTTATATCTTTATAGAACTGTAGGAGCATAATATAGTGTGGATTATTTCCTGAATCTGTTTGAAGTTTCCATGCAATGTCACCTCCCCTCCTCATTGCCAGTGCCATGCAAATCTGTAATTACATATTACACAGACAGAAATAACACATTAGAAAACATGTTCCTCTGCAGRGTTACAATGCACCTTGGCAAGCTATCCATCTCTTTTTCCCTTTCTTCAGTAAGAATTACATAGTTCAAGGCTGGTACATATGAAGAGTAACACTTGGAAGAAAATCTGATTTACAAGCCCGCCGTTCCCAAGTTCAGGACTGACAGGGATGCTGTGCAAGCAAATGCCAGTGTGGYACTTAAAATAGGGTATCCACTTGGGAAGAGATTAAGTGATTAAGTTCAATGTTGTTGCCAGCTGCTAGTAGCAATTTGAAGGGCTAGAGATAAGTTTATGAACTCAAATCAGGACTTTTTCCACCTCCCTGATTTTTCAYTACAATTTGTTCTAAGCTGCTCAGCAGATAACTGAAAATGTCTCTGTGTCTCCATGTGAAATGTCAGTTTCCTGAGGGACTATGAGTCTATTAAAATTTGATTTTGTCTGTAACAGAAGCTAACAGGCAAACAGATGTGAAATCAGAAAGTCGTATTTCACTGTCAGCRGCAGCATTTTGCACATTATACATAGTTGCCCTCTGAGAACATACGAAATAACTTTGTATTTAAAAAAAAACAAACCGTAACATTCAAATACCTTTTGACATCTTTTAACAATTTTTTTTCATTATGAACAATGACCCTACATTTTCATACATGCATTATACTGCAATTCCAACATTTCCTTCTTTACTTTAACTGATCCAACATTATGTGAATTTTTAGGCAAAATATCTTAGGTCACACATCATGCATCCTGACAGAAAGGGGAATAACCCTCCAGGTATTAAGTATTCCAGTATCATTCAACGCATACATGCTGTACCAATCTATTTTTGTCATTTCCACATACCTCTATTTCAACTTCCATTTCTTTCAAATTTCAGATGCTAAATAAAATCTTGTTAACATGTGAAAGCTTTCATATATTGCCATTAAGAAGCCTAGAAAAACCAATTTAATATAAAATTTGTTTGCCTATTCTTTTTGYTACTCTTAAGAAGTGTAGCTTTGCAAATTTCTCATAGTTGTTTTGCTGTTATACAAAAATCTTTTTCAGGCTCGGGCTCATAAGGGGTTTCAACTCTCCATTCACAAATACTCTGGAAGCCAGAAGTTCAGAGACTGAAAATGTTATCTAGAAACAATAAAAGTCAGGCACTGAAAAGCCTCACATTGCAACAAGTCTGTAGGAAAAATTAAGCCAGTGTAGCCAGCGATCAAAGGGAGAGCATGTATCTGCTCTCACCCTAAAATGAAACTCTGATGCCAATGGCAGTGTTGGAGTCTAAGTAACTAGAAAAAGTTCTACTAAAATGTATCCAACATCTTAAAAGCAATCACATTAACATGAATATCAGTCTACCAGATTATCTTTCTAATCCATCTATTAGAAAGATAATTAACTTGTTTGGTAATTTGATTGTGATTATTTTCTTAATCATTAAACGCTCACACATTTCCAGAACCTCTTACACATCTAAATTTTCAAAAACAATAGCTAATGCATTCTTTTAAAAGGACGAAACTTTGACATATATAAAACTTGGCATTGGATTTGCTTACTCCACAATTGAAGTTCAGGAAAGGGGCCTGACAGTGAGACAACAACATAATGATACATATTTGCCATTATTTTTAAATGACTGYTTTGGAAAGTTTCAGATATTCACAGTAATCAAAAGTGTATTCACACCACCTCTAATAACTCCTTCATCATCTTTTTAAAAAGAGCAATCCCTTACTTTACCCTTCTRTCACCTTCTCATCTTTCAACCCACCTACCAGATGACTAAAGCATCTCACTCCACAGTAAATTCTGAAAGTATTATAACTGTCACTATTTATACAAGCTACCAACAAAAAATTGAATTTCAAACAATAAAACCTCACAAGTCAGGATTTCACCTGCCATCTTCTTGCAGCCATGATACAAACAGCAGCTTTGGGCCATGCTTAGATGACTCAGAGCTTTCTCCCCACTTTCGTGTTTTCATAATGAACTTACCATTGACAGCTGAACTTCGGCACCCCTCCTTAAGTGAAAGGCTTAGTTTTCTGTACCATTAAATTTCATCCAATTTGAATTCTTTCAGCTCATCCACACTTTTCTCTATAACATCTATGATTCCTCTATCTTATTAACATTATGTTAAGTCATCAGCATTCTCCCTTTCCGCAACTAATTGAGCAAATATTGCTCAAATTGTATTTTAAAAACCAAACAAAAACAAACCCACCATTTCATTAGGAAGCCCTAAGCAACCAAGCTTTATCAGGCAATTCCGAGCAACCCAATCGCACCTTAAACAAGACAAACCACTAACATGAAACTGAATGCTGGTAAAGTGGTTTTTTTTTAATGTAACTTTCTAGATTTAAGGTACAAAAGAACTTTCTACATTTAAGGTTCAAATGAACTATATTTCCAGTACTCTGAAATAAAACCACTGAGTTGTCAAATGTCAATCATCAAACAACCAAAACAAAAAACATTACTATATTAAACTGAAAATCCATAAACACAAACCCTACCTGCTTTTCCTTTCAATGAGAATAGCCATGTAAGAAGCAGGTAAAGCTGCACCAAAGCCAGGGGACCAAAAGTAGAATTTTCCAAGTATCTTCCTGAAAAAGTAATTTGTACACATATTACATGCAGATGGAACATTCATGAACCAAACCTAATTTTATCTGTATAAAATTACAAATTATTTATTAATTTTGTCTTATTACATTAATCTGTACTTACTAATAAACACTAACAATTATATTTTTACAGCTGGGTAATTCTCAGAGGAGTTCCTAAAGTGCTTCATAAACATTAAACACCTGAAACAATTCATTCATGTATTCATTTCATTTAAATAACTACTTTTCTACCAGGAAAGCAGTGTCTTCCAAGACATATTTTTGAAAAGTTGCAGGTACTAATTACAGAAAAAAAAAATCTAAAAGACCTTATAGCCACTCTTCTCTTTGCTGCTTGTTTAAACACATCTTCAGGAAGATCTGCCTTACAGAATGTAGTCATGCAATCAGGTGAGACAGAAATCAAATCAAATAATTATAATATATAATAGACAATCCACTGATGCTAAAAACAGGGAAGCACACAATTACAGGGAAGCGGTTTGTACATTACAAGTGGAAAAAAACAGTGAATTCCCAGTCCTATTAAGCTGGGAAAGCTCTCATTTTTGCCAGCTAGATCTGGACTTCATTCAGATGAAGACAAGAGTCCACACAATTTCAATTATCAAAATTCCTTCAACAATAAGAGTTCAAAAAAAAAAAAGTTACACAAACAACAGTATCTAAGAAAAKATTTCTATAAATTGGTCACTATTAAATGAAAAGCCAAACTGCATGTCAGACACAATGCCACCCACAATGTTTGGTCTGTTCAGGAGACCTGCACCTTCAAACTTATTCAGGCTGATCACAGAGGCAAACAAGAGTCAGAGTCATGACATCTTGTATCATGTTAATAAACATATTTCAATTGTACCAATGCTGCTCAGCTGACAAGCACTATCAGTGGGAAAAAAAACATTACAATGAAGTCTATCCTTCTAAAAACACAGCAAACAAAATAAACAAACAAAATGGCAAAAGGATAGAAAATGATATTTTCTTAGATAAAATTTCATGTTAACAACACCGAAGAGAGAACAAAGATAATTAATCAACACCATCTGATTAGCTCACTTTCTTTCTTGCCATCAAAGGCATGAGCAGCCTCATTTCATACTTCTACAAAAATAACATTACCAGCAAGCAATGCCAGCTTATGTTCATAAGTGAAAAGGGAGCCAGTGTATCAGCAGCAAGTGATGTAATGGCAATTACACACACTGCTCATTCCCACGGCTGCAAAAGGATAATTTCTCAGGATGACAATGCCAAATGCTGCAGGAGCTAAAGTTCATTATTAGGACTCTCTCAGAAAGTAATTACTGTATGAAGTTTCAGAGAAGTMATTTTAAGCATCTTAATAAGTATGAACACATCTTATCAGACACACCTGTTAAGTAACAGAACAAATGCCTTTTCTGTGGGAAAGAAACAGTAATTTGTTCTTTTGGCATGGTTTAGAATCCTTTTATGGATTCTAAATGCTTGCATGTTTCATTTGACAAGATTTCAGAAACAACAGTAACACATTTTACATAATAAAGTCTAGTGGAAATAAAAATGTACCATCACTACAGTCACATTTAAACTTCTGCTAAAGTAAATGAAAATGAGGTTTTGTTATTATTTGCATGGTTATTTTCAAATATGTACAGATAGCAATTGGAATAAGAACTAGGAGTTCTTTGAGGTCATGCATCTACATCTTCAGTGTATAAGCTGTGCATGGACAAACTTAATTACTCTAGTTGCTAGACTAAGGGAACTATGTCTTCATGAGGTTTTACATTAATTAAACCATAAACCTAAAAATCACATMTTTCATTTAACAGATGCAATGCCTGTCAACACAGGAACCCCGCACTTCCGTCTGAAGCCCAGACAGATGCAGTCTTTTGGATCTCACCAACGGAAGAGATAACAATTCCCAGCTGGACTGTCACACATCCGTAACAGAGATCATCACTCTCATTGCTCTGCTAACAGACCCTAATACACCATACCAAAAAAAGCAGCTAAAAAAAAGTCAGTYGAGTCAGCTTGGCAATTCCGCCTAAAACAAGAACATCCTACTCACTGCCTAAGTTATTGCTGACATTGGATTTAGGTATTTTTGAAATATTACCCACCTGTGGAATGATGAACATAATAAACAATGCCTGACATTATTTTAATTGCACAGTCTTGCCTAAAGTTTTACATCCTTGAGACCTTTTGCATCTGTCTCAGTTTTGGTACTATTCTCAAGCTGAAAGGAAGACACTATTGCAAGGGCATCAATAAGCCCTATTAGCAGAAGCCAGACTTCTCACTGCCAATAACATTTCCTAGTTAGATCTATCAACTGTTACTGGATCACAGGTACACACAGAGACTGAAAACTTGCTGGTACTTTGGTAAAGGTAAGAAAGATCAGTGCTCACTTCATCCAGGATGCGCTATACACCTGCCAACCTACCTCCTCCTTGGTGCTACAAAAGAAGAAAAGAGGCAACTCTTCTCAAATCAGAATTGTGCAGGTAAACATGCATTAACATGTGCAGCTRCACTCTTTTAATCCATTGCTTTGGGGTAGAACTCCAGGAGGATAAGAGCAATCAACTGCATGGGGCTTGCTGGACAATTTTGCTTCTGAGTTATTGCTGCTGCTGCTATAATATACGCTTCACTCAAAAACAGATACAAAAACAGCAGTATATATCCTATAGCACAACTCTATCACATCCAATCTCTCACCACCACCTAGACCCAGATGGAGAGCATCTAGGACTTCAGTCTCAGATAATCTCTTTCCATGGTTGCAAAACAAGCCCAGAAATATTCAGGTCAGTTATGCAGAAATAGAGTTTCTGGTATTTCTTTGATAGATTAAAATGTACACCACCAAATCACATTCTGGACTGGAAAATCACATTCCATTGCTCTTGTTCTCAGGGGACACTGAAGGGAGTACACTGTATCAAACAGCAATAAATTCAAAGAATAATATAAATTTAATCAAATCATTAATAAAAACTTAAATACTAAAAACTACACAAATTGGTTAAAAATAAAGGAATGAATTCTCACATTTCCATCCTCCATCACCCATCCACGAGCAGGTGAGAGAAGCAGGCTTACATGGCTCAAGCTGCAAGATACGTATATTAAGTACAAGATATTAAGCACATTCCAAGTGAATGACTTTTCAATATTATGATCTTAGGAGAAACGCTTAAAAAAGGGCAAATGGTACTCAATTTGCAGAAGTGTCATGTATTCATTCAGCTTCCTTCTGTGCTCTCATTTTCTCTCCAAACTACMCTCCCTCGGCTCCTCAGCTCCCTGACCATATTTAAAGTGCTGAAGTGACTTGTTCAAATGATGATCTTCAAACACTTTCCTGATTAACTGCAGCCAGCTTAAAGCCCATCCCTGAGTAAGGAGAGAGCTGTTTTTTTCTTTTCTGATGCATTCTTTTGCAGTTTTCTTTATCAAATTTCATAAGTYATTTTAATCAACAGGTCTTTCTGAAATGGATGAAAGTCAGTTTCAAATTTGTGTAACCTAAATWATCCCATACAATCTCTCATACTGGTCTTCAGCCCCTTTTCCAGATTCCTTATGTATAACCAAAACAAAGGACATAACAGGACCTTAACTGGCAACCTCTTTCTACTGTGAAAACCAATTATTTATGCCTTGCTTAGTTTCATATATATTGACTACTTGCTAATCACTTACTAAATCCTGGAAGACAGAAGACCTTTCTTCTTGAAGAGTCCTAGCAAGCACTCTTGTCAAAGGCACTTGGGAAATGCACCAAGTGGATCATCACCAGGCATATACGTGTTCTTCATTTGGAAAATATCTCTTCTCTGATAATCATGTTATCCATTTTTTTTTCTGAAATGTCATTTGATAGCTCTTACATATCCYAGTCACTTAGTTACTGTGGCTATGAACTTCATTCTGGTCCAAAAAGCTGCAAAATCATCATTATTATTGGACATTCATGTACTTCAATAAGCACAATTCTCATGGCTGCCTAAACATTTGTTTCTTTTGTCTCTAGTAGTGATTTYAGTCACCAGTTTCAATCAGCACTCTAGCCAACTTTTTAGTTGCAAGCCTTGCAATTGCAGTGGTGGGCAGCATACAGAGACTCTGCCAGCAAGGATTCTGTTGAAGTTGAAAATTCCTCACATCTGTTGCAAGTCTTCACAACAGAGAAAGCACATACACCTCCCAAGATGCTGGCTGGTTACTGYGCAGCACAGCTGTAAGAAAGGCAGGGTAAGCACTTATATGTATCCCTTGACACATTTAATCATTGCAATCGAGCTTTGCATGGCTCTGACTTAGGTTAGTCCAAACAATGCTTCAAGGAGACTTGGAGGGCACCTGGACTGGACACCATTTCTATTATCCAGTCTGCATCTGGCCATGCTGTTTTGGAGGCCAGAACAGTTTTAGACAGCTATGCTCCATTATAGGAGCATACCAAATGGCTTATAAGACACTAACCTCTTACCTCCTTCAYTGACTAGCTCAGGCAGAGTCACAGATTTAGATAGTTAACATCTTCTGTAAAAGGAACTGCTGAAAGCCATAAAACTTAAAGCAATTCCAGTTTAATTTAGAGAATAATTTTTAACTACAGCAGTGGAGTAAAGGWTTGCAGATTCACAGGCAAATACATGGCAGAACAAGGAAGAGCACGCTCTAGTTCAGAGGAATAAAGATAAATCAGTATTAATACAACCTAGATTGCAAGAAGACATCATGTTCTTTAGGGTTCTTTATTTATAGATTCACTTTGATCTTTGCAAATTATTTACTTGAAAAGCATTCCATGGCTCCTCAGCCAGACTCTACTCTTCTCTGCCTTCTCCTTCAGCTTTGAAGGAAAGTTTAGAGGCCTCTAAATAGAAGTAGGGCATAATGGATCTATCTTTTAAAGGGGCTGTGGAGTATGCAGTTAACTTTCAAACATTCACGGCTACTGTAGGCTTTACATGTCTATGTGTAACATCTCTTACAATAAATGCATCATCACATTCATAAACAGTAAAGTTTAATTTTTAACTATCCTAATAGTTACTTGAAATATATGCTGGAAACAAAATACAGAGGTGCCCTTTATGCTCAATTTTCAGAGCAAGCCTGTATTTTACAGAATCYCAGAAATTGTGCTGGGATTTCCTTCATTTAGGATCATAAGGAAAGTACATAAGGATGGCTGGATAAAGTTTGGGATAACTAAAAGTTATCACAGCCTCCACATCAGGAAAATAGAAGCCAATATCAAATTACATCAATTATTTCTAGGAAAGAAAGATTAGGCCTTCTTAATTCCCCTCTAGAGTCTATTTGAAGTTCCTGCAACAATGTATTTTGAATCAGTAAAACAGAGAAAAAGAAGCAAAGTGGATACATTGACTTGTTTATTCATTTAAAAAATTACAAAAAGGAGAATAAAATAATTTTTAAAAAGCAAAGTTTCACATTCAAATGGAAGACCAGAMATCAGGATGATTGCTGTAGCTTCTCTAACTCCAAAACATTACAAACAAGCCTTACAAAAAGAGACAAATTGAAAAGTTGCACAAAAATAGCTTTACTATCATATTTTATTTTTAGAGCAGTATACCAACCTTAGAATGCAAAAGCAAGCAATATACAAGCTCCCATTTGCTGTCAGAAAGGAAGTTGACTGCAAGATCTCAGGTAGCAATTTGTACAAATAATAGTCAAGTTTTCGTTTCCTGAGAATAGCTGCAATCTGAGGGAGAAGGGAAGAAAAAAAAGGGGGATAAACTTTAATTCAGTTAGGCACTTTTTTGCACATCGTAAAGAAAAAGAATAAGAAAAATGTTAAATGAGACATGCCCACTTAAGCAGTAAAACAAAGCCTCTTAAACTTTATGAACAATACCACAAAGATTTCCTTTGAACTTGTTCCAGCCGTTACAGTATTTATACCAGGAAATACATTAAGCAATCTGAAATGGGAAGTATAGGAGGAATTTTATTACCTTGTTACCGTTAGCCATAATGAAAGAAACACTGTCTGCCACACATCAAAACTTTTAAGATGGGATATATCTACAGAGTTTGGTCTTCAAGAAAATTGTACTATCACATAACTATGGTCAGACTATCACTAAAGTAATCCAAATACAGGCCTTACACAGTGTCTGTGAAGTGATGATGTATTTTTAAAGGTTTTCTACTCCAATTAAACTACTGCAAGTCTTCAAAAAATATTCACCATCTGCTGGAAGAACAACACATTCCTGACATATTTTATTGATATRGTATATTATCTAAAAAACTGCCTATAGTAGAAAACAGGCTCAATCTAAAAAATAAACATTCTTTTTGGTCAGTTTAATGTATGTCCCATGTATTACACAGAATAGCTATTTAARGACTCAAACACTAAAAGTTTTCAAACTCTTTTTTGTCTACAGAAATTCTGCAATTAGCTAATGGGAAGATGGAGCAAACCAGGCTTGTCTCAGAAGTATCCAGGRGTAGGACAAGAAGCAACAGACAAGTTCAAGTATGGTAAACTCTTATTTTGACCTAACAATGAAAAACCTACATTTAACAGTGGCTGAATATTGCAGCAGGTTGCCCAAAGAGATTGTGGACTTCCATCACTGGAGACCCTTGAAACTTAACTAGAAAAGTCCCCCAAATAGTAACCTCCCCTGACCGGCCTTGCKTTGACCAAGAAGCTGGGACTACAGGGCCTCCCAAGGTCCCTTCAGCCTGCGGGTTCCTATGGCTTCATGAAAGTATACTTTGGGTGCACCATGAGACAGATTCTAATTTCTATTCTAATAGCATTATTATCTTTATCTGCACTTATCTCCCAGGGATTCTCAAAACTGGCAGGAGTTTTTGGTCAATGCTTAGAGAAGTTCCAAACAGAGTGAGCTTCATATTGCTGGTGCTGATGAGAACAAGGAAAGACATCCTGTCAAATCTGTATTGCTAACACCTCTCGAAGTCTTGGTTGTGTGAGGGAGCTATTCTTTTAAAACACTGTCCACTGAATAGAAAGTAGACATTCTACAATCAGAGATGGGCCAAGGATTCTGATAAAATGAACCCAAGGAAAGTTCTGCCAAAATCTGTTTCCAAAATAAGCCCTCAACTAAGGATTAAGAAATACATGCATGAACAGACCTCCGAAAACAGATTTACTTAATCAAGTGTCAAGGCTGCTTTAAGCATAATGGATTAGGCAATAACACAATCCAGATAATCTTTCTGTTGAAGAAAAGTCTTAAYGTAGTCTAAATGCTGGACAACCAGTCACTACCCACTCAGTTATTTCTAGCATATTGTAGGAAGGACATGAACATTGGAACAAAATAACTTTTTTTTTTTGTTTTAATAACACAGGCCTTACACCTAAGTATGAAGCYTTGCTCCCTCAGACCAAAGAGTCAGAAGCACAACATGTAAAGATTGGTATCTTATAAATTAATGTCAAATCAAAGTAAAAAATTTATTTCTGCAATGTCTCCAGCAAGCTTTAGRCTAATGTAAATTTCTGCTTTCCCTTCTCTTTACTACCCTACTCCTAMGTGAAAAATAGATAAGAACCAGAAACAATGATACACAAACCATTCCAAAGAAAATTGCTCATCAAATTGAAAGAGATGTATGAGAGTAACAGAGCTTCATGTACACCCACCCAAAAAAAAATCTTAGAAAAGCTTATCATTTTCTCACTGTTTTATAGACATGAATCAAACAAAATATTGTGTAGAGCTCAACGCAGGCAAGAGCACACTACAGAGTTCCTCCCCTTTACCACCAGCAGTGTCATTACGTGGAAAAAATACCAGATATTTCTGGATACCATTTTGCTGTCCCTATMAGTTCCATACATTTCAGAAAGGTATCATTAAAGTGCAGAAAGCAAGAAARATGATGTCAAAATGCAGCCGTTCATGGCCCTCACTGGAATAAACTTCACTCAAGCCAGCTGAGAGGACACTGTGATGAAATCCAAATTCTTACAACAAATGCACTGCTCAAGGCTTAGCAGTGGATGTCAGCAGCAGAAAGAATGGAAGGAGAAGGCATCAGGACATCCAGTAAGTACTTCCTTGGCAAAATACTAATCTCCAGGAAGATGCATTTTCAAAAAAGATGCATTTTCAGATGCATTTTCAAAAAAGCCTGGTAAGTAATAATAAAGAAACAGACAAAAAAGAATATTTTCWAGCATTAATTACAGAATTCACACAACTGCATTTTGACTTTCCAACATAAAAAATGTAATTGTAAAAAAATCAGTGCACCAATTTCAGGATACCTCGGTTTGTGGAATATCATTACTTAAATCCTTTCTAGTCTTTATACACAAATGCTAAGACCCACAGAAGTAAAAAAAAAAAAAATCAGAATTTATTTATTCTGCCCTAACCATGGAAAGAATGTATGCAATTCCAACGCCATCCCTAAACCACAGCAACATAGTCTACTGTAAGATTTGAGCTAGGCTATTGGTGTTCCAGCARAAAAGGAACAAGAAACACAAACCCAAGCTTTGCCCTGATCTGAGGCACCAGCCCGGCCTAATTATTTTCATGATGTGTCATGTAATGCCTACAAGTATTCATCATCCAACCACAACAACCTCAGCTTCACCTCCAGTATCCTCAGTCCTCACCTAATATCCCTGAACTATGGATTCCACAAGAGGCATTGCACACAAAGGATGGTTTGACTTAATTAATGTGCTAATTGGCTGACCAATGTACAGTCTGACAGGTTACACAGCAGGCTAAAAAAACCACAGGCTTTCTGCCAACTCTGCTGTCRTGTATCCAATATTTTTGTCTCTCCCTCCTCCATCAAACAACCATTTCTTAAGTTTGTACAAAGTCTATGACTGTAAGGACTACCTCCATCAAAATTAAGTGGAATTACATAACACATACAATACTTAATGATGGACAGTGGAAACAAGCAATATCATCTCTCAGTTCTTCACATCATAAGAAAATTTTATTTTTAAAAAGAGGGGAAAAAAAGAAGGGAAAAAACCCTACAAAATTATGCAGACATAGGTAAATCTTTAGGAAAGCAGAGTTCAAGTGCATTGATAAGCACAATTATYTGACACATTTTAGGCACCTTTAAAATGCAAGTTTAGATATGATCAATACCACTGTGTTCATGGTTTATATAATCCACACACTGCAAGTCACTAAAAATCCAAGGAAAATTTTATAAATTAAGTCACATGCATGCTAAAAGCAAAGCAATCCCCARTTGTAAAACAGCTAAGGAAATACCTCTGATTACTCAAATGGCAGGTACAGCTACAAATAGATGTCAGATTTCTCATAGTTATATTTAATTATTTACATGTTCTTTTATAAACAYTTGCATTTTTTTACACATTTTACAAGAACATTATTCCTTTGCTTTAAAAAATTATTTTAAGTGCTTTGGAGTAACTCAATCTCAAAAGGCCCTCAGGCAACACTTGGGTTTTGAAAGACACTTGTTCAAATAAGCAATTTGTTTCTCATGCGCCCTCTCACTCAGATTTGTTTTTACTCAATTAGCTCATCCCTTCCTGATTGCACAGATTACAAAACCTGGCTTACAGATTGTTTAACTTCTTAAGTCAGTTCCTGCAATACTCTGAGGAAGAGCATGTGCCTCTTGCTGTCTGAGTTCCCGTGTCTGAGTCCCTCTGTATAAAAAGATTGCCATCAGTGGGTTGGGTTGTTTTGATTTGGCATTTTTAAAATTTTCCRTATCATTCAACCAACTAAAAAACAGAAACAGTACTCATGTGCTCTCTGAATGACATCTATATAACCTTCAAGCCTGGGATCCCTCTCATTCCATGACAAATAATTTTCACTACTGGTTTTCCTTCTGCTGAAATGAGAAGGAAACAATTTTTCATTCACTTTAAAATGTCTAACTCAGCATAATTTTCAAGGATGGTACTCCTGTCCTGAATTCTTGCACTCTACTATAAAGCTGTACAAACTTAAGAGAACAGATTTGTATCTTATTGATAAACAGCCCCTTTAACAATTTTTGGTAGCTCCCAGTAGCTGTAGTATCTTTACCAAGATCTCTGCTCAATCAGTCAAGGCTGAGATTTTCCTTATTTCCAACATTATTGTGATGCAGGTTCCCAGTTACCCCTTGCATCTTTAAGCATAAATTCTTCTACTCACCTAAATACATTTTATGATTATTTTTGCTGAGATGCTGAGAATTTAAAAGAGTATTTTTGTTTCTTTTCAATTTATGAAAGAATTTTATAGCATGGCCTGAAAACCACCTGAACAGAGTGGAACGCTCACAGCCTGGAATGAAGAACTCACAGTTTCTTAATTCAGTAATATTCAGGCTATTTTTAGTCATATTTAACCCAGCTTCCAGAAGAATCCAAAGGCAAGAAGACATTGACCTACATGTCATTCATAACACAGCAGAGAGATACAGGACACAGCACAGTACGACAATGAACAGCTTATCCAAAAGAAGGCCATCACACATCACCATCACAGTGACTCTAGGTACTGGATCCTGACAGAAGAGAGATTACTCACAGCCTAACCCAGAGATCCAAGCTGGCAAACAGAAGCATATTCCAGGGTAATACTAACATCCTTCCTAGTCTCCCCACCCTATTTCCAAATACACAATGGTTTGCAGCACAATCAAGGAAAAATCACATTCTAACATACTCAGCAATTCTGGAGTATTTTAGAACACAATCTGGCCAATACAGCCTTCTTGCACACTTCAGAAAGGTGACAGGTGACAACTCTACCTATGCTGGCAGATAAGAGAGGAGCCACTTTAGTGTTAGGTGGCTACCCACTCTTGCTCAGGACCAGTTCAAACAGCTCTCCCAGGAGAAAGCAAGCCTGAAGCAGCAGCGGCACAGACAGTGTCCACTATCCATCCTTGGGAATGACTTCTGGCCCAATMCTACAGCAATGCGCATACAGCCAGTAAAGTGATGTGAGACTCGTACTTAACATTGATTTTTGGYTGGTGCTTCTGTCTTACCTATAACAGTTTCCAAAATAATTCATAAGCACAGTAAGAGTTGTTCTTGCTCTTGTTACTTCCACTGCAACAGTGATTTATCTGTAAAGTGACCTACCAGCTGCCTCATGCTGCTTATACTGCAGCTYCCTGTCCCATGCTGTATTCATACTAATATTCCTCCCACTGAAATTGTAGAGGAAAAAAAAACCACCTTATATTTATACGACTGCTGATAGCATTTGAGTCACTGACAGCATGATCATACAATCTGTCCTATTCCTAGAGAGGTTACAAAATAAATAATGCAAATTAAGATAGAGTACAGATATTGATGGGTCAAACAGGGCTCAGGAAGACAACAGCACTGGAATCCTAAGTAGAAAAGAAAACCCTTTGACACAGAAAAAGCAATTGGCATCTAAGAATCTGAAGGTTGTTCTAGACACAGAAGAAGCAGATATGGCAGAAATATGAAGAAATATTAAAACTAAGACCAAAATGAATATGAAAAGAGTATGAAAAATAAATTGGGGGGGGGGGGGGTGGGGGTGGGAAATCAATAAAATACAGCAAATGCTCTATTAAAATCTGTACTGGAGCAACAGACTCTGGTTACATCTGTTTTAAAGAGCTGGCTGAACCATCCCTCAGTCCAGAAGACATGTGAAACAGACCCGCTGGCACTCACACTGCACTAGGCCTGCTGCTCCTCTCCTCTGTGCCAGCATATGTGTGGGAGAGGTGTCTGGAGTTAAGAGCCAGGAGTAAGCCAAGAGTCAGCTTGAACCATGAAATGGCCAGTGCTCAGGGTGTGCTCAGGGTGTGCTCTGGCTGTGCCCTTTAGCAGCAGAGGTGAAGGGCAACAGATGTAGGGTAGGAAGGGGGTGGTGGGGAGGGAGGGCAGGAAATATATGTGGGTAGAGGAAGACCTGTGTTTGAAAGGAAAAGGGTAAGGACAGGAGTTAAGCTGGAAAGTCAGRGAGGGAGCCTGTCTTAAATTATGTGAAGAGAGTAAATTATCAAACTAAGAGAAAGGAAAGGTGAGTGGCTTGAATGACTCTTGCCTCTTACTACAAAGTAAGAAACGTCAATTTTTAGATTTTATTTAGATTAGGTGACAATGTTACCTGATCAGATTATCTCTGATACACTACAAAGACTTCATAAAAATGACAAAGCACATTTATCTGCTGCAAAAAGTGCACTATCAGCAAACAAATGTCTAAAACTTACAAATCCCCAGGAAACAGAGGACTTTGCTCTAACGCATGTGATGAATAGCACTTTTCCCACATGAAATCAACAGAATCCTGGAAAATGGAAGCTGAGACAACTCAAAGGCAGTACCAGCCTTACTCCAACTTCATGTAATTTCCCTGTTAAATCATTCTYTTCTCCTCACCTGTGAACTTCTAGAAGTGTGACTTCTTCAGCTWTGAAAATACAAGATGACACCTTCCTATTTTGTTTAATTACAAGGTTTATGGAAGATTGTTTAAAATTTCTTTTGGGGATACAGATGTTAAGCCATTTGAATTTTTTTAAGGCATTCCTGTCAGCCACTTTSTATGGAGAGGGACAATTCAATTTTGATATGAAACCTACTTTTGCTAAAGCAGTCAGTTTGTACTGGAGAAAAAATAAAGACAGTGAAATTATGGTATCTCAAGGCTATGTTTTTTCCAACTAAAAAAAATACTCAAGCACAATTATTGAAAAGAGAAAAAAAAAACCAACTAAACAAAGAGTACAGCTTTACTTAAAAGCAAAGACTATATAGTAATTTACTGAAAGCCAGTATTTCRCTTATCAAATACTAACACCACTTAAATTGGCTCCATCAGTCTCCCAATGACAATGAGAAACAAAGCATTTAAGAGATGTGGGGTGTAGCTGTTATGGTTTGGATTGTAACTGTCCCTAACCATGTTCTCTCAGAGAACAACRTCTGGCAATTTATTCTCATCTATTCATTTGCTCTCATTTCTATATAAGCTTTTGTGAAACTCTTTCATCTCCTTTCCTTAATTATTAGCTTGTGGCAACAGAAGAAACAATCTGAAGCCATTTTACAGGCTTGTCATAGAAAATTTAAGCGCATTTTTTGTTGCTGAACTCTGCAAAGGACCAGGACTAAGTACTGCCAAAAATATTCTGCACATACAGATATAACTATAAAAATTAAAAACTGAAGCCCACCCCCTTATGTGAACTCAAAATACAGAAAAGGACTGAACATTTGTGCTGTCCARCTGCGATATTTCATCTACAAATACAAGGTCTTCAAGCTCAACCGTTAAGCCCAGCAAAGAACGAATTTTGTGATGACTCTCTTAATTTAGGACTGTTCTTTCCCTGCCAAGCTACTTAATGTGCAAAACTTCTGCTTYCTCCTCTGCAGGCCACACTACACCCTTTTCCTCTTTACCTTACACTGGTTCTGGTGCTTTTCAAATCCTGCTTAATAATTCAATTCAATTCATTACTGTAGCTGAAAATTACCCCAACTAAAAGCAGGGTAAGTAACCTCTTCTGGGTGAGCTCATGGAGAGATGAGGTCTGGAATCACACAAAGAACAGGAGTACAGTTATGTGTCTGGTAGCAGAGACTGGCATATGCTACTTCTCTCTTTAGATAGCAGCTCAGCTTTAGATTACTCTGGCAAGTCAAGTTAAATACTATCAACAAAAACCTAAGAGAAACTAAACTAAACTGCAAAAATACAAAATACAAAATACCGAGGCAGAGGTTTTACAATACAGCAGGACATTGGTTGAGAAGGTACCCACCCTACTTCAGGTTTGTGAAAAGATGTAACTATTTATGGGGTCACAATGCAAAACAGATCAGGAAAACATTTTGGATTTTCAGGTTTTTCTTTGAAAAGAAATAAAAAGTGGGAGTTTTCTCCCTAACCCGTGGCTACACAAGTGGGTGAATCATAAAAGAGCTATGAGCAGGAAAGCTCTTGACCAGGTTTGGCTAGTGGGAGATTTTGATTTAATTAYAAGACTGTTTAAGATGCTTTATCTTTAGCCAGACCTGACAGATCACCACTATACCTCTTATGGGTCACTTCAGGCCCATATTCTGCTGTACAAGTATTTATGCTCCCAAAGAACAAACTAGATGAGAAAATAGATTAGAAAATAATACAATAAAACAAAATAGATGAGAAAATAATACTGGGTAGAGGAAAAGGAGAAGAGAGAATATTCTCTCTTTTATTAATATCATGATACAGCTCACTGTATGCTCCCWCTAACAGCTGCCACTCGTGTTTGTGGCAGTTCAGAGTGACAATGTTCACTGTTAGACACAACCATTCCTTAGGTTCACACTGCTAGCATTTACTATTTTATCATATAAATGGATGTCATCACAATTTTAATTCAAGAAACCCTATAATGGGAGCTYAACTGAATTATGTCAGGATGCTGCCATCCCACTCCTTTCCTTCTCTTTATTATATAGATTGATAATTTTGTTGTACCACCACAGGTGCAGACTCACTTCTGTCAAGTTAGCYTGGGGGCAGCTCGGTGGTCAGCTCCCTCCCCAAACCCCCAAGTACCACTACAGAAGAAACATGAAGGCGGGGACAGAAGGAAGTGCTCACCTGCAGCGATTCCAACTTATATCAGCTTTCAGGATATGTTTACACAGATGATGCAAACAGATCCCAGCTCTTCTATCTACACCCTAATTTGYTGGAAATGAGCCAGCTGTAATTGAGGTGATACAACCAAGTCTAACTGCACGCTGACGCTAAGATACCTCACCTGTAGGATACTCTCTGAACACTCAGACCCCTTTAACCTTGAAGTATTTTTATTGCTTCATTATGCAATGGAATCTCCTTGATCTTARAACACTGATTACCAAGGTGTCACCAACAAGAAGACACACGTGCATTACATTTGCTACTGCCAAAGACACAATGCTAGCCTCCCAGGCAAACATTGAGGCTTTTTATTCAGGTGTCATAGGTACTGAAAGATGATGACAATACGATGTTCAGGCTGTTGCACCCGTGCCCTCCTACCCACCAGCACCAACACTCRCAGCCTGTTATGCCTCCAGACGCCACCACCCCTTATGCCCTTCYTCTGCCCTACTTGGCCCAGATTCAACATACTCTCCCTGTCATGCCTTCCGACCCTCAAACASCAGGCTCTCCCCACCAGACAACTCTCCAGCCCTCAAATAAAATGCCCTGCCCTCATCCCTCTCCTCCCCAGCACCAGACTACACCCCAAAACATATTATTTGCAGTTCTTCCTCTTACTCCCACTCCAGGGTCAGGCTGCCCCTTGACTTGTCTCCTGCCCTTTGCCGGTGCCCATAACCCTCTACCCGCACCGCAGACCAGCTTGCCTCCCTTGATATGCCTTATGTCCTTCCCCACCACCCCAGGCCAGACTCCCCTCGCTTATGCTCTCCCCCAAACACCCCCCCATGCCCTTCCCCCTCCACTCAGGCCAGGCTCCCACCATGTCCTTTATACACCCGCTTCCACCCCACGCCAGGCTCCCCTCAGCGCCCTGGTATCCCCCAGCCCTCCACCTAAAACCAAGGCCAGGCTGCCCCGTCTCCGATACCCCTCCTGCCCTTGTCCTCTCAGGCCGGGCCCCCCTTATGCCGCACATACACACACACCCACCAGGTAAAGGGTGCTGTAGATGCGGAGGGACTCTGCCAGGGCGCTCTGGGTGACGTGYAGCATAGCCATGGAGCACCGCGGGTGCCAGGTGTGCCCGATCTCGTAGCAGCTGTGGGGGAYGGATTTGCTCAGGGCCGCCATCTTTGCAGCGCGCGCGCGGAGGGGTACGGGAGGGGGCGCGGGGCGCGCGCGGGCGCCGCGTCACGGCCGGTGCCGGGGGAAGAGGTCGCGCGGGGCGCTGCGCGCGCCGGGGTTACTCGCGGGCACAGCCGCTCTTCCCACGCCCCCCGCCCCGCGCGCGCGCCGCTCGCGTGAGGCCCGCAGCCAATCGGCGGCCGCCGGGGAGCGGCCGGGGGCGGGGGTGGCGCGAGCGGCGGGGCGGGGGGGCGGCGGGTGAGGGGGGGCACAGCCCCCGGCGGCCGTGAGGGTGTGTGTGTCCCGTCTGTGTCCCSYSTGYGTCCCCCGTGCCCTTGGGTGTCCCGGTGCGTCCCGTGTGTGTATCTCGTGTCCTGCGTTATGTCCCGTGTGTGTATCCCGTGTCCTGCGTGTGTCCCCCGTGTGTCCTTTGTGTGTCCTGTGGCGTGTCACGCACCCGTCGCGGCGCGGGCATTAATGTGCCCGTATGAAGCTATGTTTCTGTAGTTTGTGAGGTGACAATCGCAACCGTACGGATTTAGGGATGCCTGCCGTGAGAGCCGCTCSCTCGAGCCGGCTGATTATCATCGTGTGGTGAGAGGATTCAGTGTAGGGCAGGGAGTCTACACTAAGCTCAGAATTAAAGGTCATCCTGCAGTTTTCTCACAGCCTGTGACGGCAGCGACGTCTCCTTCAGCTCACCCACCCGTGCAGCCCTGTTCCTTCTGTTTTCTATGTCATCCCGCTTCTCCTGAACCCCCGGATAATGTCAAACACTCTGTTTCCTGCCTTAATTGGTGTGGTCTCCTCACGCACTTAAGGTCTGACTCCTGTGGTTAGAGTGTTTGCCGGCTGACTTTGGAGAGTTTTGTAAACTTGCTGAGGAGTAGACTGGCCCTCTGCACGGGTCCACTTSCAGAACTGTGTATCAAGTGCAAAGTTTTCGTAAAAAGAAACTCTATGAACATAGTGATACCAGAAAACTGGAAAAAAGCCAGCGAGTGAGCGTAGGGAATGGCTCCCAGCACCGCAGCAGCAGATGGGATTGCCGACCCGGGAGATTATTAATGAATGTTGAGGTGACTGATTGCTTAAGCAGGGTCCCCTAAAATGCCTCATTCGGGATTGTGTCCAGGCAGTTTTTGGATAGTTCTAACGAGGGACACTTTACAATCTCCCTGGGCAGGCTGTTCCAGTGCATGGTCACTGCACAGGGAAGCAGTCCTTCATGCTCAGGGGGAATTTCCTGTGTAACAGTTTCTGCCCATTGCCTTTTGTCCTCTAGCTTGGCACCATCGACAAGGGCCTGGCTCCAACCTTTGACACCCTCCCTTTAGATACTCACAGATATTGACAAAGTCCCCTCTCAGTTTTCTCCAGGCTAAACAGCCCCAGCTCCCTCAGTCTTGCCTCATATGAAAGATGCTTCAGTCCCCTAATCACCTTTGGACACAATGGAGTTTTTACAAAACCATGAAGGCGGTGACTGATGACACAGTTACAGCTCAATTGCAAAACTGGCATCTGTTGATTTCAACCAGCTTGAAATTTTGCTAATTTAGGGACTAAAGGGGCTGTGTATCAGGACCTGAGGATTTTACTGGGGTCTTTGTTAAGTGACAGCTCACAATCACTCTACCCTGATGAAGCAAGTACACTCTGCATCTCCTGCGCTGTGGTCAAGCCAGGAAAAGATTGTTTCAAGACCTGGGTGGGACACACATCTTGAATTCTATAGGAAGATCAGCAAACTAGCCTGAAGCTAAATGCAGACTTAGAAGAACTCCACAGCAAGGAAATTCCTTCTCCTTATAGTCTGGTTCCGAATAATCATGTTGCTGAGTTCACCTTGCTAACCAACCTGTATCGCTCCCAAAAAGATAGAGCAAATTTGTCACTATTTTGCAAACTCCTTTGCTGTTCTGCCAAAGGAGCTTGCTGTAGGTGCAAGAACATACTTGCATTTCAAGTTCAGCAGCCCACAGATGGATGGTTCACAGAACTTGGGGTCTCTGACAGACTATTTGCAGACTCCCAAAGAATCTGCAGTAAGAGATCTTTGGCCTAAATAGCTCAATTATGCTATTTCTGTCAAGCCTGTCTGACCAACCAAGCTTCTTTAGGTAGAACTCTATCTATTACCGTTTGTATTTAAAATCTAGTAGAAGACCCTAGAAATAACTTTAAATTCAGCTTTATTGCTGGGGTACAGCTCCCCTGCAGCTGTGACTGTGGGGCCTGAGGGAGGGAATATTGCTGTATGCTCAGGGACCCTCATAGGGAAGCAGCCTTGCCAATACAAGCTGCTGCTGCGTTGTCTGGACTTTGGCTTGGACCTAGTGCCTTGTTTGCTGTTTTTGTATTACACTGTAAAAAACTGCTTGTGGGCAGAAAAGGCAATTATTGCCTAAGTTATGGATTCTGGCTCTCTTTGCTTGCGTGTTTTGGCCTTGACACTACTCTGGACTGAAGGCTTGCTTKCTGCCTTGTATTTGTAGGCAGAGAGCTGTGGCCCGTACAATAGTAATTGCACAAGCAAATGATTCAACATCTTTAGCAGATAGTCCTAATTTTGGRATGATTTGCCCAGCTCAAGTTAAGGAAAACTGGTAGAGGAAGATCCAACAAGATCCTTTGTTCATTTGTGCAGCACCCCTGATCTGGCTGAAGAGCTGCCTGCTCAGAACTGGAGGCTTTTGTATCTCTCTGGTTGGGTGAGTTGTGGAGACTCTGATAAKGCACTGAAAAAGAAGCAYAGCCCTGACCTTGCTCCAGGCCCTTTTTCATGGRGTTGCAAAACTCTTGATAAGTCCTRGGGGTAAAGCAGCATGGGAATACCATTGATGGYCCAATTGGTATTRGATGCCACCCYAGGCTATTCTGTCCTGGGAAAACTRCCCTTGACTGGAACARGGCCAAAAAAGTCTCAGAAAAGGATGGACTCTCATGAACAGAAATRAAACATTGAGGACCTTTACTTGTGTCCCATAAGTACCCAGGGTTTTCAGGAATGCTCCTTGCTGCATGAGCAAGGCTCTATACTGGGAATAGCAGGGTGTGTCTATAATGTTACATAAACAAATACTCGTGGTGAATCCTGTGGCATAAAGCCAAGTGATGTGGCACACACTGTTCAGAGCTTGCCTTGTAATATCCAGGTGCCTTGGAGAGAGCTACTCAGAGTAGTCCCAAAACTAAAGCTAGGGAGAGAGCTAATTGCTAAGCACCATGAATGGCRGGGGAGCTGAGAGTGCTCAGCTTAGTCCCTGGTACTTGTTGAYGTAGCAGAGTCAGATTCACCAATGTATCTGCATAAAAATGTAGACTGGCAAAAATGTGAGCCTCATTAGACTAGGAGACCAATGATAGGCTGGGATCCATGCCTTGTGTCACAGAAGGGAGCGATGTGGCAGCATCTCACTGCATTGAAACTCTGCTCCAGTTGCCAACACACCCATTTCCAGCTTGGTTAGCAAAATGCAGCTTCAGCACAAGTCCCTGGCTAGATTCACTGTTTAACAGGGTATCTTAACTGATGGACAGCACTACAATCCTTTAGTTTGCCTATACTAATGATAACTGATTATATTAGGGAGTCAGAYGTCTTGGGTAGAAATTGCTGAATGAAGAAAAGTCATCCCTGCCTTTCCAGGTTTTAGTGGGTCTTACAGTTTAGAACATTCTCTRGTGCTATCTTCAGCACCTGCTAAGTCTGAAATCTACAAATTTATTGCACATCTCACCCCATGAGAGTAACTGGAGATGTGAAGATTTTTCTCTTGCCTTCACACTGATCAGTTATCAGTGTTAGGAAGTGGCCTAACCGGGAATCMAAGGCAGAGGATTTAACTAGTTAGAACAAAATCAGGCAGAAAAAAATAAACTGAGGAAAAAAGCCAGCCAGGGGACTTGACATTTCAGGAGGCTTTGCCTTCCAAATAAATTGGGATCTGGGAAGTCTTCTTTATAAATATTTTCAAATATCACAACAATCTGGAAGCATTTTAACTTGGAAGAAATGTTATGCTTTGCCCTCTCCATTCCCTCATGTTTCTTTCCAACTTGTGTGCTTTTTTTCTTTTTTTGCTATTTGTTTTCTCCCTTGGGACAAGGGGTCCAACTTTTCCCTGCTACTCATGCCATTCTCAGCGCCTGCATTTCAGTTCTGGAAGCAACTTCTCCTGTCTGATAAGAGCTGCTTTTTCCGGTATGGTTTTTTTGCACTTACTTCTTTTCCTGCTTTTCCCATTCTTCCACTCTCATTGTTATTATGCTTCTGTTTGTTCTCCTGCCATCCATGCAATTGTCTCATGCCTTCATCATAAAGTTTATGAAATCCAGACCAAAATATATTCTGCTGCTAAAAAAGCTAGGAATTAAATTCTTTCTTCTCCTCAGGTTCAATGGTGACAATGTGTACATGCAGATATCTACTTCCTTTGGTAAACTGCATAGGAATTTGGAGATATTGCTCCAGTCTCCATTTCTTCTCAAAATCCATGATAAGTGGTAAGTACAGTAAATAATTAGTTCCTTTGGAAAGAAACCACAAGCTTGTAACATACMTCACTAATACGTGAAATGGCTGTATTGAATGGGAGTGAATGGCCATTAATTGAGTAGATTTATTTTCCTCCAAGGGGAGAAATACCYTTTAAGAACTACTTTTCAGCATTGTGCCTGAAACTACTTACACTTTTAACCTACCCCCTTTTGCATTATTTGAAGTGAGATTGTCTTCTGGCTTGCAAYCATGAATGCTACTTGTTCATTTTTTAGCAGGGAATAAGCTCAAAATTCCCTTATGTTTGCTGATATTTCAAGGTAAAGGAGTTATCTGGAAGTTTTCCCATTTTCAAGACGTAATATCCAAACTAAATATGGGATGGACTGTGGGATAATACCCAGTGAACACTTTAATACACATGATAATATCCTCATATTTACACAAATATGGGTTTTTTTCTGGACAAAAATGTTGCCATCATTGTTATAGAAGTACCAGAGATTATATTAAGAAAATAAAATCRTAACATTCACCACACTGACTCTGTGGGCCAAACCAAGAGATGACATACTGAGCCATATTCATGCTACTGGCATCAGTTGAATTGCACTTCAGCTGTATTTAGCCTGTGGTGTTGCTGTTCCTGGAGACAGTGATTTCTTCTTTCTAAATCAGGTGACAGAATTGGTCATTAAAGGCTAAATTAAGCCACTGTTTTCGCTACAGAAGGAATGAGAGGCAGTGCATGTGGACACACCATCCCAAGAGCAGCCTGAAACAGCATCTGTGACCCTGCTGCTTCTTTGCTGTTCTCCTGCTTTCCAGGAAAGTGCTTTCTGTAGTTCTGGAAAGAATGCAAAAATCATGTCTTGCATCATCTGGGTACCTCAGCTTACTCCTGTGCTTGAAACTCCRTTTTCCTACCTTTGTTTGACTGAAACCATTGCAACCCACCCTTACACAACCCAAACAGAACAAAATCTTTTCTGGTGCTGTCAAAAGGTATGACTGCCCATGCTCTACAGTCACAGTGCTGTATCTGGAGTTCATGTCCTTCCTCTGCCATCCTCTTATCTTGATGTTTATCAAATCGAGCTGTCAGGAAAGACCTGTCCCACATAGCTTTGACGTCCTTCATTTCTGCCTACCAGGTGGGGGCAGCAGCCTTCAARCATGCAGGTGATAGTCACCTTTCCAAGCCTACGGGTGGTTAGGGTGGAAGCAGGCTGGGATTGCACGCTSGGAAGTCAGAGCAGCGTCAGATGGGTCTCCACTCCTAAAGAGCTCCAAGAAGTGAAGTAGAGCTCTGCACCTCTGTTGTCTATGACACCTGACAGATAATTCACTATCTGGCATTTTAGGGGGCCTTTTGAGTGACATCTGAAATAAATATGCTATAGAGAAGTCTGGCCCTCAGTAGGATAGATACTAGCCAGTCATTATCACTTGCCCACAGGAGCAGCAGTGAGTGGTGGGCTGTTCTTCAGCAGCATCAATGCCAAGGATCTTTCAGAAAATAGGAGAGAAAAAGGAGGCAGGAATGAATGATGACATCCTGGAGTAAAAACTTTCGTTCGCCACTCCCAACTATTTTGAGGTCATTAGTGAGACATTATTTATTCTTCAAACACAAACATTTTTCAGTTGTGACCATAATAAAATACTCAGAAGGTGCCATTTTTTTCTGTTTTGGAGTTTCTAGTGTGCTTAAAGCTGCTGTAATAAAATTGTCCATCAAGTTGGGCTGCTGAGGCCACAGACAGAAATGTAATTATTCTAAAGCAATTGAGCACCCAATAGCTCCTTTGAAAATTAATGATAGTTTCTAGGAACTCAGCACTTTTGAAAAGGCTTTCAATTTAAGCCTGATTTTCTTTTTTTTCCAGAAGAATAATGAACAGTAAATTTCTGCTACGTAGTTTTCAAATGTTCTTGTTGAAATAGCCTCAGGACTCTGATCACTCTTGCTGCCAGCACTTGGATGTCACAGCAGTAGAATCCAACAGCCTAAGTAGCAACTGCTAAGCTGCTTCATTTTTCAGGTTTGTGTTTTCAAGCAGACAGGCAGTGATTTTAGGTTATCCTGTGTTAATAAACCTCATTGTCCTTCAGCAGGACTGTAGATGTCCAAAGTTATGAGCAGGGTGAGGAGGCTCCTTGAGGCAAGCTGCTCCCTTTGCCTTTATTTTCCAACTTTGCTGCCAGTTGTCTTGAAATTAAAGAAACAACACGCCCATGATTACTGTTAGCTTTTGAAATACTGTGTTTATGTGGGCAGACATAGCTTTGGAYATCCACATTTGGACCTCCTGTCAAAAATCAAGGCAGTGTGAAAAACACACTGGGATTTGATGGGACTGTAACATCAGACTCTGCTGTTGATTCTTCTCTGCTGGACCAAGCTTTGTGAATGTATATGAACAAGAATCAATGAAATAAGTAGAAACAAACAAATTAAAACTGTCAAAAGAACAATTTCTAAACATAGAAGCATTCAGAGAATAAAATCTCCTTTTCAGCACCTCTGGCTCATTCCTAGAAGCCATTTCTAAAATTTCTGCTAGATCAGTTGAGAAAGTCACTAAAGCATAGCAACATTGCAGTGTCCCTAGGAAAAAAAAAAAAAAAGCACCAAAGAGCCTTGAGAAAACTCTGAATAATGCAGAAAGCAAGAGCAAATATTTTATATATGTGGTATTGTTAACACTCTCAAGTGGCATAAATATAATAAACAATAGCAAAGAATAAGATATTTCTGTTTGTTTCCCCACACTTGAGATGACCTAACCTACCTCAAGCCTGGTTCCACTTTGGGACTTGTGAGTAATTTGATCAGTCCAAACTTGTGAAAATAAACACTATTATTCTACTGTTTTACATTCTTTTGTTCTCTGTAAGTAGACTGAGAACTAGCAAAGRAAAGTAAATTAWAATAAAATACAAATCAAAATAAAARCCTCCAATAAACCAAAAACAACACAAGGGGAAAAAACTGTAATAAACACAGAAATAATGAAGTTAAATACTCATCACAGAGCACAGCTCTGGGTGCTCCAGATTACTTTGTCACTGTTTTATGGTTGAGTTTTGATCTCATTTACAGACATCTCCTGCAGAGACTTGCCTCATGCTAACCCTGGCATGGCCAAGAGAAAAACCTTACATCTTGGGGTCAGTATTTTCAGAGAACCCTGTGGAGTTAGATGTTCAGATTTCATTGGATTTCCGAGCAGGTTGAACACCTAATTTTGTGTCTCTGAAAAAAATCCATCGTAAAGTAATAGGTCATTTCTTTGGCCCTGCCTATATTGTCTTCCAGACACTATTTTCCAGTGTTTTGTTTAGTTGTAAGTAAATKCTGTGGAGCTATATTAGTACCTGAGGACCCAGCTAGAAGAGACAAACTTGATTGTGAATTCTTTGTTAAGAATAGGTTTGCTGTCTGGGCTCTAGGCCCAAAACTCCCTCCATGCCTCTCTGTGGCATCTTGAAGGCATGTTTTGCAGATCATTTAATGTCCAGATTTGTGCACATCATATGTTAAAAATTATTATTGTTTGTAGCATCAACAATAAGGCTTTCACTGGTGCCTGGGAGAAGTCATTTTGCAGCCTGATACATGTTACTGATGGAAGGCTTCTCTTGATATTTTTATGGTGGTTTTTAGCACTGGAGGATTCTGAAGAGAGAGAGCAGAAAGCTCACTGCGTTGGCTAGAGCTTGGTATGCATGTGCATATGCCTGTGCATAGAGATGAGGTAACTGGTCAGACATGGTATCATTTTACATTCCCCTCCCACACCAGAAAAGCACCTTCCTTCTTTTCCTATTTATGGAAAATAAAAGAATTTTGCTTGGTTCTTTTTTTGGACAAGGAATATAATGTTAATGTTTAATACAGATCTCTTTGGACAAAAGAATCCATGGATGAATCAATGCAGRCCTGGCTGGGAGAGTATGCTGCCCCTAAAAACAAGGCAATAAGGGTGGTTAATGACCTGATATCCATAGATGGCCAAATTCTGTCTCAATGCCAAAAAAAGAATTAACCCAAATGATATAGTTCAAGCAAGTTCCCTCATAGCAGAACTTAAGCAAATTTCATACATGGGAAATCAGAATGTATGCAAGAAATTATACCTCCTCCTGGCACTTCCACAGCCATTGAACATTCCACATCTCTGCTTACGGAGAAAGATGTAAAAATAGCACAGGAAAGCGTATTTTCARATGATGACGTGAAATTTTAAGTTAAATAAATAACCCAGTTTTAAAGAGTATTTTTTACCAATGTATAAAAGAGTTGTAATTACTGTTGATCCAAAAAAAAGAGATATACAGGTTTTCAGGCTTACCAGAAGCTCATTGTCACAAGACAAATGTCGCTTAACATCCAACATCTCAGTTTGTTTTAGCTGAAGAAAGTAAATCCATCTCTTACCAGTACAACTTTCCAGAAGGATTTTTGAAATCTTCTTTTCCCTTGTGTCTTCTTAACAAATGATTTCTGGAAATGCTGGCTATTTGCTTACAGAAATCTTGTTCTTGGGACCCAATTCATCCTTTCATAATTCACGGGCTGGAGGGGAATGGTCTTATATTTTATGACCAAGCCTTACAATAAAGACGTTAAAATGATCCTCTAGTCAGGCTGAAAAATACTTATCCTGCAGTCATGCACTGTTGCCAAGGGTTCTTGCATAAATTCTTCCTTAATCCTCACCCTCCTATTTAATTTGAGCCTGTGTTAGCTCCTCTTACCTTTTCCCAACTGCCTGAAGCAGCTAAGGAATGAGATAAACATTTTGAGCTCCTTTGATAGTCAAGGGAGAGTGAGGCTTCTTCAGTGCAGCCACATTASATCTGAACTGGACCCTCAATTTCCTTCTGTATCTGCCTTGCCCATAAGGGATTCAATGGAGAATAACCTAGCAACAGCAAAACCTATCAAAAACTATATCCCTCTATCAGATGGCCTTTGCAGTGGTTGCCTGCTGCTGCAATCCTCCCAGCATGCTGGCAGAGAGCCTTTGAGAGCCTTTCCTGCAGCATCAAAACATGGAGGGGTCAATCTACCTGTTAGCCTCAGGAACCAGCTGCACTAGAAGAGCAGATATGGTGGCTTTTGTCTAAATTTGGAGMCTGATTCTTCACTGCTTTGCTCCTTATGATGAGAAAGGGGGTTGTTTGTGTGTTGATCTTCTTTCCAGTTAATTTCTTCATATAGCTGATGTGATTTTATGTCATAACTGAATCATAACCTTGCATCTCAATACAGCACCATGTCCAGTTGTGGCCTGAAATTTTCATATTTGGGAAATAATTTGCTCTAGGTTTACTTGGGGAATATTTAGTTTAGATGGTAGCTCTCTTACATTTTTATGCACATTTTTAGGAGTCTTCTTTTAATATTTTTCATAGTTCCCCAAGGATGTGTGTATAGTGTCAACAGTACTGAAAGTCATGAACTTTTAATGTAAGGAACTGAAATATCATGGTAATCTAGTTTTCATGGTAATTTGGCCCATGTAAGTGTCTCCCAGGAATAAAAATGCCTGAGAAAAATGGAATTCACATAAACTCTCATTATTTTCTAAGTTCTTGTATGAGTCTGTGGGGAAATAGACRAATTGTCAGCCTCCAAATATAAACTACGCTGCCCAAGAATGAAAGATCAGTACATAGTCAARTGCCAGATCCAGCAATAATAAAAATAAAATTCAGCATTAGTTCCATTGATAACAAAACCTCAGTACAGTGCAAAAATACCACTGTCATCAGCACAGTATAAAAGAATAAGGGTGCGGTTCCCTCAGGGTTGAAGCCAAACTAAGCTGATCTGTTTCCTTTCGTGGTCACACCACCCCTCCTTGTCATCACAGCACTATTTATTTTATTTTGTTGGTTTTCTAACAATTAGTACCTGGACCTACCCTGCCCTGCCAGGGAGTCAGAGGAAGAGCACACATGTACAAAGTGTAAGGTGGTATGCAAGGAACATAAGGCAAATGTAGAATGGCAGCAAAGCCTTCTGCATAAGACAAAATGGCATTATTTATGTTCAGACTTATTTGAAAGTTCTTTGGTTTGTGTAACAGTAATCCACATGATTAATTTGCCAGCTTGGATAGAAATTAGGAAACCTGTTTGCCAAAGACTTGCCAAACCAGTCCTTCTCACTGTCTGGTATGACATTTATGTGTTTGTCTTCCTGTGAACATAGCACAGCTTTAGTATATAGAAATAGGTGAAGAAAAAGAAAACCCATGAATATCATATACAAATGGTTTATCGAAGAACAGCTCTGTCTGAGAGCTGTCWCTTTCTACAGAGAAAGTAGAGTAAAGCAGGTATCTTTTGCAATTACATCCATGCTGGGTGTATATGTTAGCAAAAGCTCATCTCCTGAAATGAAATAATTATACAACTCTCAAACTGAATATATACTGTGATCATTTAAAGAGAAAACAACCATAAAGAAATAATTAAAAAAGGAAAAAATAAAAAATAGAAGAATTGCAGTGGAGACAGGAATTTGGAAATAATTAGCACTCAGTGACTGTGTTTTGGATGGCTCACAAAGTGAAGAATAGTGCCACTGTAAACTGGGCAGTCCAGCTAGAACTGGAAGACTCAAGCATGGCTGCTTATTTAAAGTTTTGTGTGATTCTATAAGGACCTGGAGGCAGTGGTGTGTATAACTTCAGCCACGTTAGTGGTGTGTGACGCGGCCCCCGCGAGCAATGCCAGCGGCCCGTATCCGCACTGGGACAGGTTTCASTCCTGTGTCCAGTTCCTTCTTTGTGTATTCACATGCACTACAAAAGCAATGTGAATGCAGCAAACTTCACCTCTTGGCAGATGTCGAATTTCTTTTCCCAGGAGAATGACCCCAGCGCCTGCCTAACACAATACAAAGAAGGGTTTTTTCCAGCCGTGCCCTGCAAGTCAATACTCGCTGTTATGTAACTAAACACAGCATATCAGCTCACATAGCCTTTTTAATGGGGAAAAGTAGTACTTTTTAAGATTTTTGGCCAGATTCATCACACGCCTGACAGCTCTGTGCTGCTCCAATGACACAGAACAGCTTTCAGCCCTGCAATAACTGATTGATTAAACTAGCTCGTCATGGTATCACTGGAGCAGTGCAAACCAGCTGAAGCATAACAGTAAATCTACCTTCTCAGCTTTGATTTTGAGGGATTTATATCTCAGCCTGATATAATTTCCAAAGAGAAAAAATTTAATTAATTAATGTCCATGCTTAAAAGCTTGATATTTACTTATTTGGTTATAAGTTAATTAATTTAAATGTTTAAAATCTTAGTGTTTAGTCCTTGGACAATACATTTGAGGAGAAAGCACTATAGGACGATCTAAAAAAAATCTCTCCCCCTGTGTCCATAAGYATGTTTGTGTGATGTTGGTGACAACTGGATGTGAGGACCAGGAYTGAGTGCAACCTGGGTGAGTTAGGAGCAGTAAGTTACCTCAGCATCTCACRTAAGGCAGAAAGAGCCTTTAAATCAAGTCCACTGAAATTTACTTCACAGAACGTGCAAAATGACAAAGCCAAGTACAATGTTGCTTAYGGAGAGCAAACACAAAGGAAATAACCTCTGATGCTGCCATAGAAATAAAGCAMAACAGGATGCAGAAAGGTTTAGTGGGAAAGATGACTCTGCAAAAAGGAAACTAATCCTTATTTATAAAGCAAGACTCATGACCTCTCRGGGAGAGAGAACTCAGCCTGTCATCTTCTACCACGGCTAAATCAGGCCTCATGAGCAATCAGCCTATTATTTCCAAAATTTTCAGGCTAGTTTACTGTTGCGAAATGAAATTTCTTCAAATGAGACAAAAAGCGCATTCCTCTTTCAGGACTGCACTCTGCAGATGCCAAACCTGAAGTTACAAACCCAAGCTGTTTTGGATTTATCTGAGCACTAAAAAAAAAAAAGGGACCTCAGAACGATTTTCTGAGATGAAAACTTCTCATCAGTTTCCAGAAAAAAAAAACCACTCAGGCTAAGGTCAAGTATGGGAAATTTGAAGCAAAAACGTGAATTTCTGAGCATTATAGAAGTAATGGTGAACAGCAGTTTAAACTGAAAGTCATTCTGAGAGACAAAAACACTAATTCCAAAGTTCATGTTGAGTTTTGCCTCCACCATGGCTCTGACTTTCAAAAGTCTACTAATTTTCCCAAAGGGAAGAGATGTTATTGAAACTGGTCATGCTGTATCTCTGCAGCAGAGCTTTCCGGAGAAGTCTGTCAAAATTAAGCAAGGGAAGAGGGCAGGGCTTTTTGGATGAGATTTATATTTTAGCATAACATTTTCAAATGTAGACACACTATGAAAAACTCATTGTGCAAATGTTTTTGTCTCACCAGACCCTGAYAGTGACTTTGCCTCACAGTTTCTTGCCTGTTCTACTTATCTGGTTGGAGAGGTATATCAATCTGAATTATATGAAGAAAGAGGGTTTTGGAGAAATGTTTAAAAAATAAATAAAAATTAAAGTTATTCTTAAACTTAGAAAGATAAATACATCTGTGAAAAAATAATATTAACACACAGCTGAAGTGACCTAAGTGGCTTTTATATGGACACCTTTCATCTTATGAAAATTTATGGACAACTTTGCTCCCTGTGCCCCATGGAACATTGTGTGTGATACCTCTGTGCCACCTGCATTTCTAACCCCACCAACCATCTGAAAAACTCTCTCGCAWTGTTGAATATTTTGATGCTATCTAAATGCAAAGGATTTCTCAAAATTATGCATTTTAAGTAGCATTGRAATTTCCTGTTTATGGTGCTATAAAACCAGGTTCTGAGGTCTCTGTGCAAACCAAATATTGACTTTCAAGGGTCATGGAATAACTATTGACCCAAGTTGGCATGCAAGGAATTACACATCTRAATCTTGATATGGGATCTGTGTCACAGCTTAGCTGCACCGAAGTACATGAGAGAAAGTTACAGTCATGACTGCATGAAAACAGAGATTCACAGTCTGTCAGATTTGTGCTCTAGACTCRCTGCTGATATTGTATGGGTCTCCCCTTGCTTGGAGAGCTGGCTCATATGGAGATACCAAGGGCAGAAACCTAAACAGAGTACCCTGAAAGCAGTAGGAGCCAAATCCCACTGGATCAGGCCCAGAAGGATGCTGCAGTGCACTATGACAGGTAAATTTGCACATAATATAGACTTTGTCTTAAAGTCTGGGACAAGTCCTGCCCCATTGAGACCAGTGTTGATTGATCCAGCATCACTGAATAGGAGTGCCATAATGTGCACTGCCCTGTGCACTGGTGCTGCCTGTGTTACATCTGCTCTCTGCAATTACCTGGAGCCAGGTGGGGGGCAGGCTCTTCTCCCAGATAACAACTGAACTAAAGGAAATGGACTCAAGTTGCACCAGGGGAGGTTTAGATTAGATATCAGGAAAAATTGCTTTACTGGAAAGGTGATCATGCACTGGAACAGGATGCTCAAGGAAGTAATGGAATTACCATTCCTGGAAGTGTTCAAAAAACATGTAAATGTGGCACTTAGGGGCATGGTTTCGTGGTGGCCTTAGCAGAGCTGGATTAGTGCTTGCACTTGATGGTCTTTTCCAACTTTAATGTTTCAATGATTCTATAAATTGTTTATATATAAAACCCCAGATATATGTGTGTGTAAATATTTGCGTCTATATACATACATGTACATAAATACAAATGCAACTCACTGCACTGGTTTTTCTGCAGAGATTGTGTAGGACCATGTTCATTGGAAGTGTCATGTCAATACCACTTCTTTTCTGATTGAAATGATGATGATAATGGATAAAATCAGMAGAATAAATGCAAATTGGGAATACATATATTTCCTGTTTTAAAAGAGTCAGCCTCACAAAGTACACAAGTAAGAGAGAAAACTTTTGTTAGGCTTGTGAATGGTAATTAGGAAATCATTTAAAAGATATTGCTYGAAAAGACATCATCAAATAAAGAAGGTGATTAATTTAGGTCTTGATTTTAAGAAAGAAGATCTTGAAATTCAGACGGACTTTTTTTTTAAATTCTTTAATTAAAATTTTAAAATTATAATGTTAATTAAGTTTAATAAAAGCATAATTATCAAGGAGTAGAAAGGAGACATTAATTTGAATGAATATAAATCCAAAAGGAATTACAAGAATGTGATAAAACATACRAACAACAAAAATTAATGGACAGATGGTCAAAGACAATATTGTTTTATGTAAATTGAGACTAARAGAAAGTCTGGTAGAAGTCTGTAGTTGGTGGAAGTTGTGGAATTGTCAGTAGAAAAATCAGGTAACACAGGGGTTCAACAGTCATTTTTGTTGCATATTGAAAAATATATATGAGTTGTATAATAGAGATTACTAATATTACTTAATTCTTGAAATTTCAATGTCCAAAAACTGCTCTGGAAGTCACAAATTTTAAAACCCCTATCTGTTTGGACTGTATCCAAGATCTTCAAAATAACTTTCTGGCAGGCAATAACAATTTTCTTTGTCATCAGTTCTCAGGAAACTGGGTGGAAGGAAAGACTATTCTCATCCAGCAGCATCTCTGAGATTTTTCACCTCTGGGCTGGTCACCCTACATTCCTTTTATGTCCACTGAGAAGTAGAAGCATTTCTAAAATGAATTTCATCTGACCAAAAGCTGACATGTGYGTTTGGTCAAAATAATCACATCCTAATGAGAAATCCACACTTTTTTTTAGAAAACCAACAGGATGCCCGGACTTTCTCAGATCTGCCTGCAAGGCATCGGTCCTGGTTTTCCTTGTGATGCTGGGGGAGAGGTCCTGTTGTTGGAGGTCTAAGCAAGGTCATCTTGTGTAGGACTGAGCATTTGACTGGGGATRGGAAAGATGAGCTATGTTCTAATASTACAATTCAGGCAAATGTTGATGCATTGAAAATAATCAGGGAAGAGTTATGAACCTTCTCAGATGCTCTGCAAGCTAATGGAATACTGAGAGATCCTGGTAAGCATTACTTATTTTCGTAGTGTAAAAATACGACCATGGACTTAATACAAATGCACAAAAAATACATACAAATAGGGGGAAATACTAATAACTGCATAATAATAAGTAGGATTTTCTATTAATGACATTCCTGTTATGCAAGCTGCCTTCTGCAAGCATCTACCTATCCTGATGTCAGCTGACTCTAAAGGGTGCTTAGATTACTAATTCAGACACATCTATATAYACTGTAAAGGGTGATTTGGGCTGAAAGTGGTATTTAAACAGCAGGGTCAAATCTTGCTCCTTTATAATCAAAAGTATGATTAAAGAATTGGTGAAGATGCCTTACAATAAGAAAGTCAGGAAGTTCAATCTATTTCATTTACTAAAACAAGGCCAAAAGGTCCATAATCACAGCCTGACACTGCTTACAGGGATAATCTCAATAATGACTTCTCAACCTGTCTGGCAAAATACAACAAAATTCAGTGGCTGGAAGCTGAAGGTAACTCAGACTAGAAACCAAATGTAATTATTGGCAGCAACAAAAAATAATTCTGAGGGTGGCTGTGATACTTTAASTAAAGAACCCTCAAAATCAAAATCAAATTTATTTAAAAAAATATGCTGTAAATCAGGCAAACAATAATTGAGGAGAGAATATGCCTTTTGCTGTGTCAGATTCAGGCCAGTGTCTCAGAACCTAATAATCTAAGAATCTGTAAACCCACCATCCAGGAGGCTTCCTGTTTTGATCTGTCTAAAAGAACTGTTATCTCAATGCTTATAATGGTGACATTGAATCACTGTTAATAAATATATGCATAATGTTCAAAGCAGGTTAATTACCATTTTTTCCAGCTCCAACCTCTCATATGATTTGCCACTACCTCTTATAGCAGCCTTGTTTTGAAAACTAATTCCCATTATCTAAAAGACTTTCCAAAGCAAACACAGCAGTGTAGCACTTTCTGATATTTATTTTGTTTTCTCAATGAAGAGGCAATACTGGTAGGGGAGAGAGTTCTTCTTCTGCAGGGGTACTTGTGTCCACTGCAGTTTTACTTAGTCCAARGAGCAGGTCCATGGGGCAAGTGCCTTGCTTTATAACTTCTGAATATGCAGTAGGTGGTTTATTTYATGGGAATTAGGTAAAGGGAATTCTGGCAGCAGCAAATTCTGCCTAACTGCCTAGATGCAGGACACTGAAAATGAAAAGAGGTTTCGTATACTGACAAAGATGCATAGTTTTAAAGTCACTATGATTCTCCCTCTAGCCTGCTTTCCTACCTATTTTTGAAAAAAAATTAAAAAGCATCAACCAAAACCTTCTCCTGTGGAAACCTGCCTCCTGCTTTGAGGTGTTTGACTGCATGGGGAGCACCCATCACCCATTCCCCAGGCTCGTGTGCTGTGGATGGCAAACTCGGTGGTGCTGGGAACACTCGGTGGACATGTGCAGCACACCGTGTGCGTTCACAGCATTATCACCCACCCAGATTAGCAGCTGAGCACTGCTGGGTACAGACAGCAATGCCTGCAGGTAAATACGGGCCTTGCAAGATATGGCTGAGTTGCTGACTCCATTGCAGGCTCCTTGCCCGACCTTGGGACTGGAGCACTGTCTGCCTCTGTGTTTAAAAAGTTAAGATAATATTACTTGTCTACCTCACAAGGATTTTTGTGAGGTTAGAGACACTGTTTATTCAAGCTATATGTAAAGTGTTACAGCAAGGAGAGCAATGTAAATACCTGTGCTCATGTAACCTCAAATAAAGCRCTACCCCTCTTGCTAGAGGAAAGCACACTTCATGCCCATCAGTCCCTACAATGTCCCAGGACAGCCTACACACAGTTTTTCCCCCCTCAGAGATAAAGAAACCTCAGTGGCGATGGAGTCTCAGTGGGGAAACCTGCAGTGAGTGAGTACAGAGCACTTCATAGCACGGGTTTTGCTGTGATTTACAGTTTTGTGCTYGGTGAGGAGCAATAGCTTATTGAGGGGTGGCTTATCCCATTAGTCCCAGTCTTGGTTGTCCAGTGGAACTGGGGAACAATGGGGAGCAGTGAAGGCCCCGAGATGCATTCAGAGGCATAGCTGCCTGTGACAGACACCCTTGGGAGCACACGCACATGCCATATGCTGTATGCACATCGTAAGAGTCGCTTAACCAGGGCTTTACAAATATTTTCAAAGTGCTTTACAAACAAATCATTAATAGATGACATATTTTTGCTAAAGGTACAACCAGCTCAACCAGATTTTATTACAGGTGTAAATAATATCAAGAGAATTTAAGTGTGAGCCTCATTTCTCTGCTCTTAATCCCTTCTCCTGCTGACATGTTAAAAGTCTGCTTAATCATCCAGCTCTTGCCTCCCAAATTCACAAATGCTTCATCCACACTTACTTATTTTACGGGGATTTAGACGAATGCCAGGAGGTACCTATCAGTGCCGTACAGGTTTCACGGCCCCAATGAAAAAACAAACAACACTACTAGATGTGACCCAGCAGTGTGATTTAACCCATTGTGAAGAGAAAGTGGCAGCTTAGAAAGCCCCCCGGATATTTTTAACCCAAGAGTGGAAGAGCTGGGCACTTTGGGCTGGAGAAAGGCCAGAAGTGAGGGGAGGATTGGGGCACTATGAGCCCAAAYACATCTGCTGAGCCCAAACGTATCTGCACAGTGCTCAGCCTACCCTGTTCCTRTGAAGCCAAACTTGGGGTGCCCCTGGAACCAAGAGCCATGGTGGGAACACTGGGGAGAGCGACGATGTCTCCCAGGGGCGCTGGCCACACGGGACCGAAGAGGGGGAYCTGTTGTGGGGAGAGGAGACACGGCCAGGAATCCCCGCGGTTTGTGTAGGATGAAGGATCGGGGGTGCAGGTAGCGGGTCCCGAAGGAGACGGAGCCCCTGCGAGGAGCGGTGCGATGCAGCCGGTGGAAGGGCGCTCCTCGGTGTTGGGGGTGAGGGTCGGGGCTCGGCAGGGCGCAGGGGCGGAGGGAAGCGCTCGGCGGCGGGATGAGGGGACAGGTAGGACCCCGCGCCCTGCCCTGCCCTGCCCTGCCTGCCCTCCCTGCGCTGAGGTGCGGCGGGGCGCTGCGCGGGGCGGGCTCCCGCGGCGGGGGCGGTGGCGCCGGGAGGGCCGGGCCGGGAGGCGCGTTCCTCCCCTGGGCCGTTTCTCGGCGAGGCTCTGTTTAATAGCGGGGCCGCCCCCGGCCCGCCCCGTTGGAGCCGGCCCGTGCGGCACGGCGCGGCCGGGGCCGGGGCCGGGGCCGCTGCGGGCCATGGCGGGGGGCGGCGGGGGGGCGGCCGGCCGCGCCCGGCTCCTGGCCGTGCTGCTGGCGGGGCTGCTCGGCGGGGCGCGGGGCTTCGGCGACGAGGAGGAGCGGCGCTGCGACGCCATCCGCATCGCCATGTGCCAGAACCTGGGCTACAATGTCACCAAGATGCCCAACCTGGTGGGGCACGAGCTGCAGGCGGACGCGGAGCTGCAGCTCACCACCTTCACCCCCCTCATCCAGTACGGCTGCTCCAGCCAGCTCCAGGTGCGTCGGGGCTCCGGGGGGACCTGGGTGCGGAGGGCGAGGTGGGGACACGCTACGGGATCGTGCGCTCCCCGGGCYGGCTGCTGTCCCCCAGCACCCCCATCCCCATCCCCTCGACTCAGTACAAAACCAAGCCGAAAGTCCCGCCGCCTCGCAGTGTCGCTCCTGGCTGGCTGGGGAGAGAGCACGGCTCACGTTGGGCGGAGGTTCGGGGAGCCGGCGGTGTCCCGGCGSTGTCCCGGCSGTGTCCCGGCCGTGTCCCGGCTGCCCGCTCTCCCGCGGAGGCTGCGGCGACTCCCGGATCTTTCCCTGCCGCTGCCCTTCGTCCCGGCCGTGCCCCGGGTGCCGCGCCCGATTCCATGCGGAACGAGCGGAGCTGGCCGCGGGGAGCTGGGGCAGCTCGGGACCTCGCCGGGAGCTTCACCGCGGAAGTTTCTTTCCCAGGCGAATGGCAGGATCCCTGTCCTCCCCACGGGCATGGATTTCTTCAAACAAAACCCAGTTTGTTTCTCGGGGCAGAGTTCCCGAGTCAGCACGCAATTCCTCTCACGGTGTCGCGTCGCCGAATTACGRTTATTCAAAAGACGAGAAAACTACAATATTTTATTACCGTTGTAAATGCATACGTGACCTTATTGTAAAAGAAGTACATTTTTCTAGGAGGATCGTGAACCAAAATATTTCAATAATTGTTTTTTTTTTTTCTCTGATTTGTTTCTTAACTGGAATATCCAGGCAGTGCTCAGAACAAATATATGCATTTGTTTAAACCACTCTAGTTTGGTTTTCTGCTTTCTTAAATTGTACTCTTGAGGTTTAAATCTGGCTAAATYTCACTTGCTTCATTGGAACTGATGGGCTAAATTTACACGGGCTAATCTAGGGAGTAAAATGTTCAGGCTTTGACTTCAGACCACATTTTAACTGAAAGAAGACAACATTGGGGTTTTTTCTCTTTTGTTTTTATTGTCCTTAGTTTATTTGTTTTATGCTGCTTCCTGTTTTTTTAAGGCAAAGGATCAACTATTACTGCTAAAAATGCAAAAAAAAAGGAGAAAACTTGTTATATTTTAACCTGTTTCATTTTCCCGAGATGCATTTATGATTTCTGTTTTTCTCTTCCAGTTCTTCCTGTGTTCGGTTTATGTCCCAATGTGCACAGAGAAGATTAACATCCCCATAGGTCCCTGTGGAGGCATGTGCCTCTCTGTCAAAAGGAGATGTGAACCTGTTTTAAAAGAATTTGGGTTTGCYTGGCCAGACAGCCTAAACTGCAGCAAATTCCCACCCCAGAATGATCACAACCACATGTGCATGGAGGGCCCAGGAGATGAAGAAGTTCCCCTTCACAGCAAGACCTCCTTGCAGCCYGGAGAAGAGTGCCACGGCATGGGATCTAACTCGGATCAGTACATTTGGGTGAAGAGAAGCTTGAGCTGTGTCCTGAAGTGTGGCTACGATGCTGGTCTGTACAGCAGGTCAGCTAAGGAATTCACAGATATCTGGATGGCCATATGGGCCAGTCTTTGCTTCATCTCGACTGCCTTCACGGTCCTGACCTTCCTGATTGATTCATCCAGATTTTCCTACCCGGAGCGACCAATCATATTTTTGAGCATGTGCTACAATATTTATAGCATTGCTTATATTGTGAGGCTAACTGTGGGCCGGGAAAGGATATCCTGTGATTTTGAAGAGGCAGCAGAACCTGTTCTTATCCAAGAAGGTCTTAAGAACACAGGATGTGCGATAATTTTCTTGCTGATGTACTTTTTCGGGATGGCTAGCTCCATCTGGTGGGTTATTCTGACACTGACGTGGTTTCTKGCTGCCGGACTCAAGTGGGGCCACGAAGCTATCGAAATGCACAGCTCCTATTTCCACATCGCAGCCTGGGCCATCCCGGCGGTGAAGACCATTGTCATTTTGATTATGAGACTTGTAGATGCAGATGAGCTCACCGGCCTCTGCTACGTTGGCAACCAGAACCTGGATGCGCTSACGGGCTTTGTTGTGGCTCCGCTTTTTACCTACTTGGTCATTGGGACTTTATTCATTGCAGCAGGACTCGTGGCCTTATTTAAAATCAGGTCTAATCTCCAGAARGACGGAACTAAAACTGACAAACTGGAAAGACTGATGGTCAAAATCGGGGTCTTTTCAGTGCTGTACACCGTCCCAGCAACCTGTGTCATCGCCTGTTATTTCTACGAAATCTCCAACTGGGCCATTTTCCGCTATTCGGCAGATGATTCCAATATGGCAGTGGAGATGCTCAAAATTTTCATGTCCCTTCTGGTGGGTATTACGTCAGGTATGTGGATCTGGTCAGCCAAAACTCTGCACACGTGGCAGAAGTGTTCCAACAGACTGGTGAACTCAGGGAAAGTGAAACGGGAGAAGAGAGCAGACGGTTGGGTGAAACCTGGGAAAGGGAATGAGACCGTGGTATGAGAAAAGGACAGCACTCCTTTGGTGGTCTGACTGCTCTYCTGTGAAGGACTGATCATGTGTAAGCATTGCCATGTAAATGTTGGGAGTAGAGTAGGGAGACRGTTACACAACCTGTCCCTGGGGTTGGGGGAAAAAAAAGCCTTAAAGAATAAAYAGTAAAAAGATCATGCTGCAGATACAATAGCCATAAACCATGCTGCCCAAAATAGGAGAGCCCAGGGAGGCTTTAAAAGCTGTGAAATATCCAAACATGTTATCTTCCTTTTTTTTTTTTTTTAATTTTTAAAGCATGATGCAATTACTGAAGTCTTGAAGTCTTTAGAAACKGAGGTGCTGTAGCCCATAGCTGTGGGATGATGTTTTCCTTTCATCACCTGACAGAGGAAGGAAGTCCAGGGCCAAATTCTGGGCTTAACTAGGGTCCAGTTACCAAGTTACCAGAAGATGGAGCACYTAGGACCTCAGTTAGATGTCTTCTTTCCGAGTTCAGCATTGAGAAGGAAACACTTGATGAGGATTGTGTCTTTATGCCCTGGGGAATTCTGATGTTCCAATACACTGTACAATTCAGTCAGGGGTCATATCCTGAAACAAATAGCAAATGATCTWTCCAGGTCTCACCTATGATGAGTGGGATTTAGTGAGGTATTAGTGAGGATGACTTTTAAGTCATCTAATGGCCTAATAATAATTTTGACTCATTCTTTTTACCATTTGTAACCTGGTCTGAATGGAAAGTTGATTCTGCCTTGTGGGAATTTGAACTTCCCTGTGTTTCTTCCCACCTGAATTATTCTGTGGTTCTATCAATATTTCTAAATTCTAAAAGCTTTACTCAAGGCAGCTTTACCCTCAGAAGCAGAGGAATCAGCTCAAAGTGGGAAACTGTGTATGATTTTCTACATCTGTTATCATTATCTGTCCCCATTCCTGCCCCTTCAGGTGCTCCTGCTATTTCTAGCAGACCACTTTATTCTGCTGCATTTATTAGCTAAAAAAAGTCTTAACAATATAGCGTTCCTTCCTCCAGGAAAGAGAAAACTTAGTTGAAGGTACCTTCAAACAATGCCATCTTTCTCCAAGCAACTTGTCTCTCTCTGGAAACTCATTGCATGAAGCAATTAAGTCTTAATGTATTTCATTCAGTGTGATGGTATCTCCTCTGTAGACGCCAGTCTGGGGAGAAGCAAAATGTTAAGTTCCTTGGCAACCTCATGTTCAAACAGATCAGTTGTATAATTATGTGTGTCAATTGCAATTAAAAGATTCTCAGCCCATGACATTGCAGTACAGCTGACTGCCTCACAACCATGCWTCAATTGTTCACTGACAGCTATGGAGACATCTTTAAAATGTGTATTTATGCACAGAATGTGTGCAAGCATTCAGTCCTCAGGAGCAACGAAGACCTTTCTAGTTTTTGTAAAGGGATCCAACAAATCCACCTTCTTGGTGAATAATGTTTCAAATCAACCACTGAGGGATTTTATCCTTGTATTTGAGGAGGCATTGACTTGTGCTCGTGGGGAGCTGAATGTAGTGTCAGGGGCGTGTTTGGCTGGTAAGAAAGGTAATACAAATATCCCAGAAACACTTAAGAGAACACTGTTCTGATGCTCTGTCTCTTTGAAAGACCTTTGGTTTTATCTGTGTGCCCCAAGCTTTTGCTTTCTTTGTTTGTGTGCAACCTGATTGGATACAGAGCATCCCCCTGGTGCCCCAACTCCTGTGATCTTCCAGGGCAGCTAAGAACAGATGCTGCTTTATTAAAGTACTTGCTTTTCACACAGGTGCCCATGTGCTTCCCAAACCACAATTCACTCCAGCTCTGGAAGTGAGCACTAATCCATCCCAGAAGCATGTATTGTTTCAATGTCAGTGTCGAAACATGTGCTAAAGAACTTTTTTTTTAAAAACAAAAAAAAAACAGACCCCAAACAAACCCTAATGGCAGTCTGTGGTTGGGCTCCCTCTCCAGCAGAACAAGTGACAACTTGACACATTCTGCCTAAGACACACAAGCACTGTCTTGGCCAATTCCACATTCCAGCTGGGCCTTTTCACCCTCTCCCAAAGCCTTTTGCTGTTAGTGTTGTGTTTGGATCTGGTTATTCCTTTGTGGACAAGRAGTTTTGCAAGCGGGAGATCTTCACATGGCTGAGCTTCTTCMTCATGCAGTCTTTCTGCTGGTGCAGTGTGGAATGTAAAGTCAGCAGCTGTGTGTTGGCTTTCAAGGAGCAAGGATGCAGTATGACCCTTTTTGYTGTAACCTAGTATTTGGCCATGCCAAAGTGTCGTGTTCATTCAAGGTGTCCTTCACTCTGAAGTGCTTTGAATACTCTCCTGGCCAATAAGACCCATGTTTGACCAGACTGATTCAATAAATGGCGTTTTTAACCTTGTTATGTACACAGAAGTGAATGTTAAGTACTGCTTTGTTATCAAATCCTTGCATCTGTGCCTGTGACCCTGTGAACTGTTGGCAGAAGGATGCCCCCAGTGATKTGAGACAAAGTGAGCTGGATGAGGATGGTCCTGTGCAGTCCTGTGAGGGACCTGGGGAGATATTCCATTAAAGCATGTGAGGGAATCAAATGCTACAGGAAAGAGGTGAGCRGGGGGGAGACACCAGCTGCTGTTCCTGAAGAAACATCTTTCCCCAGTGGTTGGGGGAACGCCATGCCGACCCAAAGTGAAATTAGTTGATGCCTTAATGAAACCATTCCATCATTTTATTCACCCACATGCATTTACCTGGCTCTGCTTTGGGGCTGTGTGAACGGGTAGTCACAGCAGACAGCATAAAGCCTGGCTCTTTCGAAGAGCAGCTCTTATGTTCTCCCATTTCAACATTGTTATGAGCTTAAAGCCAAAGCGGGTGTGACTAATCCTGTCTCGGAAGTGCAGTTGCTGTGGTTATACAACCAGAAACTGTACAGGTGTTTCCTTCGATTGCACAGCCCCTGCTCCCATCTCCCCGCTCAGCGTGTGCTCTTGGCACTGCAGGTTTCACAAGCGTCTGCCAGAGAGGTACAAGCTTAGCTCTTACAGTAAACACACAAGTTAGCTCCTTTTTTTGAATTTTAAGGAAATAGACACTGATTATTTTGGGGTGTACAGAAAAGATATCTACTTCAATGTATGTACTGTAAATTTCTAATTTATCACTGTAAAAAWACCAAAGCAACTTTGCTATTTAATTTTTGTATCAAAATAAAACTTTAACCTCTGTGGATAACTAAAGAATTCCTGGCAGCCTTTAYATTTTTGGTGAGTTTGTTTCTTAAATGGCCTTCAGCCTTGCTGGCAGTGCTTTTTTTCCCCTGAAGAAAGAAGAATTGAAATGCTCATGCTGTGGTGAAAGGATACTTTGAATGGCTTAATCCAGCACTGTTTGGATGTAATACCTGAGAACAAGAAATCGTCGGGCAAMAGTGAAAGTATGTTCATGTTTCTGCACGTGGGGTGGACAGAAACCATCTCAAAGACAGGTCCTGGGTGCTGGGTGCAGCTGGAGCTTTGGTGTTGTGGGAGCATGTTCTCAAATCCCAGTGGGAGGACAATATGGAAACATGGCCAGCTGCTGCTCTAGCACTGCTGTGAYGTGGCTCCTGAGAAGAGCAGCACCTCCTGCAAGGTTCTTTTGATTTCAGGTGTCATGGAATACACGCATCCAAAGCACGAACGTTCAGATTCGGAGCATATGGTGGAGGAGGGTGGTTTCACCATCAGCCTGTTCAGTATATGTGGCTTTTGAAAGGGGAAAATACAAATCTTAGTAACCTTCTTGAAATAAGTTAATTCCTATGGTTGATTTCAGTGATTTCTTCCATTCAGCAGAGAGATTCAATTGAATGTCTACATTTTCTAGCAGTGGTTTTCTAAAAACTTAAGCTTACTAATACTCTACTTTTCATTCCTGTTTGTCATTTCTGTTTACAGTTGRGATGCATGGGAACAGCAAAGAGTTGCTTTTTGTGTGCATCCCTCACTAGTTTCTCTTGACACTGATTGAAAAGTATGCAATATTAATCATCTAAACCTACTTAATTGTCTCCATCATGAAACATTCTGTGTGTGGGATTCTTAATTAGCAGAATGTTATTGTAATAAGAACCTAAATCAGACTAGAGTGGATAATAGTGAGGGTGTGCTATAAAGAAGAGTAGCAACTATCACCTGTGTATCTGTAGCTAATCAACTTTGAAGAGCAGCAYCTAAAACTGGTAATTATGAATGATTTGCTCATGCCTTTGGCAGCTCATCATTGTAATGTAATGTTCTTGGGTTGGTGATTAATGAGATCTCTCAAACTTATCCTAATGAGTCTTTAATAAAGCTACTGTTAACTGTAACAAATGTAAAAGAGCTGCTGGGGGAGAGAGCRCAATCTCCCTCTTGTTTACACCACCTGAAAACCTGGGGTACTTGCCTTTACACACATCCCTCACATCGGGTGTCTCAGAGCATCACCTCTGAAGTGATGRGGGAGTGCTGGAGTGGCTCTGAATGGTGAACAAGCTCCCCAAGCCACAGGAACCCACAAATCAACTCAGGTTTGCCCGTTGAGGGGAGTATGTATCTCTACACAATGCTCACAAAAAAATTAGCCTTTATGAGAACTTTTTGTGGTTCTTTTAATATTCAGCCTTGGGGTTTTTTACTTGGTTGGTTTTGTCTTGCTTTTTTTTTTTTTTTTTTTTTTTTTTTTTTTTTTTTTTTTTTTT
>NW_026623436.1:1075255-1098475 GCF_030028575.1 Malurus melanocephalus
TTGTGGTGTGCAGGAATCATCCTGAGGAGCTGCTTCCCAAGCCCTCTTGCACCATCACCCCCATCAGGCCAGAGCTGTTTGTACCTGTGAGGTTGTAGGAACAGGTGAGAGTGAAGTGACAACTGCCTGACTGCTTCCAGCTTCCCCAGCCTCGACTGAAACAGCAAAGCCCTCAGTAGGGCTGTTGGTAACTCCCCAGTTGTTTAACTGGGATGACCAGGTCCAGATGTGAACTGCTCACCCATCGGTGAAGGCCCCATTGCACAGCCCCATAGCAGCTGTGCTGCTGATGCTCCACAGTGCCCTTTTCAGCATATTTGGACTATTTGGCTCATAACACAGGCCAGGAATTTGCAGCCTCTTTCTCAACTTGGGGTGGCTTCACTGGGCTGCCAAATCCTGATGTAGCTTGTACAGAGCAAAGCATCTCTTCCTGCTTGCAGAGCCAACACCGGCTGCAACAGAAATGAGGCAGAGCATGGTCCTGGCTGGAGCTATGTTGGGCCATATTGCTGCACCTCTCCAAGAGGARGGGATGAGAAGGAGGGTGGGTGCAGGTCAGGCAGCTCTCAGCTGATACTGTGCTGGTGCAATAGATCCTGTATCGCTACTATTTCCTGCAGCTGGGAAATTATTYCTGACCAGAAGTCCTGCACATTCTGGCAGACTCCAGCTGTTGTAACAGCTTTGTGTTGTTAGCAACCAGATGTTTTGTTTTATGCTCTGGGAACAGCCTACCAAACAGTCACCATGGGGCTGGAAGAGCACAAAAGATAGCTTAGAGAGGAGCAGCAGCAAGTGAAGACTCGTGCTAAGGTATCACTGAGAAACTGTTGGTTTTTTTCCCCAGCTTTTTGTGGGAAAAGGGACCTCCTGTGTTCCAGATGTTAGGTGCAACACCAGAGAAAACAGGTTAAACACCAGAGAAAGTATTATTGCAGCAGAAAGTTTACTGTAATTTGTAACTTTGATTCTGTTGTTRTGTTTCCTTCCAGAAGGGAAAGTACTTTTTAATTAGATCCACTTGGAGGACTCAGAAAAGGGATACTTTACTTAAATATTGTCCTTTTTTAAATAGATGGTTTAAAATGTTAAAAATAACCAAAACAAAACAAAAMCCCCAAACAATTACCCATGGCTTGTCAATAMACTGGCTACATTAATATCTTCATYTTGTATTTCCATTATTTTAGCTAGTTTCCTGCCTGGTTCTTTCATTTCCTGAGCTTACTGAGAGGAAGAGAAAAAACATCCATCCTGCAAAATAGATGCAAATCATTCAGCAGACTTCTGCTTCTACAAGATTAAGTTACTATGCAGAGAAACAGTCTGACAGTAAATGTAGTAATGGATGAAGTGTTTCCTTCYGAAGCAGCTCAGAGGCACTCTCACTCAAGTACTTGGTAAGGGGTGATAAGCGGAGTGCCATGGTAAAGCAGAAATTTGGCTTTTCAGGGATTTTTCTTGCATTTGAAAGTCTTCTGCCTTGCAGCAAGGAATGGCTGACATCTAGTGGCAGCTGCTTCCCGGCCCCAGCTGCTCGAAGCCACTCCCAGCCCTGCTCTCCACTCCTGTCCTGCCATTGCCAGGCAGATGTGCTCTTCATTGCTCTCTTGGGCTGGGACCTGAAGTGGGAGCCAGATTGGGGTTCCTCACTTCTGCCTGTGCCCTGGTACTGCCAGGCTGCATCCCAGCTCCAGTTGCATTTCTCCCAGGAGAGCTGGTGTCTCTTTGGAAGAACCAACACCGTGTAGACTTTCCTGGAATCATGGAACTGTTTGGGTTGGGAGAGGCCTYTAAAGGCCATCTAGTYCCAAMTCCCYGCAATGAACAGGGACATYMTYAGCTAGATCAGGCTGCTCAGAGCCACATCCAATCTGGCCCTGAATGTTTCCAGGAATGGAGCATCTACCACCTTGCTGGGCAATCTGTACCAGTGTCTCCCCACCCTGACTTTCCTCCTGGCTYCTAAGATTGAGCCCATTGCACAGGTTCAGAGGCAATGGTGTGCAGCAAGAGGAGGACCATCCATCCCCCCTCCATTAAAGCTCCCAATCAGCATATGGAAATGTGAGGGCAAAGCAGGGCAGGTACCTCAGCTACAAATGGTGAAGGATTTGTCCAGCAGCACTTTCTGCCAGCTCTGAGCTATACATTACTGTTTGTACAAAGGACATCAGCTTAGAAAATCACAAGCTCACCCACTGTTTAATAAATTGGAAGATGTTAGATTAGATATTAGATAGAAATTCTTTACTGTGAGGATGGGGAGGCACTGGAACAGTTTCCCCAAAATTGTGGATGCCCCATCCCTGGAAGTGTTCAAGGCTAGGCTGGATGGGCTTGGAGAAACCTGGTGTAGTGAAATGTGTCCCTGTCTACAACAGGGGGATGGAACTACGTGATCTTTAAGGTCCCTTCCAACTCAAACCCTTCAATAGTTCTATTCACTTCTCCTTGTTCAGCGTTGGGCTCAAGGCTACTGTGGTCACAGGAGGGTTGATAACAATGCTCGTGGAGAAAAAAAAACAGGCCTGGTAAAGTAGCATGGCAAAAGGGCAGTGGGACATCTGTCCCCTGCTGTGGTGAGGAAAGCTGCTCTTCGCAGAAGCCAGCAGCACATACAGTACAAAAAGTTTATTTGAAAGACTTAACACAATCATCTCTTCCTTGGCCTCACACCAGTTATGTTTATGAGAAAGAAAGACCTGGGGGACCACAGCAGAAAAGACAGCCTCCAGCCTGGGCTGACAGYCTTTCTTCTTTCTGCTGCCATTTGGCAGTGCTGGGAAGGGCTGTCAGCCCCAGGAAGAAAGCATAAAGCATTTGTAGAGTCACACGCAGGAGACCCACGATACAACTGTACATCTTGAAAGGAGGGGTGCAGGAGAGGCCTGGAGATGGGGAAGAGGCTTCTCAGAGCAGGAGGGAATATATACATCCATATATATATATATATATATGTATATGTATTACACTGAAAAAATCAGCTGAAGAGGCCCCAGCGTATGAAAGTTATGACAAAAAATAATACCAATACGCTCACAAAACAATCATGTTGCTACAGCTGTGGCCTGAGCAGAGCCAAAAGAAGTGAGGAGCCATCCATACCTCCCCAGAGAATGCTTTTATAACCAAAACAGGGAAAGGGGCACAAGTTTTTCTGAGCCACCAGTAATTCACCCTGTCAGCGTCAGCAAAGCCGGCCCTCGCTTTGCCYCGGGATGAGCTGGGTTTCACTTTCTCGATTTCTCAAGGTCCCTCCCTATAAAGAGCACAGGCTGCTTCTGCCAGAGCCCTGCCACCTTCGGGAGGCACCGGGACACTGCACGRGGCCTCATCCCTTCTTTCCCCTCTTCTCGGAATATCAGGTGCTTTTTCTTATTTTGGCTGTGAAAAGTCAGGTCTGAGAGACACAGCCATCAGCCCAGTCCTCCTCTTTTGGGTGACCTTTGCAGCAGCTGCTCCCTCCCTGCAGCCCCATGACTCCCTCCTGCAGGCTGGGCTCTCCTCAGGGGTTCGCAGTCCCTTTCCAAATCTGCTCCTGAGTGCATCCCTGAGGGATTCACCCGGCCATGGTGGATTGAGGGAGAGAGGAGGATTCAGCTCTGCCATGGCTATTGGGATATGAATCCCATAAGACAAAAGGAAATGACCTTAAATTGCTCTGGTGGARGTTTAGGTTGGCTATTAGGAAAAATTTCTTAATTTCTTCATTTTCAAGCCCTGGAAGATGCTTCCCAGGGTAGAAGTGGAGTCACCATCCCTGGAGGTGTTTAAATGGTGTGTAGAAGAGCATAACTGACCGAAAGTCTGAGAAATCTGAGAATCTGTTGGTCCAAGGAAGTGCACAGAATAGGGTGAGCAGGAGAAGAATCTCCATGTGAATAGATCCACAGCAAAAATGGAACCTGGCAYTTCACATCCCATTCCCTGTTGCACCAGTTGCACTCATCCCTCACACCTAAGGAAGGAATGAGAGTTGTTCCACAAGAGGAGGTGATRCTTTAAAACACCTAAAAATATGCAGAGAGTGAGGGAAAATGGTTTTGGCTGTGACTAGAATGTATAAATTAAATTCTCTGAGGGCTAACTTGTTTCTGGGAGCTCTACCAGCAAATCAAGGATTCACTAGGATCCTGTGATTCCAGATTTCAATAGTTATCACTTATGATGGAAAAGGAAGAATCCATTTCAGGAAGGAAGGAAGGAAGGAAGGAAGACACCTACCTCTCAGGAGCAAAAATTAATGGTGAAAACATTAGAAGGAGCATTTCCATAGCACAAGTGTGTGGCAACACCATGCAAATTCTATTTCTTATTGAAATGAGAACACATGAGGACAGAAATACTCATTTCTGTCATTTCATGAAAAAAACAAAACCTAACTGGGTTGTTGKTTTTTTGTTTGTTTGTTTGTTTGTTTTAATTATTCTATATAATGTGAATATAGCTTTAGCTGGATGAACTATCTCACCACCTTTGCTGAACAACTTCAGCACATCAGCAGGAAAAAATTAATTTTCCTTCAATTTGTCTTCAAAATCTTCTGATTTTGACTTTTGATTCTAAATATTTCAACCTAAGTTTTGTGGCAATAAATACAATCTGATTAATTACTCCCAAAATATTGACTCTGGAATGAAGTGTTTGCTCAGTGATCAGTCTCAGAGCACCCTGAAATGAGGGAGAGGGGGATGGGGGGGAGCATGTTTACTCACTTGRTAGATGCCAGACTGGTGAGCAGGGGGAAAGGCCTCAATAAATCATTTTTGACATTAACCTTGCAGAAACAAATTCCCAAGAGTGTTCATGTTAGTTCTGCTGCTGGTGCTTGTGCAAATACTGCTGGACAGAATTCACATTGCTATCTTTCTGTGACTGRTTTTGCAAACAAAAGTTCCTCATTTGGCATTCCAGGCAAAGTCAACGGAACAAGCAGGAATGGGGGAAAATGCACATTGTTTAGTCAAACAACAGTTAGTGTGCAGTTGGAAATATGCATGGAACATTCATAACAGATTTTGGAGTTGATAAAAAATAAAGAAAGCATGCACTGGAYTAAGCAATGAAACATCACTTTTATTTGTGTAAATAAGCAGAATGTTCCAGAAATMCAGCATCTGGCATCTGTACTTTTTGTATGCGTTATTTTTAGTGTCAGCTTTGTATATGCCACAAAATTTTCTCTGCATTTATTTTTTTTTGCATAGAGACTATGAGATTAGGATGATACAGGGCAGACCTTCTTAGTCTATCATGAGAAACAATTGGATGTGGAAACCTCTGTTTCTGAGGACAGATACGCAAAAGTGGTAGGTAGCAAGTGCAGGGTACATATTTATGCACACAAACACACATATATATATGTATATGTGTGTGTGTATATATATATATATATATATATATATATATGTATATATATTTGTGGTTTTAATTTAATGTTTTCCCAATGATAACCTTGTGCAGAATTTCCATATCCTCTTCAAAGACAGAAAACCTCTAACTGTAAAAGTTAGTGGAGCATCAATCTGCAGGGATAGGGACCAGCTTGCTATTGTGCCAGAGGGAACTGAGGCAGCTTGGCTGAGCAACCCTGCCTGAGCAGCACACGGGGATGTGCCATCACCACCACAAACAATTGGCTGAGACCTGACACCTCATCGATGTMCCACCAGTGACAGAGYGGGACTTYTAAGTGYRGTTTCTAAACAGAARGTCTTTTCCARCAGTGAGGCCTGAAAACTCATTTTKAGATCCTGRAKACAAGCAGAATGCTTCCCAGATTTTGGATATTCTAGACATGTTCTCCACCATTGAGGAGCTCACCCATTCCCATTCTCCACTTCTTCTGTTGACAAAAAATAGGGTGATTGCACTTCTCCCACTAAATTAAGTAGGAGGCTCTGAGCTCCTTTGGGGGAGTAGGATTTTTGCCCTGTTCACTGCTTAGGGAAAGCTGTGGGTTGGAGTCTCCCAGGACGTGATGTGAGTGGACTGCTCAGGCCCACACAGTGATGGTGTCCAGGGCACTGAGGACATTCCTGCTGTGACAGCACTGCTCTCTCCCCACGCTCCTTCCTGGTCCTGCCAGGCACAGCCCACACATAGGTCTGTCACCCAGAGTTTCTGTCTGCTGGGCACCTCATGGATGGAGAAAAGGGTATCCCAAAGCACCAGCAGCCTTCCAGCCTGGGTTGTGCAGCTGCAGTACCCCACACAGCTGACTAACACCAGCCTGCCCTGTCTGGGATGGATCTTTGCCCCCAGACATGTCTCAGAGCCAGGGAAATCTTCGTGTCTCTGTAATCCCTGATGTCACTCCCTTGGAGAAAGAGGTGAAAAATATCTCTGACCTTAGCAGGGCCTTCAGTGAACTGCTGCACTCATTAATAAWGAGCCACCATGCTTTCCTGACTGCTCCTGTAACTTTTGCCACATGTTAAGCCCCCCAGCAAGGAGATGGTTCTCAGGGGTCCTTTTTCCACAAAGATAGATTAAAATTCTACCTTTGACAAATTAGCAGGAAAGCTTCCCCAGTGTTTTTTTAACAGGTGGTTCTTCCCACATCACCAGACTCAAAGTCCCTTTGAAATAYGTTATTTTTACTTGACAGGAAGGTGAAAAAAACTGCATGAAACGTGAGAAAACAGCATGTGGGCTCGACAGACCTCACTGCCCACTAACCTGCCATTACTCATTCATCGAGGCAGTAGAAGTGAGAGGGAAAGGAGTGATTTTTTTTYCCCCTTCTGGGAACATCAACCTGGAGAAAACAATTCCTTTAAGTCTGTGCTCACCATACAGGAGCAGAGCCATGGCAGCCCCGTTCCATCAGCCACTGGACTCTCTCCAGTATGTCCCTGCATTGGGAAAGAGCCCTGCAAAAGATGATGCAGAAAACTGGGGCAGTTTCCTTTGAGAAAAGGCTAAGTGAGCTGGGACTGTTCCGCCTGAGGATGAGAAAGCTCAGGGAAATCTCACCAGTGTAGGTAAATACCTGAGTGGAAGGTGCAAAGAGGATGGATGGACCCAGGTTCTTCCAGTGGTGCCCAGTGCCGGGACCAGAGACCATGGGCATAAACTTAAACATTGGAAGTGTTACCTGGATATCAGGAAACACTTTTTTTAAGGTTTTTTTTTTTGCCTCTTCAGTGACCAAACACTGGAAGAGGCTGCTTGTAGGTGCTGTGGACTCTTCATACTTGGAGACAGTCAAAATTCAGTGGGACATGGTCCTGGGTAACCAGTTCCRGATGACCTGGATTGGGCAGGGGAGCTGGATGAGATGGCACCCTGAAATCCCTTCCACCTCAGCCATTCTGTGAGCCTGTGATGGCTGTCAAAGAAAAGTCTGCAGCTCTGATAGTAGGAGAAACCCTCCTTTTCCACCCTGAAAACGGAATTTCCTACTGATGAACACAGGACTTTCTCCGTATTCCCAAGTAAATCTTCTTTCCACCCTGCTGACGGAGGGTATGCTCAGCAAATCARAATGCAAGAGCTGCAAATTCAAGAGGGGCTTCTGATTCCTGAGCAGYCCCTTTCCCTTGGTGGATAGAGACTGCTTCAGTCCCATGTGTAACCTCCACCATGCCTGCAAGAGTGAATGTAGGATTCCACAGCAGCCTGAATCATGTCTTAAAAATCTGTGGAGATCTGGAAACTGAAAATAGGATTAAACCTTGTGTTCCAGTTGGCATCCATCATGATACTTTTGCCCCTACATTAATCCAAAAATGAGGAATAATGAACCTTTCCTGCAGTCAGTTTAGCTCTGCATAAGCAGTGTTGTTCTACAGGCAGGAACACAGCATCCTTATCCTGTTCCCTCTACAGAGGGAACCAACAGGTGCCTACCCGTAAGTCCTATGGTGTTCAGACCCTTATTAAATGCTGTAATGTTTGATGGATTGTGTAGAAAGCTTTTCTGTTGAAACAACTGAAAAGGTTGCCTCTTGGAATGAAAGGACAGCCTTATTCCAAGGCACAGGCCTAACCGCTTGGAAAGAGGAAAGAATTTGTCCTATAAAGTAAGAATGCCTGGAATTTCACCTGGTTTAGAGGTATGCAAGGGGAGTCTGCAAGCAGAGAGGGACTGCTCAGAGATTCCAACCTCTCTGCCTCACCATTTTCTGTATTTTTGGCATTCAGCTCCAGAAAGCCTTTGCTTAGAAGGAAGAACATTTAGGTGTAAGTTCTGACTTAAAAGCCTTAAAAGTTATCAAGAGATGTTTTTATTCCTCCTGGTACATCTAAAAGAAAATGGTATTTGAAGAGCAGGCATCTCTTGATTCAGGGTAGATTCGGGACTGTTTTCTCRTGTTTTAATTCTAAGGGCTGAGCATTTTGTAGATTTGTGCTGCTAATTCCCCACTCAAGGCACACAGGAGCTCACTTGGCTACTGGTCAGTCAAAGGCAAAAGTTTGCTCAGCTCTAAAASCTGCATCCACTCCACTGACAGCTGGGACCAGCTGATGCATGAGTGACATGTATTGCTCTCCCTGTTCTATGCCAGCAGCACAAATGCACCCACTGCCTTGGCTCTGGGCAGATAAGGGAACTTTGATAAGGGGTGTGTCATGCCAGCTGCACATGGGACACTTGGGTATTTTCACAGTGCCCCTATGAATGTTTGTTCCCAAGCTGTTCTTACTCCCTTCTTTTAACTTTTTAACTGCATTACTTTACGCAATTTTTGGGTTTTTGGGAAAAGGTTCTGAGGCACCTCCTTAGCAGGGCCATCCTACAGAGACACAAAAGAAGATGCTTTAAAAGTTATTCAAGGCWGTGGCAATCTGTAACATGAAGACTTCCACAGACCTTCCCAGCTGGGKCTTCCAAAGGTGTCACTCCCTTCTCTTCTTTGCCACTTGCTCATCTCCTGCCAGTACATGGCTGTCAACTTTTGTACTGGGTCAAAATTTGCCACCCCAGCCCCCTTCCTATGCCTGCTCAGGCCTTGTAAATCTTTCACAACATTAACTCTCCTRTATATTTGCAAAGATTTGTGACCTTTCCTAGTAGTCAATCATTCCCCATGGTCTAACTGGTCTCTTTCCCCCCACAGCTCCTCCCATCCTGCCATTGCCTGTAAATGATTTACCCAGCACTTGCAGAGCACTGAGTATCCCCCGAGGCATACACAGCTCACTTGCAGTTCTGCTCTGGTTCACACTTCTCAGATTTTCTGCTATCTCATCAGATCTCCTTGCCCTTGCTTGCATCAGTATTCACTTCTCACCTTCAGTACAGCAGGTATTTGGCTGCATTGGAAAGGTTCTGGACATGAAATTCGAATTTATGCTTCACACTTTGCATAGAAGTGCGAAGTGGGCAGTGATTTGTGTGGATGAACAGGGTAGATCACTGGTCTGCAGTTTTGGGACCGTGGCCTTTTTAGAATCACAGAATCTTAGAATCATTCAAGTCAAAAAAAAAGACCTTTAAGATCATCAGGCCATTAAACCAGCACTGCCAAGTCATTAAACCATGTCTCTAAGAACCACATCTACACTTTTTGAATAACTGCTASGAATGGTGACTCCACCACTTCTCTGGGCAGCCTGTTCCAGTGCTTGAAACTCTGCAATGAAGATATTTTCTCTCATATCCAATCTAGAACTCTCCTAGAATAACCTAACATCACTTCCTCTTGTCTTATCACTTGTTRCCTGGGAGAAAGGTCCAACCCTCACCTGGCTGCACCCTCTTATCAGGAGGCTGTAGAGAGTGATAAGGTCCCACTCCCCCTCCTTTCCTCCAGGCTAAACACCCCCAGCTCCCTCAGCAGCTCCCCACTGGACTTGTGCTCCAGACCCTTCCCCAGCTCCATTTCTCTTCTCTGGACAGGATCCAGCCCCTCAATGTCCTTCTTGCCATGAGGGGACCAGAACTGAACAGAGGACTTGAGGTGTGGCCTCAGCGGTGCTGAGTTAATGGGGATGGTCACTGCCCTGCTCCTGCTGGCCACACCATTGCTGATCCAGGCCAGGATGCCATTGGCCTTCTTGGCCACCTGGGCACACCCTGGCTCATGTTCAGCTGCTGTCAACCAGAACCCCCAGGTCCTTTTCTGATGGGCAGCTTTCCAACCATTCTTTCCCAAGCCTGTTGTGCTGCCTGGGGTTGTTGTGCCAACAAATTCTTTGTAGATGGGTTCTGATGCTCCCACCGGTGCTCTTACAAAAAGCTTTATACCTCATGGGGTCTGAAGACCTGTGAGATGGTCTCCAAGRGCTGTGGGAGCAGCTCAGGAATCTTACATGTGTCACCACTAGGTGTCACGGCTGTCCCACAGAAGCCACCCTGTCCCACAGCTCTGGAAGCAGCCAGCGTCCCTTACTCTTGGGAGCCGCCAGAAAACACMGAGTACTGATAAAAACCCTGGGGAGGAGGCAGAGCCCGCGCCTGGCTGCACCCTGCCTCCACGGAGGAGAAYAAAGATGGGAGAGTTTAGGGTGTCACCAGAGCCAAGGGCTGGCTCAGCACAGCACACTGAGGGGAGGGAAGTGGACGTGCAGGACTGACTTTTCAGACTGACTCGAAAAAGTGTATTCACAGGGCAAACCGTCTCACAAACAGGGCCCACATTCCCCAGATGTCCYAGTACAGTCTGTGCACATGGTCCAGGAAAATTGGTGTTTCTTTCAAGTGGCTAATGGGTGTTGCAGCAGGTGCTTCTGGTCAAGTTTCACACATGTCCTACTGTGGTGTTATTAAGTCTCAAACTCTTTCCCTTCCTGTACTGTATTTCTAAAAATGGGTTTCCCCAGTTCATGTTTATGCACCGWGTGCTGGTTTGGGCTGGGATAGTTTTTTTCTGTAGTAGCTGGTATGTGACTGTGGTTCAGATTTGTGCTGGAAACAGTGTTGACAATTCAGGGATGTTTTAGATCTACTGCTAAGCAGGACTTACACGCAGTCAAAGCCTTTTCTACCCCTCATCCATCCCACCCTGCATGGGGACTGGGGGTGCACAAGGAGTGTAGAGGGGACACAACCAAGACAGCTGACCCTGACTGACCAAAGGGTTAACCCAGACCATATGGCATCATGCCTGGCAGATAAATGTGGGGGGGAAGAAGAGATTGTGGGACATTCAGTTTGGCATTTTTCTTCCCAAGTCACATGTGATGGAGCCCTTCTGTCCTARGAATGGCTGAACACCTGCCTGCCRAWGGGAAGTGGTGAATGGATTCTTGTTTTGTTTTTTCTTTGCCTTTTAAACTTTGTTTATCTCAACCCATGAATCTTCTTACTTTTGCTCTTCCAGTTCTCTTCCCCATCCCACCAAGGGAGGATGAGCAAGGAACAGTATAGGGCTGAGCTGCCAGCTGGGGTTGAACCACAGTRCTCTGCTTGTCTGCAAAAGGAAAAGTGACAAATGCTTTACATACTGTAATTTCCACCCAGATCATAAATCCAGCATTTCAGAGAAGTGGCCCCTAAAAGCTTTACTTTATGAGGTTTATATCATCAAGTAGTTCAGCCAGGTTATGTTGGAGATTTGATAGAGCTCAGCTGTGTCCATGAGAGAGGAGGCAGCTTGTTTACTCTGTTCCTGAAGTTTCCCCTTCTCTGCCACCAAGCAGCCTGCAAGTCTCCTGCTCTCTTTGAGCACCATCCACATGCCCACATTCAGCCAGCCCCTCTGTTTACTTTTCAACTGCTGGAGCTGGGATTACCCTCACTGGGAGGTTGTGTGGATCAGCTGCTTCCCATTGTGATCTGCTTCATTAGTAAAGCTTTTTTGAGGGGTCTGTTTTCAAGATGACATGCGGGAAATGCACACCACCTCCAGTAATGTAAATTAAYAGMGATTGAGCTGTATGAGAGATTCCCYGTGAGCTGCTCTGCAAAAACAGTGCTGCAGCACATGTCAGGAGTCATTAACACATCAGCTGGATCGTGTCCAGCTCTCTGAAAAAGACTTAGGAGGGACTAATCCCTCCAGAGGCAGTGCTCTGTTGGCCTTTGGCAGAGTTACATCATGGGTGAATTTAGCCTCCATTGTCCAGCATCAGACAGACTTGGCACCACAGGAATCACGATGACAATAGCAGATGAGCTTGACACGCCTGAGTATCATTTGTTCCCATCCTCCTATCATTTCAGAGGGAGTTTCTGAGCCTGCTCAGTTATCAGACCATGTTCAGAAAACTGAAGTCAGCACAGGGAGCACGCTGTGGGCTGAATCCAGGCATAAGCCTTTAGGCAACCTAACAGATTTTTTGTCTTCTAATTACATACATCGTTTCTGATAACAACTTCGTGAAATGAAAAATCATTTTTATTTTCACTCAAGAGTCACTAAATGGGCTCACTGCTATGTGGTTGGGCATGCAAGGACAGGAACTGTGGAACAAAAGAAGAGAGCGGTATGTCATTTCATGATGCAAGCACAGGATGCATTCAGCTTCAATAATTTGTGCTTGCATTTATGTCATTTTGCCAAAAGTTTTTGGTGGACTGCACGAGGTAGTCTGCTGCCTTATCACAGAATGGAACACCAATTTGGGTGCTATTCACAGTCCTGTTAAGGGGAGACCAGCAGCCAGTCATTTAATCTCACTGCCCCTCTGAGCGTCACTCCTCCTTTCCAGCACCTTTTTATCTGACGGGCTGTCCCTCTTCTGCTTATAAAGAACCTGGTGCAGTCTCAGCAGAGGTCATGAAATGTGTCAGTGATCTGATAGACAGCATAGCAAGCTGCCCTGATTTGGAAGTGCTGGTGGGTGTTTGTCTCATGTAGGAGCCAGGATCCCCAGGCACCATTTTTTTTTTGTGAAAACAAGAGTGTTTGCAAATGTATTTGGATGACTTCACACGGGAAATGCACAGAAGTCAGCGTTAGAGGAATAGGAGAAATGAACAGAACTTGCTGTACTCCACTCAGGGAACAAATTGTCAGAAATCTGCAATTAAACTTCCAGGAGGAAGCCTTCAGGGATAGGGTTGCTTTCTATATTGAGTACTTGACAGTTAAAGTTGAAGTCTGTTGAACTTTGCTACATAAATATACATGTGTTTCTTTTCACTTATGAGTCATACAGTCCATTTTACTTTTTTATTTCAGATGAAGCTTTAAGAAATGATTTAAAAAGCAGAAGTGTGGCCACTGATGATGCTAAACATACCTGTCTAGAAGAAAACTCAACAAAATCTTTGGGAAGCAATGCATTTTACATGTGGACTATGTTTATTAATTTTATGGCAATGTAACTTAACCTACCTATGTAGAGCATAGCCCTACATCTTTAGAAATTAATTATGCTATTTAAAAGCAGCTGGTCCTCACATTAAGCAAACACAATGAAAAAAACAATATACAAATGCTCAAGCTCACTTCAGGGTGCTGTACTCCAGTGTGGGCAGCCAGAACCTTCGTGAGTTTTTATCATTKCCAAACTAGAGTCCCTGTGCTATKTGCAGTCTGCAAAAYCCTATCTGTGARTAAAACAAAGATTTATTTTTTTTTTAGGCAGCAGCCAGGGACAGAGCTCAAACAAGTCAGTAACTACCCAGTTATGATCCTAGTTTCGATCTGAGGACTGGAAAAATCTTATGGCATGAACTTTTTTGCATATCTGCTATCAAACCCTGAAAACCTCTCAGAATTTTTGATAAACTACTCAACTTCAGCATGGGATCATTAGTCAAAACTGAGTGACTTTTGTCCTAGAACAACAGATTGACCATACCATGTACCTGGAACATGAAGATTAACTTGTCAGTTTTAACTCTTTAAAAGTCAGGCTTTCATTKAGTTTTTTGGGCTTTTTTTAAGAATGTTTAAATTTCATTCTATTCAGTCTGAGGGAAGTGCCCCTGTTGCAAAGTWATTGATTATTCTGATGATCTGTATCACATTTTTCATTTCAAACTGCAGAAGCTGTTGATTTTATCTCTGATGCCCTAGCTTTGGGTATCAGCACCCTTGCAACTGCAACTTCAACTGYGTTCAGAAAAAGACTTATGCTTGTAATACAAGTGCATACACATAAATGTTTTACCCATGCATTTTTCAAATAAAGAAGAAAGATTTCCCMCAAACACAGGAGAAGACCCAGGGAATTCAAAGCTTCCCCTGGCTGCTGCTTTTATTTATCCCTGTCATATCTTTGAAGGTGTTGGTCTCATCCTGAGCGTTGGTGAAACTGTGAATATTTTTCTAAGTTGGAAAAAAATGGTCTTGTACTAAATTTTAAATATAGCTCATGATCCATATCATTTATATGGTAATGCACTGTAGGTTCGAATTCTGACTGTCATGGGGGATTCATGCTACAATTTGTGGGCAGATGTGGGGTCAGCTGTAAGCACAATGYACCCAGCAATTTTCACATCTGCTGCCATGTGCAATGTACATCACCCATCAGATAGGGTGGACCATTCCTGAGCTGTTCTACATGCAACTTTGGGATACCCCTCAAAAACACCCTGCAGCCTATGAAATGCTGCATTGATGTATCATCTCTGGCAAGTTTTTCAAAAGCTGCATATGTCACCTATAAAACTGGGACAGGAGAGTTTGTTTTCTCCATTTTGGCTGTTTGCAAACTAGGCAATTTTTGAGTTAAAGTTCGCCTCCAGCTGTGGGATATATTTAAATCTGTCCAGGAAGTCTTTCTCCTGCCCTCTGTGAAAATGCTCACAGTTCACAAATGTTTCCAATTTCTTACTCAGGCAAAATAAACACCTATGGAAGCAGAGGGTGCAACATTGGTGCAACAACCTCAAGGCACTGGGAGCACGTGACACAAACCTCAGATGAGAAATCCTTCTTTGTGGGTAGATAATTTCTGTGAAAGACCTCAGTCAAGGGAAACTGTGTAAAAGCCCTGACTCTGCATTTGGGGAGTTCACTACAGTGTGTGCTGGGTAGCAACATTTCCTGCTCCTCTTGCTCCACCTAATGAAGGAATTTCACATTGTTCCTCTGAGCTTTCACCATTCATATGCCACTTCACATTAMATCTTGGAGAAGATTCATTTAATAGGAAGACTCAGGGCTTTTGCTCTATTGCATTTCAGGGGCAGCCAGCAGGAGAGAAATGCAGAAGCCACGACCTGCTATGGTGCAGGTCTCCCCTTTCTGTTTATCTCAGAAATAATTGAGCATAGGATGTTGCTTGCTTCTCTCACGTGGGAGAAATATCCACATATGAAAAATCAATAAAGAAACAAGCTTCTAGMAGGGCTAGCCCCGAGCTAGTCAACAGAAGAGAGTCTCCTGGCTCCAGCAGCCAGGCTGTCTTGTTGTGCTTTGATTAGATTTCCTCTGCGCTATTCTGCAGTGCTTCTCTTTCCATTTTCTATGTAGTATTGATGGGACCTTGACAGAAACAGTATTAGGGGAACAGCGGTGGAGACATCAAGGGAGCATGATACACTTAACTTTTTAAAAATGTTTCTCCAGCAGGATTTATTTGCTTCTCCAGGGCCTGTAATTCACCTGAAATGAAAAATCAGACATTCCTGATGTTTCATTAACTCAGACTGTAATCTGATTTTCAAGTTTTTTACCAAATTTTGACTACTCAAGAGTGAATGAATAATATTGTTTTTACCTGGTCCTTCTCCCTGTCTGTAGGAAGAGTACGCATAATCCTTAGAGGTATAAAATAATCCTTTTTTTTTTTTTTTTTTCTGGAAGAGAATAGGTTATCTGCAGCCCAAGTTATCCATCTGTGTTTTATTAGAGCAAAGAGACAAAACCAAGATTTCCAGCCAAAATCAACAACCTTGAAAAACACAGTTCTGTTCACCATCTTACTCATCCTGCATGTTGCCCATTTGATTGGGTTTTTGAGCAAAACAAAGAACTAAGAATAGTGTGTGTTGCATTAGGATCTCTACCAAAGTCTGTAAGGGAAGCCAGAGAAAAAGTGACTCACACACTGGGAAGAATTCCACCTGTTCCCATCCAAATTACGTTTCCCTGTCAGGCTGGAARCAGCTGATGCCCTGGTTCCCATGGGAAGATTTTCATTCTGAACAATATACACATTTAAAGCCACTTCCTGAGTCTGTCTTATATAGAGTTTGCATTCACAGAGCCTGGTGCTGTGTGAGCCCTTCTGCCCCYCCAGACTTCAGCACTGCTCCCAGGTTTTAAGGAAATTAAAGATAACTAATGTAAGAAARGCATTACTATCTCCAGGACTGGGAAAGCCATTGCAGAGGTCCCTTGTGAAAAGGGGTTTAGTGGGAAGCAGGAGCAAGGGGAAATGGATTTGCTTGAAAAGATATGCTAAAGACCTTGAAATTCCAAACAAAGCCTTATAAAGAAAGGCTAACAATATGGTTACAGTAATGATCTAAAATTCACTATCTAGAGATGCTTCATGAATGTTTCTTCCAGTAATTGAGAATTGGTCATTAAAAAGCTAGTTGATTATGTGTAGAATACATCAGTAATTAAAAATCACACCACCACTGCATCCCAGTCACCACTACGGACATCTCTTCCTGTGCTGAAGAAATGTTTTAAGGGACAAAGAARTGAAGACAAGGACTGACCAGAAGAAGGCAAATTTTAAAGACACCTCTTCACGCTGTTCCTCTAATCACAATTCTGTGGCTGTGAATCAGCCTTGAACACAGGGAGCCAATAAAGTTGCTCCATTGSATTCCTTTGTTGGTGTCTGAGTGATGGTGAGGAACGGTAGCAGCAACATGTTCCTGCATCACTCCTGATGGCAAGTGAGAGAATTAGGCATGAAGCTGGAATTTGTGGACAAGTCTGCACAGACTCACACAGGCAGATGTGAAYGTGCCTTGCTATGCTCTGAACTAGCCAAGTATCAATTAGATGGGTGTGATTCTATTGGGCCAGATCTGCATGGATTTCTGTGATTATCTTCTGAGGTCTAATATCTAATCTAGATATTACCACCGATTTGCCTCTGACTGCACGATCAGCATTTCAAACTTACTTAAAAAGCACAAAAATRAAGGCCATTTTGTATTTTTGGAAAATGCAGAATAGTGCTATATTCTGCAATTCCTCCATTTGCTGTTGATGAAAGGAAAGCATTTCACTGATTCAGTCCTAACTGGAGTATGGCAGAAAGCTCCTACACAGTTGTTTTTTGAATAAAATTAATTGTCTTTAAAAATGGGTCCAATGAGCCTTTAACTTAAAGTCATGAATCTCTCTGKAGCATGTTCATAGCATAGATTTGAGCCAGATGTTTGACATTTTTCATGCCTGAGTTATGAGCTGAATGTCTGACTATTGACCTGCGTTTTGGAGTGAATACATCAAGAAATCCTTTGCGGTAACTGTAGTTTCCTGTCAGATGGAAAAATGTTGGAAACTCTTTCTCATGAATTTGTGTCCCTCACTGGCTCTATTTCCTGTCCAAGACCTTTCTAAGTGGGCTGGCATAGTGACAAGCTTTATCTAATATGCAATTTTTGATTAGAGAAAAAAGGAATGTCAGTGGYAGTTTAGACAAACTATAAGGAAACTCTTTTTCTAACTCTTTTTTTAAGGCAGGAGATGTGGTGAAAGAGTGCAATTGCCATTGGTATATCACTCAGGCTAAATTCAGTGTCCTTACAGCAGTCACTTTAATTTGTATTTGGCAATATTTGCATCTCAGGTGTACTTGAGCAGATAAGGTTTTGTAGTGGTGAAGAAAAAACATTATTCTCTGTAAACAGAAACACTCTGTGCACACACAACTCTCTTGTCCTCTCTTAAGATGTGCTTAGAAGCTGTTCACACCATGTGTAGGTCCTCTCCCATTCACTGTATAGCAAATTGCTTTTATAAATTCACACATGTGAATTTCATTACTGTAGAGACTGTGAGTTCGTGTAATGACAAGGCCTTTTAAATCCCTTAGCAGGTTCGGTCTAGCTCTGATCTAAGTTCCAACTTGCAAAAAACAGTTTTGGAGGTATAAAGACAAGACRTAACAGTCAGCATGGAAAGATCAGATTAAATACAAGGAAAAAATTCTTTACTGTGAGGGTGGTGAGGCACTGGAACAGGTTGCTTAGATAGATTGTGGATACTCCATCCCTGGAAATATTCAAGTCCAAATATATCTGAGCAAACTGATCCAGTGGAAGGTGTCCCTGCTCATTGCAGGGGCAGATGATCTTTAAGGTCCCTTTTGACCCAGATTATTCTGTGATTCCATGATGTTCAAGAATTAAAAAATCTTCAAAGGATCTGAGTTGGACCAATCCTTTGCTGGTGTAGAGCCGAATATCATCCAACAATTTAACTTGTCCCAAAGAGATAACACTGAGCAGGAAGGTGAAGTAGAAGGATGGAAGAAAAATTGAAAATCTCCAAAAACTCTGCCCAGGTGTTTAGGACATACTGCAATCACATCTTTCCTAAAACTTGTCATGTGGCTTTTGTCAACAAAACAAAAATAATCATAGAACCATAGAAYAGTTTGRTYTGGCAGGGACCTGTAAMAGYCRTCWAGTCCAGCTCATTTGCCATGGACAAGGACATCTTCAACTAGATCAGSGTGCTCAGAGCCTTGTCCAACCTGACCTTGAATGTTTCCMGGGACRGGGCAWCCACCACCAATCTAGGCACCACCCTCAATGTAAAAACTTTCCTTGGGATATCTAGACACAACTCACCCTCGTTTAGCTTAAAACCCTTATTCCTTGTCTTCTTGCATCAGGGTCTACCAAAACATCTGTCCACATCTTTCCTATCCCTCCCTGGAGATACTGGAAGGCCATAATAAGTCTCCCTAGTACCTTCTCCAGGCAGTAAAGTGTTTTTCAGGGCAAGGGGTGTAACTGCACGGAGAGGCTCTGTAGCAGCAGCCCAGCTGTGGCTGTCAGCAGGAGACATCTAGTGGTGTTTAACTGTAAATATAAGAATAAACAGCAGCCTGTGCATCATTCTGSCTCCAGAGTAAGGTTGCCTTTTTCAAGCTCTGCAAGAGCAGCTGTGTSCTTTCAGGAAGCGTTTGTGCTCCTGCCCTTTGCAGGTCTGTGACATAATCTGCATTGTGCAAAAGTGAGGTATTTATGTGCACAAGCTGAGGGTGACATTTATAATTTGTGTACTTAGGTATAGGGGAAGAGGAGGAAATCTACTGCAAACTCATCTTTTARTGAAGCTATGAACTAAGCTGATCAAAAAATCACTTGTAGTTTGTTTTTTTTTTTTTCTCACGAATAACAATGCTGAAGAGTATCAGAAAAACCTGATCTAAAACTAAATAGCTGCTAACAACACATAAAATTATGTTACCCCTTAGGGTGAGACACTGCTGCAAAAATTCAGTGTCATACTCCCAGCAACATCCCTACCACATGCCTGTGTATCCTTTCATTAACCTCTCCATGTGAGACTACAGCCTTACTCTAAGTCCATACTACAGAGAAAGCATCACGCAAATGCCTTTGCTGTACAGCTGGAAAAGGATGGCTCATTTTATTTATTTATTTTTGTAGTGTTTATTTATTTTTGTTTATTTCAAAATTACTTTGAAAATGGAAGTTAGGAGGGCCACTGAAAAGGCTGGGGTTTTTTTTCATTTAGCTGTCTAAAGCATACCTTTGGGATGGATTTTCAGCACAGTTCTTCTCTGGCCCTGATCCAGAAAAGCACGGGAGTCTTAGGCTGGAGTTAAACAGGTACTTAGATGGTTTGCTGTGCTAGAGTCAGAACACACAGTCAAATATCCGGCACAAAAATAACACCAAAAGGTCACCAGGAGTTCCATCTGTGCTCTGAGAATTTATTTCTATACTCTTGGAAAATAAATTTGAGTGCTGATCAGAAACCAACCAATAGGTTGAAATCAAATACATGTGGCAGACTCTTTGGTGAAGTGAACGTTGTGAGCATGTTGTCAATTTTGCACAGAATATCCAGCCTGGTAAAGCAGAATATTTTAAATGATCCTATTCCAGAAAAAAAAAAAAAAAAAAAAAAAAAAAAAAGACAATTTGACACTTGATCGCCCAAATTGTCCAAACTCATATACAAACATTTTTCTTTAAGTCACTGCTTTTACTCTTGTTTGTTACTTTTGAAAAAAAAAACAACAAACCCCAAAACATACAATTCCAGCACTGCCTCTTGGATATTATAASCAACATTTTGTTTGGACTGAAGTGCTGATTCACAATACTAAGAGAATGACATATCCAAATAAAAGAAAGTGCCAAACATCAGGATACCTTAACCCAAAAATTTATGTTATGCGAATGATGTTCTGTGGGACCATCCCTCTCTGTTTTCATCTGATGTCCAATGTCTCTTGCCCTCCTGTCATGAATCATTGGGAATAGTCTGACTTTGCCTTCTTGGCGACCTTTCATTGCTGCCAGGGCACACCACTAACTTACATTGGGGTTCTTGTGTACCGAGGACCCCAGGACCTTTCCAGCAGAGCTGCTCCTCAGTCAGTCATGTCCAGCTTGCACACTGAAATGAGTTCCTCCTTCCTGGGACAGGACTTTGCAGCTGTCTTTGCTCAGTTTCATAGGGTTTCTGTCAATCTGATCCTTTCTGAGTGACAGCCTGTCCCCAAGCTTGCCAGCTGCTCTTCCCCTGATCCTCCCAAGGTTTAGTGTACCCGCAAAGTTGATAAGGGGCATTCGGTCAGGTCACTGATAGAGATTTTAGAAAGGATACATCCCAGGACAAAGATCTGGCTGTCTCTACTTGTAAGCAGCTTCCAGGAAGAGTATAGACAAACCCTTCCCTGAGACTCTTTGAACCTCAGAGCCCAGCTTGTCATTCAGCCTCACACAGCATCCACTGAGTCAGACCTTAAGAACCCAGCTGGTAAAGAAGGATGCCGTGACTGTGTCATGAGTCTTGACGAAATCAAGATAGACAACACCATTCTTTCTTCATCCTCAGCCCCAGCTGCATCATCTTAGAAGATAAAAGTCATCTGACACTAGGCAAATCCATAAAACATAGATGACCTTTCTGTACTGTATTAGTCCAACATCGAGTCACTTAGATGAACAAAGGAATACTGAAAAATTCTGAGTTCATCTTTTGCCTGTTATGAACTTGGTACACAAAGGAAGAGCTGACACCATGTCAATTTTTATAGTGAATAAGGCAATTTATTTCACTTAGAAGACCACTCTGGAGACTCTGAAGCCTGACTGCAGTATCTTCAACWGAACATTTTTATCTCTGTATCTCATCAGTGAAGCTTTTTAATGGACCTGTGTAATGTGATTAGAGACATTAATCCATAATTTGCATTCCTTTTGTTTTAGTTCTTGAAATAAAAACTGTGCCCTCATTACCAGAAAGACAGGCTGAGTGAACAAGCCACACTCCAGGCTGAAAATTTTGAAACAGAACCATAGAATGATTTGGGTTGGAAATGACCTCAAAGATCATCTAATTCCTACACCCCTGTTACAGACAAGGACACCCTACTCTAGACCAGACAGATTAAAACCCCATCCAACCTGGCCTTGAAAACTCCAGGGTTGGRGCATTCACAAGTCCTCTGGGCAACCGGCTCCAGTGTCTTACGGGAAAATAGAAAAAAAAAATTAGAAAAACAGAAAGTATAGGAATGAAATAGGGGAGGGGGGAAGGAAAATATTAGGAAAAATTTTCTCATTCTGGTTTGTGAGCAGCCAGCAGCTCGGCGGCAGGGCAGGGCATCCCGGCGGGCGGTGGTTCAGCACCATGGCCAGAGCCCGCCGGGTCCTGGGTGGGGCTGGAGGGACACGGAGCTGCTGGGGTCACCCTCGGCAATAGGGGAAACACCTCGACAGCCTCTTCCGCAAAGGCCACACAGCCCTGGTCTTTCAGGAAGGGGCTGGAGTGATTTGGGAGTGACTCTGGGCTTGGACTGCGCTCTCCCTGGTGGGGTGTTAGCTTTTAAGCATTAGCACATGAACCAGCTGCAAAGAAAGATATTGGTAATTCTCTGTCCCCAGGGATTTCTTGTCTTGGATTGAAAGTGCCTACAAAACTCTTAGCTAATGTCAGGTTACTTTGCCATGACATTTCAGTCTTCTTGTTTTTCTCTTTCTTTTGCTGACAGTGGCTTGTAAATGCAGTGCTTTCTCTGAAGAAAAATGTGTCCATGTGAAAACCAGTGGTGGACTTTGGAGGATGTGAGCATACACAGATGTTAGGAATTCATGACATCCCGGTGCATTGCATGCTATTAAAAGTGAGAAGAAGGAAGGGAAAAAGAAAGGTCTGCAACAGGGGGAACATYAAGACCCCTGAAGCTTTCCTTTTTACAATTCACGGTCCTTTCTAGTTGCTTACCACTTGATGGTGGCCATCAGGTCTCAGATCAGTTGCCCAGTAGCTGCTTCCAACCCTTCAAGTGATGGTTTCTTTCACGTGATTTCTCAAGGAATTAAACTCCTTATTTTTRCATGGCTGCTGCTGAGAAAGCCGGCAAATCCTGCCGTGCTACCTGCTCTTAGAGCTTGGGTGCCCCTCTGTCTTTCCAAAATGGTGTGAAAATCAGCAGCACCAGTGCCATGGGCTAAGACATTCCTGAACCCCTTCACAGAGCTCCTTGTGGAGACATTGGGTAAGTTGTTCTTGCAACAACTTACCCATACATACATCAGCTTTTGGAGCACCCCAAGAATGAAAGCAGTGCTCTCTCATCCTTCCTGTGTTATTGCAGACTGTCTCACCTTTCCAGACATCCTGTCTTTGCAAGGAGCAATCACTTTCCTCCATCAGCTCAGCAGCTCTCCAGCTCTGGAGCTCTAAGAGACCTCACAGCCCCGGGGAGCCCGGGTCAGGGGGAACAGAAGGATGTGACTGTCCTCAGCTCGCCACACGAACGGGGGACTGCAGGGAACAGGTGGAACAAACATTCCTCCTCCTTGGGAGCTGGATGGCAGCGAGGACCTGCTGCTGCTTCCCCCGGGCGCTGCAGGTGACAACCCACCCATCACCCTCTGTCTGCGGGCAGGAACGGGGACATCCCCGCATCCTCCCACTAACAGCAGCAGCGACAACATCCCGCACTCTGGGGGGCACGGGGAGGGGGATACCACTGCCGTGTCAGAGCCCTGAGGACGTGGGGAAGCACAAACATCTTCCCGGGCCGCCGCAGCTCCCGCGGGTCCCTCTGCTGCTGCCGCTGCTGCTGCCGCTGCCCGGCTCCGCTCAGGAGGGTGAGTGCGTGGGACGGCTTGGAGCGCATCCCACCGGGAACAGGGGCGGGAGGGGAGCGGCGGGGCGCTGGATGCTCTCGCACCAGGGA
>NW_026623436.1:1098720-1123681 GCF_030028575.1 Malurus melanocephalus
TTTCTTTTTCTTTTTCTTTTTCTTTTTCTTTTTCTTTTTCTTTTCTTTTTCTTCCCTTCCCTTCCCTTCCCTTCCCTTCCCTTCCCTCTGCTCATTCCCCACAGTCAGTATGGGAAACCACTGGGGATGAGATGGTGAGGACATCACAGCATGGGGTGAACCTTTCCTGGTTCTCAAATCAACGCCGGTCCCCTAAGCCAGCAGCCAGGACACAAACCCAGCAGACATCCTAACAGCTCAGGGCAATTCRCTTGTCAGCCTAGTGGAAAAGAAGATCAGTTTAGACCTTTACCACTCTTTGTGAAGCCTATTCTAAGAAAGTAAAATTTTGTGGGTTTTTTATCAACAGGCCAGAGGAAGCATTGTGGTTTGAACAGGAAGAAATCAAGTGACACACTTTGSAAAATATTTAATATTCTAAAAATACAGAAAAATCCTTCGGACCTTGTGCCAAAGACACGCATCCTTTCTTGATGCTGTGTGCACAGCTTGGATTATTAAACTGGCTGAGGGAAYAGCACAGAATTGTTGGTGCACCACGAGCCCTTCCATAGGGCTTGCACCTACAGCTCAAGTGCTGTCAGTCGCAGATCATCAGAGAGCTGAAATTCAGAGCATCTGTTAGAGAAAACATCACTGCTCAGTGTTACTCACAAAACAATTTGCTACATTGAAATAAATCGCTTTTTGGACTAATTTGTTTGGGAGTGGAGGCTCCACTCATGCAGGGAACCAGAGTCCCACTTACTGTAAGCTGATCTTACAGCAGCAGGTTAAAGGGTCTTGTTTTTCAGGAAAAAAAAAAAAATCCTGTACATACTTTATGATAAACTTCTCTGTCATAGTGCACTTTTTTTGGGAAGGAGTTAAAGAGTTTGGGATGCTGCAGTTCATTCTAATGTAGCAGATCTGAGCAGAGCAGACTGCACTRGCTTCCTATAATCTTCTAAATCTGTGATGACATGTTCAGTGATTTCACTAGGGCCTGGATTTTGCCCTCTGATGTTAACTGGGTGACTCTTTCCAGRCATATGAGTACAGTTGAAAATACAGAGGATAATTCAGTGGTGGTTCTACATTGCCCAAGAAAGCCAGAAATGGCACTGCTCCACCCAAGAGAGAGTTTAGCTGCCTAGGACAAGGCTGCTTAGCTCAATTACAGCATCAGAGTGACAGAGCTGTGCTGATCTGGTGCCAGGGCCAAACTATCTGTGCTGCCCTCTGTGACACACCTAGCTTTGCTCTGCACAACTTCATAATCAACGTGTTTATTATTAAAAAACTTTTGCTCACCTTTTTGCATGAAATAACTTTATGTATTAATGCATTATGTAATCTATATGTTAGYTTATTCTGGATGAAGATAGTGGTCTGTGGGCCACAAAACCAATGAGTTTTAGAATCATGGAATCATATCAGTTGGATTTTTTTTTTTTTAGATTATTATATTCAACTGTTAATCCAGCACTGCCAAGTCCATCAGTAAACTATATCCCTAAATGTCACATCTACACATCTTTTAAATACCTCTGGGGATGGTGACTTCACCACTTCCCTTAACAGCCTGTTTCAGTGCTTGACCACCTTTTCCATGAAGAAATTTTTCCTAATATCCWATCCTGGTGCAACTTGAGTACACTTCTTGTACTATCACATGTTGCATGGGAGAAGAGACCAACCCCCACWTGGCTACATCCGACTTTCAGGTGTCGTAGAGGGCAATAAGGTCTGTCCTCCTTTATCCAGGCTAAACACCCCCAGCTCCCTCAACCACTCCTCAAAAGATTTGTTCCAGACCTGTCCCCACCTTCACTGCCCTTCTCTGGACACGCTCCAACCCCTCAATGTCTTTCTTGCAGTGAGGGCCCCAGAACTGAACAGAGGATTTGAGGTGTGGCCTCASCAGTGCCGAGTACAGGGGCACAGTCACTGCCCTGGTCCTGCTGGCCACACCATTGCTGATCCAGGCCAGGATGCCCTGGTACATAATCCAGGGTGCTCCTTTCTTGCACCTCAAGGCTGGGTGCTAGCATCTTAAAAAAGGACAAGTTTCTGGCATCCAGTCATCTGCTGAGGGGCATCTCAGAAAAAAAAAATCTCTCATTGCTTTCAAACCATATTTTTTGACTTTTTAAGGTATTTTAAAGTACCTTGAGCCAATCCTTAGTTGGTCTGATTCATGCAAATCAGACTTAGGTAAGTGAGCTGAGAGTGTAAAAGTCTTCTGTTCCTGTGTATAGCCCCTMTCAACTGTCACCACATTTCGTGTGTGATTTGTAACCCACAACACTCCTGCAAGGAAAGGGGAACTATCCTGGGAGAGTCTTGGTTTCCTCGTTTTCCTCAGTGATGTGTCGAAGGTCATATTAGAAGTTTGTGGAGCATAAGGTTACCAATACCTCTGAATAAAGGAGCACCAGAATTCAGGCTCAAGCACTGAGCATTTGGACAYCCACACTGCTTAGATAGTAGTCCTGTCCCTGTGTCAACCTTGTTTTTCAAGAATGCTGCCACTTTCTATGAAAAAAACCTGCAGCATTATATCTTAATTTCATCACAGAGATATATTTGATGATTGTTTTGATGACCACTGTAGATCCAGAAGTAAATTAATCATTATTAAAAACTATTAAACTTTTTTAAACAATAAAAAGATAGCAGAAAGTTTTGTAAAATACTGCAGATTAATTACATAAAGTTATCTTTTTTGTTCCTTGAATATTTTAAGAAAAAAAAAAAATCATTCAGACTCAGCCATAGGTGTATGATCTTCAGTTTACTTTTGGGGGAGGGAGAAAGAAATCTTATGTTGGATAAAGAAGCTATCAAATAAACTAAATACTAGGCTAGGAAAACAAGAGGTCTGAGTAAATAAAAGAAACCAAGTTCCAGCAGATGACTTGCTTTGCTGGGAAGAAACCTAACTARACAGATATGAGACAGCATTAGAGAGTGCAGCTGAAGAAGCAAATTCACAAATGACCTTACACAGATTAACTTGAGGTAACTGCAAAGCCTCTGATCACCCTCAGCTTGCCTTACTGTTTATTTGTAAYTTCTAACCTCCAAGAAGTAATTACTGAGCATCTCTGCTTCACCAGGGTCATCAGATTAGGATTCTCATCCTAAGGATTCTCATCCTAAATCCAAAACACAGAACTATGCCAGATACTAGAAGGAAAATAACTCTGTCCTGGCTGACCCCAGGTTAGTGAGATGAATACACAACTCCATACCAACTCCAGACAGTGGGCCACCACAATCAAAATGGTCATAACATGAGCAACACAGCAGCAGATGTCACTGTGATAACACTGCTGTTCAGAAATTTTACTTCCACTGATTTCCTGCAGGACCCTTATCATCATTTTTTTCAAACTGCATTGGCATGGGTGCTTCTGGGGTTATACTTGACTTGTCATGGCTTTAGTCCTGTTTGGCAAATTTTACTTTTCTATCTGGAGCTGGACCTGGAAAGAATAGTTTGGAAGAAGCATGTGAAAGGAAATAGTTAGAAAAAGAGATCACTAGAAACAGCATATCTTTGTTTAGCATTTAGTAAATATGGTTGACAGATGTTAGGAACGACAAATCACAACAGATGTTCCATGTTTTAGGAAAAAGACACATCACAGCTATAGCACGATGAATCTATTTGTTAACCTTTCTGGCAGGTGCTGAAGGGAGGGTTTACATATAAAAAAGTAATCAGCATCAACTTTGGAGTATGTGAGGAAGGTGAATCATCCTGCAAACTTGGGTTAGATCCCGTGCTGATGTAAAATGATGTAATTCCACTGTACTCAGTAAAATTACCAATGATACCAGGGGCATCATTGATTTATACTAAAGACATAACTATCCCTATGTTTTATTTGTTTTCCTAATTAGAATCTAGATCAGAAGACAAGCAGTGTTCAGCACTTCATCAGGAGTTATTCCACTATTTCAATTGTTATCAGAATGAAATACGATAGCCCTCATAGCCTAAATTGAAATAGTGTAGAGCTCTACACAAAATCTGATGGAAGGAGGATTTATTCTTGTGAGTCTTGGTTTTTCTGAGAATAATTTTTATTCTCAGTCAGCTGGGAAATAAAATTAATTATGAGCAGTCTAAATGGCTCTCCCTAAAAAAAATAAACCAGGAATCAGCTGGAGTATGTTTGATAGAATCAGAATGACAGTAACTTTCTCTGATAATAAATAAAAAAAAAGTTAAATAGCAATTATATACAAATAACTGTAAGCATCCAAATTCTGTGGAAATTATTGTCTATTCCATCATTCACCCCAAGATGACCCTCAAAAATACCTCCAAAGCAATAACTATCTACTTGTTAATCTCATAATTCTGAGAGATGAAAAGGTGGAAAACAGTCTTTTCAATTTATGTTAAAATTTTCTTTTCACTATTGTATATGATAGCAATGAACTGTCCTACTAKAAATTCCAAATTTATATTTGAAGTATAGTATCCTTCACAAATCCTGATTTAGGATCCTGCTGACTATGCCAATTTATTGCAAATTAATGGTTTAGGCCTCTTAAAGAAGCACTATCAAAGGTATTAASAAAAGCAGGTTTTAATATAAATTTGTRGAAGTGTAACTTGAGTTCAATGGCAAGGCTCACTCTATTTGTCAGTGCAAGGATGACACGTACAAAGGAAAATGGGACCGGAATCAGTTTAGAATCATTTAACAGCAGTCAGGGATAGAAAAAGGTGAGGGTGCAAAGGGTGAGGGTGCAGAAGGATTTAGTGTAACAATGATATTGGAGACTATGGTTCAAGTGGGGAATGTTCCAGGGTTGTCAGGCAACAGCTGATTATTCCTGTCCTTGTCCTACACCTTAACCAGGTATCACAATTACCTGATACGATCAAGGGACACTTCACAAACCAACTCATTACACAAAGGCCAAGGCCTGATAGGAATCCCTGAGATCATGGAGCTGGCCTGAGGAGGGGCAGGGGGATGCACCGTCAGTGTCTTGTTTGTCATTTCTCTAACAATGTTCGTACCGAGATAATTTTGTTCACTGGAAGTTTGGTTTGATGGCACTCATACGCTCTTCACTGTTGCACTAGAGATTACACTCCAAAAACAAGGCAGATGGTCTTTCTTCTAAGGTGCTTTTAAAAATCCCACTAGGCAGATTCATGTTTCTTTAGGCATGCAGATATAATAGAAATTCTTTAGATAAATAGGCTCATGGAAAGCTGAGTTGATTAAAATATACCATTAGATATCTACTGTAATCCAGAGAACAGTAAGGGAGGACTGGTGTCAAACATCCACCATCTAGAAAATATAATACATTGGCCTTAGATGACAAATAAATTGTGCTTTTCCTGCTTCCTTTGGGAACCTATGAGTCTAAACTACCTCAGCAGAGTTAATTAATTTTTCCTGTAATTCATTGTAAAGTTTCCTTTACATAACTTCATCCTATTACTCATAGTMTTACCTCATGGCACATGGTCCCTCTGAAACTTAAAATTGCATGTTCTGTGTATGTAATACATACATTGCTAGTTCCTATGTCCCCTAGCACTGCCATTATATTACATTATATGTGGCTAGATTTCAAAAATAGTTTCATATTAACATAACCATTATTATGTCATTAATGTTTAATTAATGGCTTGTTTACTCTCACTTTCTGGCACTCCATCGGTGCCTTTGTGCTGCTCAGTTGCAATCACATGAGCAGAGTGTGAACCTGGGCTGCTCACTGCGTCAGTGCTGCAACAAAGCTGCAGTATAAATCCAGTATAATCCATTATAAACAAATACATTGTTGTTTCATACTGCATTTAAAAGGGGCTGCTCAACCTCTACCCCTTCCTAGACCTCATGAGACTAGCATGAGATCATTACCTTTCCTCTTGCATGGTTTTTCTTTCCTTTGTAACTGTTTTAAATATGAAACAGAAGCAGAATCTTCATTGAAATKGAATGAATAGGTTCTGCAGAATTTTACATTTGAAAGGAAAGTGAAAAATAACAGAAAACAGCCACCAGTGCTTCAAACCCTCAATTTTGATATTGAGGTACACACAGGAAACTCATCAGTTAAGAGTGCAGAGGAGATAATATGCAAGAGGCAAGCAGTCTGAGTTGCTCTGCAGACAGCTCTCGCAGAAAAGCAACAGAGTTAAATGCATCATTTTTAGATCCACAGTGCAATGTGCAACCCTTCTGACCACCTGCTTGACAGAAGAGGCAAAGGAAATTGATGCTGTCAGTCAGAGCATACCTGGGTGTCCTTCCTTTTTGCCCATTTCATGAACAGCCCTGACTAAGGTACATCTTCATCTCTTCTTCCATTGTATCTTTGAAATTCTGCTGTAACTATGAACAAAGAGCATGTCCTGCTCCTGTCTCAAGCATTTATGGTGCTCTGAACAACCTGTTCCAGTTAAAGATGCTCCTGCTCATTGCAGGGGTGTTGGATGAGATGGCCTTTAAAGAACCCTTTCAACTCATTGAATCATCATTCAATGATGAGTCTGGCTACTGTTGTAAAGTTACTGTTTAGTTCTTGTACCTCCAAATTAGTGAGGATGGACTTTGTCTCTATTTCAGGCAGCCCTGCATTTGTACCAGTTGTGTGAGAAACACCCATCCTAGGATGAAGTGACTCCCAATTGACCAAGTACATATATCCCTCTGCCTGCCACCAGGATAAACTCACTGATTTGTTCAGGTCTGTACTTTATGCTGCAGAACTCTGAACGGGGACAGGTGAAGTCTAAAAAGGAGCAGAAAAAAAAAAAAAGCTGTTCAAATGGCTATTTGTTTCTTTGGTTGCTGCTGCTGCTTTAATAGAACTCATGTTCAAAATCACTGATTTTCTCCAGTTAAATGAATTTTGTCCACTGCTGGAGATAGAGGACACCTGCTTCTTACATAAAATATGGGCCCAAAGCTGGTATTTGTTTCACCTGAATTTAGTAATCCAAAAATAGTAATCTAAACATCTAGGCTGCTCTGTAACTGTGTAACACCCTTTTTAATTGCTAAAATGAGGGAGATGAATCAGTCCCACCCAGGTGCAGGAGAATCCATTTCCAGTGGCTCTGGTGTGACAGAGGGTTACCTCTGGGGGAGCACAGTTTGTCCGCACAGAAATGCAACACAAAGGGAGTGTCTTCCTTGCTTACGTTGAATGCTTTGAGGTATATGTTTACAAGGTCAGAATGGTAGAAAAAGGAAAAGAAACTTTACTAGCGAACTCCTTTATGTGCGAAGCTAAGCAGAATGATTATTATATGGAGTAGGTAATTGGAAAGGTTTGGCAATTTGAAACTAGACTGAACAGCTGAAAGTGGTCCTGAGGCTGGAATACTTCCATGGAAATTAATGTTGTGGTATCYGCTCATTTTTCAATATATGGTGTGTGGTTTTGTAAAATTAATTGTAATTTACCTACAGCATCAGAGAGGAAAAGTAACGCTGGAAGGAAAGAGATGGCTTAAAAAAAAATGTCTATGAGAAGTTTACACCCTGCAAAATTTCTTCTTGAGGCAATTCATCATTCCTGGAGATAAAAGCCAAAAATTAACTTCTTTGTGTTGGAARGAAAATAGTGTCAAATCCAGTAGCTATCAAATGCCTTCTGGTTGTGGTAGAATCAATTATAGAATCATTGAATTGTTTGTGTTGGAAGGGAGCTTAAAGGCCATCTGTTTCCAACCCCTATGCCATTGGCAAGGATATCTTTTACTAAACCAGGATGCTCAGAGCCCCATCCAACCTGGTCTTGAACACTTCCAGGGATGGGGCATCCACAGCTTCMCTGGGCAACCTGTGCCTCCCCATCTTCACAGTAAAGTATTTTTTTTCTAATATCCAATCTAAACCTACTCTCCTTCAKTTTSRAGCCATTCCCTCTTGTCCTGTCACTACACACCCTTGTGGAAAGTCCCTCTCCATCTCTCTTGTATCCCCTCTAGGTGCTGGAAGGTGCTAGAAGGACTGGGAAGCTGCTATAAATAATCTAATGATTGACTACTGCTACTCATCTGTGCAGCCATACRTGTCACTCTCCTACTCCAGACTGAAGCAAGCTGCTGCTGGAAGCTTGGTTTAGGATTTCTCTGCTTGTCTTCAGTGCTCTTAGCTGGCATGTGGGGTCATACAAGCTGGAAAAGCAGTCCTGACTTTCTGTGCCTGCAGGTTTGTGCTTATACACAGGCTTCTGAAGGACCATGCAATGCTTAGGCTCTCCTGGTGCTGTTTGGTCTTTTGAAGCTGCCAAATCTTTCTGGTACTTCTGTCTCGAAATGATTATTCTACAATTGCAGCTTGTCTGAGCATAAGTAATCCTATTATAAGGAAATTCAGCCTCAGAGACGAAGACAAAGCCAAAAGGCAAAAAGCAGTGAAGTCACACTCTTCAAAGACAGCTGCCCTGCTGCAACAACCCCCTACATCAAATTACCATTTAATTTACAGAAATCCATGTTCTCTGTGTTTCTAGGTTTCTGAATATCCTGGACTAGCTCCATGGGATTGAGAGCTCTTGTGTCAGATGGCTGCAGAGAAAGGGCAGGAAAATCTCTGCTGCTGCCCTGTGTTTTTCCTGGCATCTTTGCTGTTTGCCTGCCAGCCATTAAAATGCAATAGTGTTTCTCATGGGTATAAAGATGTGGTAACTTATTCAGTGTTAAAGTTAAATTCCACTTCAGCTAGATTCATGACGGGACTTCTATTTTCCTGTTCCTTCTGTAGCAGCTGTGGAGACTCCACCTTTTGCAATATGTTCTACAAATCAACATGGTACCAATGTAAAAACGCACAAGAGAAACACCAGCAGAAAAAATAAGTTGGGATGAGATGTTCAATGACTTTCACGAAAACTTAAGGTTTTACCCTCTTAAGTAGAAGGCAAAATATTTGTGAACAGCTCTGGGTGGGTCCTCTGCCTTTGCATTCCAGTGGTAATTGGAGTGGTGAGACCATGTCCTACTTCTGCAGTAATGTGCTTAGATATCGATCACTAACTGTGGCACAGCGCAGTGAAATACTTTTGCACTTCCTCACTCTTGGTTCCACCAGCCTGGTGGTACGTGGGCCCTGAGCAAACATCTTGGTTCCACAAACAGAACTTGGTACTTCTTTTTCAAGTACGCTCACTCCCTTCTTGGTTTCCACTGTCACTCGGTGATATTTCCTGAGTTCTTCCATGCKGAGTTTGTTTGCCCAGATGCAGATCTGGRACAAAACCCTTTATTTTTTCTGCCTTTGTGTATACAAAATGCCTCATGCGCAGTGGAGATACACACAGAGAGCCTTCTTCTGCCAGCTGTGTGGGATGAAAAAGCTTTGGGCAATCTGCTACCTGAAGTTATTGCATTTTGCTCCTCTCGTACAGATCACAAGCATTGGGAAAGCACCACTGACTGAGGACAGCCATTTGCCCAGGCCAAKAAGTGGTTCCATGCCTCTGTACAGGGTTTGATGAACGAAGGATGGCTGTGGTAGGCTCTGATGAGCTGCAGGGTGGATTTCAGGGCTGGAGAGAGAAAATTGCAGGCAGAGACCTTTGAGAACAGCTGGAGACTTTACCACTAATTGCCTGATCTAGTGAGATGTTCTTGGCGCACAGCTCTGTGACAGAAGGAATCACAGTCTGAGTGCAGTCTGATTACTGGCCAGAAATGCCTAAGCATRAAATCCACCTTGTGTGAGGAAATGGGAGGCTCACAGGCCCTCTCTCTGGGAAAAGGGCTTAGAGACACCCAGGGGTGTGCTGCTTACAGGGASCCACACAAGCTCAGTGTGCACCTTCATACACCTTTGCTGCTTTCGAGGGYAGAGATAAATCCTGATCCTCACTTTATCGCATCTGAGTCAAGAGCATGCAGTAACTTCTGTGTTTTCACAAAGCAGCAAAGGAATTTTGATCTTGTGTATTCKTAAAGATTTCCTGAAGTTCATTTCCTAGTAATGAAAATTCACATGATTTGCAGTAAAATGTGGTTGTCAGATTTCATTTGGCACACAATCTAGGCCCCTCCAGGCTTGCAAGTCTGCTCGTTCAGTCCTGCACTACAGCAAGACCTTGCAGATGTTTACCAGCTCCTAGGGTTTATTTCTTTTCCCTCTTTCAGTCTGAGGAAGAGCAGAGATCTGCAATAGCTRTCTCTTTGATTAGGAAGATAAACTAGAACTTTGTGGTAAAACTCAAGAAGGTGACAGTCTGGGTCTGAAGACATCTGCCTGTCCTCCAAGAATGATCCCTGGGCCTGGCACAGCACACAGTTGTGTAACATATGTCACTTGTACATTCCTTGGTGCTCAACCAGAGCTCCAGCCTGTGCCAGCYCCATGTCAGCATCAGCACAAGAAAAGAGCTGGCATGAACACAACTGGTGTGCTGGAGTCCCATAGGAAAAGCCAAGAGGAAGGCACCAGCAATGAACCTGACCTTAGCATGTGGCTGAAAGCCATTATTGTGGGTTGAGTACTTGAATTTTTGAACAAAATTGTTCAATTTTCTTTAATTAGAACAATGGCTAATGGGTTGTCTTTGTTTCTGCTTCTACAGTGAAGCAGGACTTTGTGTATAGYCTTTGTGCACAAGAAGGCTTCCAAACAATGATGTTCACTAAGCATGGTACATTTGTCCTCAAACAGAAAAAAAGCTACAAAAACTGCATTCCTCAGCTAAGCAGACACATAAAAATGTATACAAATGCAGTATCTATGTGTATATATTCAAACAATCTGTTGTATATGAATAGCCATTCTTTCCTGTTTCTTTCAACCTGGTAATGATTCCCATCTGAAAGCCAGACATACACCTCCAAACTGAGTCTGGTGGGTTTTCCAGATCTGTGTTTTCTTAGGATTTAGCCCCATGCCTCCTTGTTTTACCCTTTCCCATCTTAATGCTATGAAGACCTGTGAAAACTGTTGAAGAAATGAAATTCTCAATTGATGAATACAACTGAATTATCTGACAAGGACACTTGCAAAGTTAGGGCCTACATCTCATTCTATCTAATAAATCATCAGCAGCTGGAATTACCATGGGGTAGGGGATGAATTTGCACAGTATTTTCCTGAACTCTACCTTCTCTTCACACTGTCTGGCACCTACAGTGAGTGAGAGATGACYTGGTGAGCTCTGGACAACGTGTGCTCTGTCTTTTGTGATTACTGACTGCTATTTCATGGGTAACCCCAGTATTTTTTATATCCCAGTAAAAGAATGTTACTAGTGTCAGTGACTCAGATGTTAAGCAGTGATTCATCACTGGTTTATTTTCAAGACAACATCCCAGAATCTTTTCCCTAGAGCTGGGGTATGAACTCTGTTTGCTACCACGTGGCTATTTCAGCTGTCCCAGCAACAAGATCCAGTTCTGACAGAGCCAACACRCAGATTTCCATTTCCTTGTGGTCAGGAAGATCCAAATACCAGGTCAGACCAGTACTTTAAGCCACTAGAGAASAGAAAAATCCTGAGGTGCCCAGATGGCTTGCACACCCTGCAGCTCTGTTCGAAAGAGCCAAGTACTCAGCTTTTCTCGGCTTGGGTCATTTAAGTCAATTTGTCCTGAAGAAATGACAATCTTTTAAGAGAACAAGCACTTAACCTTAACTTAAAACTGGTGTGAGACTCCACTGCACTCAGACTTGGAAATGACATTTTGATCCCACCCACAGCAGACAGTACTCACAGCGACTTTTTATAGAATTGCCTTCAAATGCTGATCTCAACTTCTTTCCAAATCCCTCCATGTGTTCATGGGGGAACATTAGTTTTAATGCATTGTTTGTACAAACGAAAAAAAACAGTAGGAGTCCCATAGAATCCTGCAAACATGTACCCTTGCATGATAACACATCAGATACGTGAAGGCAGTTTTGTCCTGAAAAATTTTAAAGCTTTTTTTTGAGTAGGTGAGAAGGAGACAGTCAAAGCACACACCATTCAGCATATATGAACAGCCTGTTTTTCCAAAGGTGTGAGAGCTGCTTGGTTTTATTCAGCTACATTAAGAGATGGGAAAATCAGGACATTTGTGGACTGCTCAATTTTAAATGCTGTAAATGAAGCAGAAGTGCCCTGCACTCCACCCAGGACATACTGGCTGATTTCTTCCAAAAGAAGAGAGAATTAGGCCTTCAACAGGAATTCCAGAGAAAGATTAGAAGTTTARGGCTGAGAAATAGTTTAAATAGGATCATGGGAAATATAAACAAATACAGGATAAAGCTGGCTTTATCAGAAGCAGCTTGAAGAGAGACAAGAGCTGGCCCATCAGAGMAGAGCAATGAGGATCTTGAGGACACATAGCTGGAGCTCCATGGGAGCCTGAGGTGCAGAGATGCCAACCTCGTTCCCTCTCCTGCACAGTCTTGCTCCCCAACAGTCTGACCAGCAAGGGTGGAGCCAGCACGGCGGCTGTCTGAGCTGGCATTAAGTTAAACTAAAATTGGAGGCAGCGTAACTAAACGGGAAAAGGCAATCCTGTTGAGAAAACAGCCTGCACAGCCCTCTGCTCTGCCTGTGCACCCCTGGAGCCTGCCCTGTGTGGGGAGGGCTGGTGTGCCATTAACAGGGACACCTGTTAATTTTTTGCTCACCAAAGGAGAAGTGTTTTGTTGAACACTTTGCTCACCAAAGGAGAAGGCTTGTTGTGTGCAGCAGCCCAGATGGACACGACCACGGGGCAGTGGCGTTCCCTCTTCTGGAGACCCTGCCATGTGTTTGCTGCTACAGTCACTGAGATGCAGGAGCAAACATGAGTGAGGAGAAAAAGGAAATCACAGTGGGAGCAGCTGAGCATGGKCCAAGAAGGGCAAAGCCCTCTTGATGGGACTCAGGGACGCCTCTCACCCTCATGCACKCTTTGGCAGCGCCTCTTGTTTTGCACCCACCTTGTTTTCCCCGTTACTCGAAGGCGAGGGCGGATCTCGGCATTTTGCTGCTGCTCKTTTGTGCTGAGGAGTGAGAAGCAGCCCCGTCCACCCACTTTCCTTGTTCTGAGGCGCTGGGCATCCATCTGATGAGTGCTCGTACAGCAGAACTCCCAGCCCGTGTACAAGGCCAGACAAAAGGGCAAGGAAACACAAAATACTTGAAAAGGACAAAGAAGCCGTGAAATCAACATAAATGTACCTAGTTAGGAGCATGCTAATTGTAGCAAAAATCAAGGCGGGCATTCTCACAGCCTGGCTTTGCTGGGGAGTGTTTTGTCTGGCATCATAACAGAGTGAACCTCTAATTAGTGTGATCTTGAAATCAGTGGGGTATTGGCACAGTAGGAGTAGTGGCTACACTTCCAGACCTCCCATTTAAAGTAGCCTGAGCCCTGAAGAAAGAAATCTTAGAAGAGAAACACCAACAAACTCCACAGCATATTTCAGACTTCTAAACATTTTAATTATAATCACTGTTCTACTCACAAGAAAAAGAATGGAAAAATCTGTCCCCAGTTAAAAAAAAGTTTTGGATTAAAATGAGAATTTTAATGCAGTTTTCAAGGGAGAATCCTATTTAAAGTTCCTGTTTCCTCATTTTGGTAGATTCCCTTGGGAAATGTACTTAAGGCTATCTCCTTTAGAAAGCACAGTGTGCTGTCCTTTGAACTTAGTTGAAATTCCACATGGAAAATATCACAGCTTGGTATTCCTTTTGCTAACAGAGTCAACAGAGAGATATAGATATGCAGGACACAATATATATATTTATATAGACATGCACGTAAATAATTATCTGTGCCAAAGGAAAGGAAACAAGCTTTGGGCCATAAAGCACTGGGAAAAATGTAGTGTGTGGCTTATTCCTGCTCTTACTTTGAGAGTAGGATTCTGCAGTGAGGATTTCAAAATGATCCCACCTCTGCTGAGGGAATATGTATGGCTTTCTGTGGAAAACAAAGATGTATCATTGCTTAGGCAGAGGGGCAAACATGCTGCATCCAGCATGGGCTTTCCTTATGATAGTGATCAGAAAACTAAAAAAATTAATGCCAGTGTGAGATTTATCTATAAAGTAGAGGTGAATTACACAGGAATATTGACAAACCAGGATATAGAGCAATCTGGTCATGTTATTAACCCTAACATAGGATCTCAGGGTAAGCACACACGTGCTTAACATGCTCAGCACACTCCTGACGAGGATCCATGGTGTGGGACARCACCAGAGAGCTCAGAAGCAGGAAGTGCCTGGCATTGACTTGGATAGGAGTGGAAAAGAGTGACACAGTTGTGCTGCCAGACATGTGARCTGCTTTTGAGCAGCATTTTCAGAAGAATAACCCCACTTGTAAATTGATCCTGAAGAAAAATCTGGTTTCATAATATCACTTGTCTGGAGTGGGTTTCCAAGTGACACACCTTGAGTGTTTGTAGTTGTGGAGAATTTTGTATGCATGGAGCAAGAATCTAACCCCATGTCATTGTCACTGTCACGGGCAGCCCCAATTAACTGATTACRATAAATCAAGGTCAAAGTCTGGCAAACATCTCTCAGTAACGGAACAACTCCAAAACCATTTTCAAGGCCTCAAAATTCAAGTATTATAGCTGTCTTTCCTCATATTCACTGCAATAATTTTTAATTATTTTAAAAAAATTCTTGTGCCATCCATAAGAATATTTCCACAGAATCTGATTCAATGTCTGGTTTATGTTTTCTTCTTCCAGGAATGAAATACATCAGGTGTGAGAATCATTTGACTAAATACAGCCCTCTATTTTCTAGTCACCCCCTAACTTCCTTTAGACTGTCTGCAGAGACCCTTCATCTCATATTAAAGACAAATTAATTGTGCCCTCAAAAAGCATATTTCTTGCTTTTCTTTGCAAGCAAGCTGAGACATACTAGTTCAGATRTTCCAATGTACACTGCAGATGCCTAAAGTTAACTCAGAGAAATGCTAGTCTGTCCTACTTTGTGCTTTTTTCTTTCCGAGTACCATGACTCAGATTTGTTCAATTGGGGTTTGTTCAATTCCCGATGCAATTTCTGATCTGTGACAACTTTATAATCACTAGGTGAGAACACAGAGTTGCTGCCCTTCCTCACAGCAGGAGGACATTACTCTATTTTGGAAGATATGGTGTCAGCAGCTCTCAGTGCTACAGTCATTATCATCGTCACCAGTGTGATATCGGTGAGYGCTTACCTGTGTTTCCTGAGGTACATCTGCTCTGGATGCTGCAAGGCCACCYAAGTAGGACCAGACAGAAGATTTGACCCCAGCAGGTTTGAAGAACAAGTCTGATCTCACCTCATCAGGGGATCCACTGAGCTGTGACAGGAAGTATCTGCAAAAAGAAATCCCAGAATATTCAGAGGATAACAGTGGCAGACCTCCATCCAATCCCAAGGTTTTGCCATACTGTACTCTCTGCATCTTGAATTGATTTTTCCAGGCCTAGTGAATCCTATTCCAAAGTGTTCTGATGAAGTGCTAATACAGACCACACTTTTGAGCAGCACTTGGCTCTCCTTGATGTTTTGAATCTTCTCTGTTATTATCTGATTTACTGCATTTTGTTGACACTTTTGTGCTTTCACAGTYGATAATGGATTTGGGGTCCCAGAGTTCTGCTACTGCTGCCATCTTTCTCATCTGGTGAGAGAGAGAAAGAGCCAAAGACGTTGTTATTTTGTTATCTTTTGAAATTGGAAAGACAAACTGGACACACTTTTGGCACTCCAAAGGAAAACTTTGCTCTCCACACAGAACTCCATGCACTCCATACACTACAGCTTGATCGTTTCAGAGTTCAGAATAGATTATCTACTGACCTTCTCACTTTCTAATTGTAAGCTCAATGCCAACAACTGCTCACATTTCTGATACTAACAGACATTTCAGGTCCATGTGTCACTTTTCCTTTGCTGTTAAATTATTTAATTTTTGCCATGTAACCAAGCTGTTATTGGGCATCAATCAGAGACACAACTCTATTGATGGTTTGAAAAAACCTCTCAGCTGTTACAGTTCTGGCCATGCAAGTGMTATTCTCCCAGTCATGTCCTAGTCAGTGAGTGTACCATGTCTGAATCATGCTAACTGTGGGGGAAAAAAACAGATCTGGAAAAAATAGAAAAAATTAATCTGAAGTTTCTGACAGCAGACATTTATTTGTTATTCCCAGGACCAGCTGAGAAAATGAAGTTCAGAAGAAAATATCATTGGAATGTCTCTTTTTGGGTCATCTTGGTTTAAGCTGGACTGGGAAAAGTTGAAATGAGGGGTTTTTTTGAACAGCTGATTGTGGGGTTTTCTCTGCAGCTCCCAAAGGAAAAGAAGTACAGATAAACAAAGGTAAACATCCAGTGGTGGCCTGTTAGAGACCTACCTTCATCAAGTCTTTGAGAGGTGTGTTTATCACTGGCACATTCACTGAGGCAAACCACAGCTGTATTTTCCCTCTTACAAACRTACCTCTCCAGCAGACATTGCTTTCATGTCAACGTCTTCTCTCGTCCTTTAAAATAAAACCCAAACAATTCTGGTCTTTGTTTTTACAGGAAAAAAAAAAATAAAAAAAGCTTGAAGATGGAATATTTGAAATGCCCATGAGGAAAATTGAATGAGAAACTCTTATTTGTGCAAATCTGCCTGTGTGGGATGAGCCAATCCACATTTTTTTTGATGAACAGAGTTGCCAGCAATGCATGCCAGGCAGATTTTGGATCTGATCTCTGTCCCTTGGACATCTAATGCTCTAAGTCCAACAACGAAGAAGAAAAGAAGGAGGACCATTTTTATTCTGGGAAAGGGCCAACAAAAAGCAGGGCAGCTCTGCATGCAGACCTGGATATCATTGTGCAAATGAAATCCATTACTCTTAGCCAAATCTCACCTGCAGTGGATCAGCACCACTTGTGATATGTTTGTTTTGCTAAGTCAAAGCTGTATATTGTGKTTTGCCTCTTAAATATGTATTTCAGTAGCTCTGTGTATCTGTGTCACAATTTAAATGAAGAGCTGATTTCTGTCAGATGAAAGATTGTCCTTGGCAAATCTGGTGTATCATAAAATACATAAAATAGCAGTGTATTCAATAGCCACTTAGTTATGTTCTTTGTTTCAAAATTCAGCCACCTAGAAAATCTTCAAACCTAGATCAGCAGAGAAGTGATCACTTGCTACTGTAACAGAGAAAACAACAGAAAATTTTGAATATCTGTATGCATACAATATTCTGTGGTTTGTGGTTTGTATTTTGTTTTCATTAAACTCTTCTGTCACACCTCAACTGTTTGTGACTAAATAAAGATCACAAATGCATAACTTGGATTCTTCTTGATCATTGACCTGTTTCGGTTGGTTGCTTCCATTTCAGACACCTGTGGTATCCTGGTTTTACAAAAGGAAGGGTTTTTTTGACACATAGCCAGCCTGCATCTTTTCCTTTGCCAAATATCCATGTGAACACCTCAGAGCAGTTCTAACACCTTCAAGGACCTCTGCCCAGGATATCCCAAGGATATCTGCCCAGCATCTGTGCAGCTCGAGGGAAGCCACACCAGCAATTCCCACCAAATCCAYCCCCACCAGCCTGCAGCTCCGGCTGCAGTTTCCATCATTTCCTCCACTGGACAAGCAATATAACATGAGCCAACCAGAGGAGAAACAGAAACAGCCTAGGGTTAGGGTACCACCCTGGGCATCAGGAATCTCAGGCGCTGCTCCCTTTCCATAGGATTTGCTTCTGTATTTGCCATTAACCTTCYGAAAAGAAGCCATAGCTGGGAGCAGACCAGGACCCCTGCCTGCTCAGCCAGAAAAGTATGGGCCTGATTAATTGTTAATATTTTTGTATAGCATGTGACAGCGGGGTGGAGCATCATAAAGGTTGGAGGAAAATCGGGGGGAAGTTGTCAAAAAAAGAGGGGATCAGTGCTGAAAAGCCTCAGTGGTTTACAGGGAAAACTAACCCCTTAATCCTGGCTTTTAAGATGAAAAATGTTAGTACTTCCTTTCCCATTAGCAATCTGTCCTTGGGATAAAGGCCTCAGCAAAGGAGCTCCATCAACAAAAAAACTCCCGGGAAGGTGTCCACCAGAGGGAGTTCCATGAATGCATCAAACCCAGCCTGAGCTATAAATGGTTATGCAGCGGCTGAGAAGAACCGCCTGTGCGCTCCCAGGGACAGACAAGCTGCTCCCCGCAGCTGCTGGTCAGGAGCCTGGGCTGAATTCAGCAGAGTACTGACCCAAATCTGAATAATCTTAAGTGAATACTCAGTGAACTCTAAGGAATTGCTCTGTGCATGGCATTAAGCGAGTGTTTTATTAGAGCGGGGTCAAAATACTCAGTGCTTTGCAGGATCATATGAGGAAAAGAAAAGGCTCTGTTTACACCTCGGCTTTTATTTTTCCCTCACTGGTTCACTTGTTAGAAAGAAAGCTAAGCCAGGGCCAGCCTGGTTTCTGGGAGGCCCAGGGAGGAAGCCTTGGAAGCAAATCCAACTGCTTCCACTCAGGAAGAGTTTTTGATGGGGCTGCCTCTGACACACAGCAACAGCAGCTGCTCTGGATGGATCCTGGCCCCTCTGCCARAGAGAAAAACAACAACATGATGACACCTCTCTATCTGGAATACAGGATAAATCTCTGGTTTAACATGAAGTCTGCTTCTGAGATCTTTTAGTCCAATTTATGTTAAAAATATTTTCAGCAGAGGAAACAGTATGTGATACTCCTTTACAAAAAAAAAAAAAAGGTCAAAATCTTACCTCCCTCTGCCCAGAAAGCAGGCAAAGGACCACAGTGCTAATAAACCATTGTGGAAATATCCCAGATTTAAAATACCATTTTAGACCTTTTGATTTTTTTTTTCTTTTAATTGCATCTCCTGGGTATCCTAGAGTCTTGGACAGTTCCTAAAAGAAATTTAAGAAAAAGCACTCCACCCTGCTGGAGATGTCAATCCAAATTCTTCTTTATATTAGGATAAAGGAGCACAAAGAGTTAATCCCAGCTATGTGCTTTTGACAATTCCTGGCTAAAGTCTCACAGAAGCTGTGAGAAGACATTAAATGAAGGTGATCCCTGTCTTGATGAGATTATTTTCCAATAAGAGAAAAAAAGAAGCATTGCAATATTAAAAAAGGATGAGGCTGCTGTTTCTGTGATGGCAAGAAGGAGACKCAGAGACGGTTTCGCTGTAGGACATTCCTGAGCTGGAATTTCAGCCCCAAAAGCAGGCGGCCCCCAGCCCAGGGCACAGTCCTTTGTCACCTCTACCCTCTCTGTAAACCAGGCATCTTAATACCCCCACTTTTCACAGGAATGCTGAATAAAATGCCTTGAAGATGAAGTGCCTGTCTTGCTGTCACGCTGCCAATTCTCCTGCACTGTGCGGATTCATATGGTAACAGGAGCCAAGGTCAGGGAAGCATTAGTCAGTCTGAATTTGGCAAACGGGGGTGTCAGTGTCTGATAGCCCTTGCTGGCAGATTAGATTAGCATGAAATGCCCTGCCTAGGTTATCCTTGAAAATCACTTSAGCCGCTGCAGGAGATGGCTGTTCAGTGCATCAGCAGGGGTGAAAGCAGGACAGTGACTTTCAACACACATTTGCTTTGCCTGTCTTGACTTTCTGTGCTGTTAGTGCTGGTTTAAGCCTATCTGAGAAATGCAAATATCCCCATTTTTTTAACGGGGTGCTCCAATCTGTTCATATCCCTGGAGGTGTTTGAGGCCAGGTTGGATGGGGCCCTGAGCAACCTKGTCCAGTGGAAGATGTCCCTGGCTATGGCCAGGGGTTGGAACAAGATGATCTCCAAGGTGCTCTTCCAAGCCAAACCATTCTGTGATTCTGTGATATCTGAGGTATTGCTCTTTCATCCCATTCCTCTTTTCATCTCTTTGAAGCATATCTCAGGGGTTTTTGCTGCCAGGCCATTCCCAGTGGTGGTTACCTCACCATGGAGGTCTTGCTAATCCTCCCAGGGCGTGCAGATTTTTGGTGCAGTGAATTGCTAAAAGGAGACCCTGATTTAGCACCCTCTGAGCCTGTACATCCATGGGTGCAGAGCAGCACAGACACACCCTCGGCACCAGGGTAATTGCTTCACTGACGAGCCCTGCCATAAGCAAGGCTGCTCAGCTTCTGTGCAATGTCCTCTGCCCAGCACACTCCCACTTTTGGAGGCAGTTTTTGGAGAAAACATCTGTGATGACAGCAGGTAGCCTTGGTCCTGTGACAGGAGACGAGCAGGTCAGGCTCATTTTAATCAYGAGGCTTGTTTTAATCATCTCAAAAGGGTCTCTTGCAAATCCAGCGTATTTATTTTAAAAATATTTTCTTAATAGAAAGACAAACACTAAGAATGAAAATGTCAAGAGGGTTCTCAGTGTTGTGTGCCAGTCACTTTTAGTCTGCTGTCACTTGTAGTCTAGGTGAAAGGTGAGTCTTTTGAAGCACTACTAATGTTAGCAGAAATTTAAATATTAGCACTGCCTCTCCATGTCTCCATCAGATAAGACACAAGGTTTTCTGTTAGCAGCCTTGAAGGTCRTAGCTCTTTATGCCAGCCAGGTTGTATTCACCAGGAGTCTGGGACACAAAGAAGTGGGGACAGAACATGGATRYAAGCCACCTTTTTTCTTTCCTGTTKCATGAAGTATTGCAGYTAAATGGACACTCAAATTGTGGYGAAAGTAGRGACCACTCTGCCTTGAAGTGACACAGTGCTTCAGCCCTGCTGCCTTCACAGCCTTTCCCTCCTTTTCCTAGTGCATCTCAAGGCAAATGTTCACCCACTCTGCCACAGTGGAAAAGCACGCAGCAAAATACCAAGAATGGACAGTGTCAGCATTARCAGTATTGGGGAGAAATGCCATTAAGTGCAGTCTGGAGCATTTTTCAGGTAGTTCTGTGGCACTCTGACAATAACTGTATATTTTATAGKAGTCCCCTTTTCCTCTATATACCCTAATCCTCCCTCAGTAAATTGCATTTGGGATAAGAGTGTGAAACCATCGTCCCAAAAAGGAGGCATCTCCCAGCTCCACAGTCATTCTGACAGAGATCGGTGTTGCTCAATACAGGCAAATCAGCTTCCAAAAAGCAACATATTTCTAGAGGGAAAATATTAGCAAAATCAAAGTGTGTGTGAGGAAAAGCCAAGACRAGGCTGGGAAGGCATTCATCTGTCGCTAAACACTCCCTCCCCTTTATCCCCCACCACTCCCTCTTCCCTCTTATCACTGTCACTGGAAAATAAAAATCCTGATGAAGCCACAAATGACACAAGGCTTTTTCTTTTTTTTTGCAATGAAACCAGTGTGGGATAGGACTGGGCTGAATTAAAGTCATGCAAACTGGGGACAAGGCAAAGCAGTTTGTGTGGAAGCCAGGACAGCCACAACACTGCTGAATGCTGCGATGGAAGCAGGGCCAGGAGTCACATGAAGATGASTCCTTAAAAAGAGTAATTTCTAATAAAATCAAAATCAAAATACAATCCAAGATGAGACTGCTGGAAATAAAGGAAAATTTATTAGTTCCAGATGGCACCATAACGCCGCCTTTATGTTTTAAAAAAACTCAAAGCCAACATTCTGAAGAACACAGGCATGCCTTTTGGCCTAACCTGCAGCATGAGATACTGGCATCAGACAGCCTTGCTGGATATGGTCATTCCCATACATGCTCCCTATGAGAAAAAAGGAAAGAGAAGAAAAAGGAAAAAGGAAAAAGAAAAATAAAAGGTAAAACAAAAAAGGAAAAAGAAAGAAGAAAGAAGAAAAAAGGGAAGGAAAAAAAAAAGAAAAAAGAAGAAGCCTCCAGCTTAGCTTGTCCATATATCTGACATATTCTGGTCTCTATATATTTCAACAGTTGAGACCAAGAGAACCTTTTTCTCTGCCAAATGAATTTTGATTGTTTTAAACCTAAATAAATCACAAACGTTCATCTGAAAAGTCAGTGCTTTGCAAAGCTACTGGYAAGAATAAGTCAGTTATATCTGTGCTGTAATTGTCTTCAAAGTGAGAGAATCAAGTTCATAAAAAAGTCAAGGATGGTTTCACTGAACCCAATAGAATGACTTAGTAGGTTCTGGATTTCACCCCAAACACTCCTCTTGCCGTCTACAAACAGAACTTGAATCTGAAAATAATGTTTMGCTTTCTCTTACTTTTCCATCACCAATAATCTTTGTACTTACAAAACAATTGTGTTTATAATGCATAAACCAGAAACCCCCTTCTGCCTGTGTTGTCCCTGCAGTGCTCTCAAGGAGAAGAAGCAGGGCAAGTCTATTTTGGTCAACCAAGTCAGTGGGAGAGGTCCTGTGCACACACAGGAATTCAGTCTGTAGCGTAAGCGAGTGCCAGACACGTTTACATGTTTCCATGGTCCCTTAATCGCCACCATATACAAAATCCCCAGGTTCTGCAGGCTTTCATATGAGGAAAACCCCACCTAGATCCTAGCCTTCATCCTGACCTCATTAAGACTTCCCTAGCTTTAGCTGACATCTTGGGCTCAGGAGAATTGTAGCTACACATGATTTGCCAGATATGCAACAGCAAATGTTTGCTCAGTCCTGGCTGTGTGTTCAGTTACCTCAGTATCTCTAATTCTCACAAAATTGTGACAATTTTCCATTTTCCTTTCCGGTTCCATTTTTTTCCCTTTCTACTCTCATTTTGCTTTCCCATTTTCGAAGTGGTGGTTTCTTCTTTGCCTTGCTTTGGTCTGTGTGTGATAAATCCCTGTTAATGAGCTGTGATGTGGCTTTTTGCTGATGCTTCTTTTCTTTCCAAGTGTCTCTTCCAGGACCAGCAAATAACCTATGCAAACATCTTCAGAAACAGGCTATGGTTTTTCGTTTTATTGCTTCTTCTGCTGTGTGTGGAAGTTGTCTTCTCAGAGAGTAAGTGTAGCAAAACTRACTGGAAATGYGTAAGGCTTCATCAGGAACAYAGGGACTTCTTTATTGGCRTAAAAATGCTTTASTCAGAGGGTGGTGAKGCAYTGCAATGTGTACCCCAGAGAARCAGTGGATATCCCARYCCTGGCAGTGTTCAAGGCCAGGACTGATGGGRRTTTGAGCACCCTGGTCTWGTGGAAGRTGTCCCTGYCYRTGAYGAGGGGTCAGAACCAGATGATCTTTCTATGATTCTATAATTATAAGATCTCTGGCAAGATAAGAAATTCCCTTATTTCCCCTTGTTTGAGATCTCAGTGTTCCACACTTCCCATTGACTTGCTGTGATTCCCTGTTTGAATCTGAATGTAAAGAAAATAGAAGTCCAACTCAACTTGCTTTCTCCAGGCTTCAGATCTCCACCAGTATAGAAGTCTCCACTGGCTCCCTGGCAGATTCTGGTAGCAGTGATCACACCCATATTTTTTTCCTGAGATACTGGTGCCATCCTGGGAATAACAGAAAGCTGGGATAAAGCTAGAGACGGAAAAAAAGGAGCATTTTTTCCTTTAACCTGGTGCCTGGCTATTAGAGGATCTTGGACCAACTGATCCACTTGAGGACTTTTAGGAAATTGGGTAAACCCTTCCTGTCCAGATCAGTCCTCCCAAAAGGTGACTCAGTCCCTGTCACTGCAAGGAATTGTTGTTTTTGTCTCAGCTGCAAGGTCATGTCTGGATTAAAATATTTTCAGTTTACTTTTGATGAATACTCCCCATCTGAAGGCAAATGAGAAAGGCTTTTTATTTCCCTTCAAAACTCACTGTTTGCACAGTGTTCTAAACAGTCCTTCCTCTGACACAATGTCACACACTGAACTTCCTAAGTAAAGCTAAAATAGTAGAAAAAAAGCCGAACTTCCTGAAACACTAGGTAATGATTGAAATGCCATTAAATATGGAAAGCAAGGGCTTTTAAGGTATTATCCTTTGCAAAGCTTTGCAGTATAATTGTCACTCTTAGAGTAGCACCTACACAGAGTAATTCAGATTAGCATTCCCCTGAGATAAGCRCTGTTCAAAGTCCTCAGGGTAGGARGCAATCCCCACAACAGCAAGGAGATTAATGTTGAAGAGATTGAAGTATTTCGTAGGTGAATGTCCTTCTCAGTAAAGCTGGACAAAAAGCCTTCTTTTCACACTCCATTTTCCTCCAGCAAAGAAGGATAAATTAGCCTGCCTGGTGCAACAGATTAAGGATTTCCAGTCTTCAGGCTAGGTCACTGTGGATAAACCTGTCTGGGAGACCTTGGGCAGATGTGAACTCCCTGGCCAGGRCTCAGGGCAGGTGAGATGGAAGGCAGCTTTGAGCCAAAGTTATCCTGGTGCTGAGGTGGTGTCCCTCTGCCTGCCTGGTGTAGCCTAGAGGGAAGAGCAAAGAGCAGGGGGAAGGAAAATCCTGTAGTTTGAAAGAACAGAGAGTGTGCAAGTGACAGCCCTAAGGTCACTTTCGGGCACTGACTTGGATGGCAACAGGGCACAGGGGTGAAGAGCAACAAGTAAATCTCATTTTCTGGGGCATGAGCAACCCGGCATTGTCTGACCTGGGTTTAGAAAATATTTTGTACAGACAAAACATTCATCTCCTTTTCTTTCTGACTCTGCCAGCTGCAGCTTTACCAAGCTGCGTTTTATTCTGTGAATTTCTTTAGGATTTYCTTTATTCCACCCTGGAGCCCTGGGTGAAGCACTGCACACCAGCAGGGAAGGTGAGTGCACGCAGAAGGAATGTGAGTGCTGGAGGAAGCCAGGCTGCCAAACAGCGCCTGCTGCTGAGGGCTGTGCTGCTGCTGACACACAGGGTTATTTCTGCTCCGTGTTACCCGGGTGTCTAATTAAAGACAAGGTTAAAGACACAGATGGAGATTTAAAGTTGTCACAAGTGGAGATTTCGGATTTTGCTTTGGTGTTTAAAAGGTCAGAAGCTTTATAGCTCCTGCCAATCTCCTGTGAGATGCATCACAACACCTTCTCAGGTGGCATAAGCCTAGTTTTAGGACACCAGGACAGCAGAGAAGTTTTTTTTCC
>NW_026623436.1:1123876-1152254 GCF_030028575.1 Malurus melanocephalus
GCAGGGATAAATAATATTTTTCCATTTGGTTTTATTTGGAAATCAAAAGAAGAACAAAACCATATTTTAAATCCAGCTTCTTATCCGTKCCAAAGAGCATGAGTCACATATTATGGTATTCACAGAGAAGCCAGCAAAGCTTGGAGAAATATTTTGGTATTAGGTTTCTATTCCATATCCAGAACCAGACAAACCTAACTCAGGGTGAAATCTGAGAATAACAACAGTGGTCGAAATTCTTGAACTCAGGTGCCYAGAAGATAAGTTTGTTCTGGGGGGCTTTGGTAAAAATAATGTCATTAATCGATTTTGACATCTACAAAATTTCCTAAAATTCAACAGGCATTGGAGGTGTACACTGTGAAGGAAACTGGGGCGGGGTTCAAGTACCACTTGTAGGTGTCTGCACGTGAGCGAGGGACTGTGCTCTTATTGCAGTAAATATGGATGGTGCCTCCAATAAAGACACGGTGAATAGAGTCTGGAAATTACTCAGCTGACTCACTACCAGGTGCCTCAGGGTACACCCAATTTCCCTGAAGGCTCCATGGTGTGCATTACCTGTGTCTCTATCGAGAATAAAGGGAGTACAGACACTGAGACCTCACATACACCCCACCACCCCCGTGTTTGAGCATGCAGCTGAACCCCACACCAGATGTTGAAACATGGACCATCTGTGTAACTGCAGTCAAGACCCCTCGAGCTGTTTCTAAACCAGTTGTAGCTCAGCAGCCACAGCTCCATACAGAGGATGCTCCTCAATGCACACCACACTCATACACTTGCACATCTGTCTCTTCACAGCAAGGAAACTGAGGTTCTCAAAGCACCCCTGATCCAAAACCAGGATCAGCACTGAGCACTTTGGCTCAAAGCAAAATTCCAGAAGTTTCTGCCCACCTGGGCAACACACAACCCACCTTCAAACTGCAACATTTACCTTACCGTGCCTTGTGTCCACAGGTAACAGGCTTGAAACTCAGCTGTGGACTTCAGCCAGGGGAATATGGAGCCAGCAGTGACAGCCTGGAGTATCTATTTTGCACTGTGCTRATGGGATATGTAGTGAATTCCTGAYCAAAACTATTTCATATCCATGAAAGCCAGTCTTGGAAATCAAACATACAAAACCTTGTGTCCTACCTGTCCTTGTAGACTCCCTTGGCACTTGAGGGAACTCACCTGAGCTTCCAAATATTTTTAAGAATTCTTCAGGTTTTCTTTCTTTTTCCTTTCTTTTTCCTTTCTTTTTCCTTTATTTTTCCTTTCTTTTTCCTTGATTTTTATTTCTTAATTTTCACAACCTATTTTCCGTAGAAAATTGTTCATAAGCCTGGCCACATGCTCTTGTTACATGGAGTTTTAAATCTCTGCAGGGTGACACTGGAAATCAAGGGCTTATGTTCACAAAGCTCCCTGCCATATCTAATCTATATAACAAAGGACAGGAAGAGAAGGAAAATCAGTGCCRAAGTTGTCAGAGTTAAACACCCAAAAGGGTGAGGAATGCTGASAGAGGGTGAGGTGCCTGCTGCAGCTCAGCAAGAGGCTGTGGGGATGTTGCAAGTATGACACTGAAGCAAGGCTGTCCCTGTGATTGAAAACAGCCAGAGCAGTCAGTGTCACCATCCCTGCAAGGGACACCACAAACCATGACAAGTGTGTTCAACAGAGCACAGCCAGGCAATGTCCTGAAAAGTGAAAGAAGATTTGGGTGTTGAGTGGAACAGCTGGTGGCCAGGGCTCCTCRGCTCTGCTTTTTCCATTGCCATTCCTGGGTTCTGCCTTCCTTAGGAGCCAGGGCTGAATTGCTGAGCGCTCGGCATTGCTTCCCCCTCGCACAGCCCATCCTCACCGACCTCATGTGATCCCGCAGGGATGATCTGCAGAGGCACAGGCTGAAGCCTGGAGATGTTTCCTGGGAAGGGATGGGCCTCACCATGYGTTCAGGGCACTTTTATAACCCTGCCCCCCAGACTGAGCCTGAGAAAACAACAACCAGACCCATGACAAAGGGTCGCATTGCCATGTAAGGCAGTTGGAGCTGATGATATAAATACACTCTGAACAAGACATCTTTATCAGGAGAGGAAGTATTAAGAACTGCAGTGATCAGGCAACACAGGAGAAAGGAGGATAAGGAGGGACTGAGATAAGRGTAATGAAGAATGACAAATAGAGCCAAGTGGCTTTTTCCTGTTAAAGAAAACCCGTCCCCTCTACTTAACTAGCTCAAGGGTGGAGAGGGGACTTTCCTGAGCCAAAGACCCCAGCAGAAAAGGKAACTGCTGCTCTACAAACCCAAATCCTCTCCCTTACAAATACGGGGTTCAGCTCCAGTCCAGCCACAGGTCTGCCTGCTCCTCATGGGAAGACCAAAGGGGAGAATGTGGATCATTTCCACAAGGCAGAACACTTCTCATGGAGCATGGCCAGCCCAGGGCAGTCCMTGGCATGCAGGCAGTACTTTTATGACTCAAGGCATGGCTTTTACTGCTCTCCCTGCAGCCAGGAAAAGTCAAATGCAAACACGTGCAGGTTAAGCCCTGCAAAAAGACACTTGATTGCCTAGATTTGTCATTTTTTTATTCCAGAAAAGTTCTGAGAAGGATAATAACCTGAAAGGATTAATTAAAGAGCAAGAATTAATCAAAAGCAGAGCAGTACCTTCTGGCTAACAGACCCTATTGCACTAGCAGATAGAATTGTTTCCATCCCTCCACAGTGAGGTATTAATTTCTAATAATCCCTCCAGCCATTTGCAAGCAAACTTTCCTGGCTGCCACCTGACCTGAACCTCTCCACTGGTGACGGACTTTCTTGTGGATGAAAAAAGCAGCAAGGCTCGTCAGCAGTGCTGGGAGACCAGGAAAAGCCTGTCCCAGGAACTGGCTGGCTCCAACAAAACTGAAGCCAGTGGAAAGAATCCAAATTACTTTCGAGGACGCTGGCTCAGGACTTTTGAGACTTCARGCCAAGAGGACAGGGCTAGAAGTCACAGGAGAAGAGCAGGTGTGAAGGTCAGGGAAAGATTTATGTGACAGCAGCACTGCAGAGCCCTCCTGGAGCAGGGTCTGCCTCTCGCTGATGGGTGAGGTTGTACTGAGCAGTGCCCGTGCTCTGAGAGCTGGGATGGCCCTGGACTGATTGACCTGACCAACCTGCCCTCCGTCCCCGTGCTGTGAGCAGCCTGGTCTGCACTCCTGTCTCTGGCTCCAAGTCCTGTTGCTCCAGAGCAGGCTGCCCTGACAGATCCCAGACCTTGCCGTGTCCGGTGGACACTTGGTGGCCAAAAGGAGTGGTCACTGCTCCTGGCCCACTGGTCCCTGCACCTCATCAGGGATGGCATGCCCTGTGTTGGGATCTCCCTCTACTCCCATCTTGTCCTCCCTCATGGAGCAGTCCCACTCTCACTGCTCCTGAGCAGGATGCACATCTGTGCATATTCAATACCCTGCACAGCCCACACCTGAGGACCCCGTGAGCAGCTGATGATGGCTCCTGCAGTCATCCCAAAGTGCTTTCCATACTCTGCTTCACCAACCTGCCCAGCCTTGGCAAGTGGGCAGCTTTCCCATCAGCAAGGCAGCAGGCACAGGCCTCTTCACTGAACCTCAAAATCAGACAGGTGACTTTCAAGTGCACCTTAAAGTCATCTGGTCTTCTCTGGACAAAGAAGGATTCAGTTCCCAGGCCAATGCAATAATCCATCTAATTTTAAGTTCTGAAGCAAGTCATTAAGTGAAAGAGTAGGTTTACATATAGATATAATTAGGTTAAGAATAGAATGTTATTTCATCAAAAATTAYATGGTATATATAAATTYTAAAAAAYCCAAACCAAATAGCAGCTTCATATACACACTTCCATATCATGGTTYCTTCTAACTGATCTCAGACAAAAGGACATGGGCATTCTTATTATTCAATCTCAAGATTCAGGTTTGGGAAACCTGGGTATATCACTTAAGGCCTAAGGTATCTAGCAGTTAGGAAAAGTTGTGATTGCCCATTTCTCAGCCATAAAGTCAGTCCCAGCACATTATTTTTACAAAATATACATACAATTCAGACTGATATTAGTTAGGTATGAGGTGCAGGTAGATTATAATCTGAAAGTGTATCTAAATAGCAAAGCATTATGAAGATTACTTGTGTTTTGATAAGGCTTAAAAAATTTGAGGAAGGGCTAGYGGCATTTGAAAGATGGGTGGGAAACTCTCTGTAGTTGTTCTTCCCATTGGGAAGATTTATGACCTCTCAAAGGAGCTGCAGAAGGACTTCCCAGCTCTTTGCTCGAGGCAACAAAAACCTGGTGCTGAAAACTGGTAGTTGCTAAGAATATCARAAATGAAACATTCCACATGGCATCCTGTGTGTTTCCACATGGAGCCTTTTTGACCTCCAAAAGCTGTTCCTTCTCATCGCTTTTACCCCACGCAGATATAAATGCTCCTCGCCAGTTTGTTTCTTGAGCTGATTTGCTGAGATGCAGCTTCAAAGGAGCCTGTTGTCCCTGGGCTGAGCTGTCCAGGGCACTCAGGTCTGTGCCTTGCTGCACAGCCACCACAGCACTCGTGACAGCTCCAGATATTGTTCCAATAACATTTCGAGTGTTCCTTTTAACAATAATTTAACTTGGTGCTTTAACAAGAACGGCAGATGTAGGCTGCGACAGAACAATTCCCTGCATGAAATAACTTTGAACTCCAAGCAAACATGCTTTAATAGACTTCCCTCATATATCATTTAACAAGTTTTCAAATGTACAGATGCTATCCAGTTACCATCGCTTTGCTGGCAGCTGCTTCACAGACCTTTTCTGCAGTAAAAACAAGCCATCAAAAAATGACAGCACAAGAAAAATATGGCCAAAGTGATAGCATTTGGTAAAAGTACCATCTGTTTATTTRAAAGCAACAAGCATTTAATATCCTGCAGTCACTCTTGTTTTTCAAGYTTTTTATGGTTCTGAAATATTTGCAGAACAAAGGTCCCAGAAGTCCCAGGCGAGGGGAGAGATCCACTGCTGCAAAAACAAACCCAGGATGAAGCAGCTCGTCAATGAGATCAGAAAAGAAATGTCTCTCACTGCACTGTGTCACTGCATTCAGTGTACAGAGCTGCCTTTTTGCCCATCCAAACCCCCTCCTTTGRACCCATCCCTCCTTAGGGAGAAGAGGGAGAACTAGCCTCCAATCCATGCACAAAGTTTGGAAAATAGTGACTTGTCTCACTTCATGCTTGTGCAAAGATTTCATTGCAAAGGGGGCAGAGGGACCCAATAGTTATGACCATGTGGAAGTGCTTCTTTGTCAACCCAAAGGTTTTAGGGAAGCTAAACCCGGCTTATTATGGAATTTCTTTTTGTATGCTGTAAATTACTAAAGAGAGGTCCCAGATTTCAAAATCTGGCCTGGATTTCAACCTCCCAAAGAGCTGAGCTGATTGATTCTGTGGTTATAGTTCAACTGCTGTCACGGAGCCAGTTGCAAAACTGACATGTGGTTCCAGCCTCAGATTTTGATTATTTTTGGACCGAGAGCCGCATGCGTCTGGAGCTGGGATTTTATATTATGTCTCTATTAAGTAACATTTTGCAAATGCTCAGCCCAGAAGGAGAGAGTACATTCCAAGGGGCACAAGCTGTTTTAAAGCAAATTTTTTTTTCAAATCCCAGGTTCCCATCTGCTGCATCATCAGGTCCTGAGCGATGCAGGAGTTGGCCGGCAGCCCAGAGCTCAAGCATCACCCTTGAAAGAGCTGTCCCACACCCCATGTGGGTCCTCCTCTCCCTCTGCCACCCTGCAAAGCCCGAGCCATCAACAGCAAATTCCACACAGGTATCCCAAGGATGCAGACAGGCCTCTCTGTGCACTGCCACCACGGAAGCTAATGCTTCCAACCTTGGTGCAAACGCTTAACCAACCCTGCCATTCTTCATCATGCCAACCTTGCTTCAAAAGCTGAGCCTGAAAAAGGGACTTCCCCAGTTTGAAACCCTCTGAGTGAAGCCAACCCTATAGCAGCAAACTCTGGGTGCTGGATGGAAAGTGATGGATGGAAAGAGGGAAAGTGGGAAATCTGGCTTTCCAGGCTCAATGCCTTCTCAGCTGAACTGTGTGTGATGATGGGTGGATGAGGGGAATAACAGACMTGTGGGTTTTAATTAAGCAATAAAAAACCCTGTTCCTGTTCCTGATCAAAGTAATGGGAAAGCCTCCACATGGYGTTCATTTATGTCTAGGTTAATCTTTCTTGAGGGTCTGAAAAACACATTGCATCTGCAGTAGTTTTTACTATTCCTGGCCGAGTGAGCTTTGTCACTACACATCTGAAGCTCTTGMAAATACATTCAAGAAGCATGAACTAATCCTCATACTGGTCCAGTGACTGAGTGTGGATGACTATCCCATAAAATGTCTTATACTCCAAGGACAGGGTGGGGTCCTGTATTGTGCATTTTCTCTGTATTCAACAAAATGAGGATTTGGAGCCTACCTACGCCCCTGTAGGTGCCTGCATCATTTATAAGGCAAAACCTATGAATGAGCAAATGGTATTTCCTCAGAGAAGTGTCACAGACAAGAAAAAGCTGTCTCTTACCCCATGGTAGCTAAAGAGAAGAAATCTCTCTGCTGCCATACAGAGCTGTGCTAATCACTGTCCTTGCTCTCTCTTACCACTAATGAAGTCAGCACATCTGATCAAACTTGATCTGAATTAATTATGATTCATATCTTACCTAAAGTGGCTGTTGGAGTCAAGCAGCCTTTTAAAAACGGAGTTCCTTGAAATACTCATACTTAAAAGCATTACTCAATAAAGATCACTCTTCTAAAATTATTACCCCTATTAATTACAATATTCCTTTCCTTTCCCCTCGTGCCTGCTACAAAGTAGTAACACAGCTATGAGAAAGTGAAGGGATTTTTAATTCTGGATTTCAAACCATCAACACAGCTGCAGATTCATTTCCAGTTGCAGATGCTTTCTGGCTAATGAAGTCAGAGCCAGAAGAAAAGCAGTTTGGCTTTGATGTTTCAAATGGTTTATGGGTTTGACTGCCTGGAAGGGGAAATAAAATAACCTTTTATTTGTACTTTTGGCAAATTAATTTTTGAAATGGCTGAAAAGCTGACAATGAGCCTTGCACTATCATGCTCACAGAGCTGCTTTTGAGATTGAATCTAAACATAAAAACTCCTTGGATGAGAGCCTGAAGCGCTCCCCAGGGMATAATTGTGCAATAGCAGAGAGATGAACTAGATGGTGAAATAAATCTCTTTTGCCATTACTGTCTCTGATATTAGAGTGCTGCTAAAGAAGAGACTTACAATAGCAGGAGAGATCTAGAATACTCTTGCAAGACTTGTATTGAAAAAACACCACCAAATAATCCAGCAACTGTGAAAGTCAAAGGCACTGTCAGGCCTGCTGGCACATGGTGTAGTTCACACAGTATAGAAATTCTAAGAACTTTTGAAATTCCCCAAACCACCAGAAAAAGGACAAAACAAAGTGAGTGCCTTCAAAGAGAGAAAAAGTTTGGGAGCTGCCATCAGAGCACATGCTGAGGTAGGAACCAGGAACAACCAAGGTAGTGGAAAAAAAATCTCCTGCTTAGAGGACAAAACCATTGAATGTGTTTGGGAAGACAGCTCTGGTCTGCTTGCTCCAGTTGCTGTCATATTTTCAGTGACCAGAGCAGGTGGGTGGAAAATTATCCATTGCCTGAAGAGAACTGAGTGTCTCCCTCATGGTAAATTTAGGGAAGCAGACAGGGGGGTAAKGAAAGTGTCCCAACCTGGAGAAGAGGTCCTGTGACTCCAGAGAAACACCTTTCTTCCAGAGATGGCACAAGGGCCAGCAGAGATGTGAGAGCCTTTTTTCATTAACATTCAGCTAGAGTTTTTAAAATGTGTTTGTCCTGTGACACAGTAAGTTAAGTGACAAAAGGAAAAGAGTGACTGTGCAGGGGCCCATCACAGGTCTGCTTGGTGACTAGGGCTTGCACTTGCCTTTGAGGACTTCCCAACCCTCCCTCATGTCAATGGCTTTCACTGGATCCCAGAAAATTAAAACAGTTCTCAGAAATGGGCAGAAGTCTAACAATGTGTTGTGGAGATCACATCTGACTCGAATCCCTTTGAATTTTTAGAGGAAACAAAGTGTGTTCCAGGCTGACCTTTCAAGTCTATCTATAGTACCTCGATGTCGCTAGACCAGCGTCTGAGCACCTTCCAAATTTAACAGTTTTAGCTGTCAGCTACCTTTCCAAAACAGGAAGGGTCCATGCTCCTGTAACTGAGTAAGAGCCCTCAGCTCCTTTTAAAGACAAAAGACAGAAACAACATTATTCAGTGATTCATCTGACCTATTTTAAACATCAACTTTACGGAAACAAATCTGGACCTACAAAACAACTTCTCTCTATTGACTGTGAAGAAGTGTTTATCACATCAKGGACATCTGCATTTACTCAGCCCAAATTGCATCCAGAGAAACAAAAGCCCAGACTAATTCTCTTTATTTTATTGGAGCTTGACATTGAAATGTCTTCCAAATCTGTTCATGGTTATACAGACAGGGAAAGCAAATCCAGGTCTGAATTCCAGGCCTTACCTTCCTTCTGGGTCTGGTATAAAATGMGAAATGGTTTGTTTTTAGCTTATATTTCAGTTGCAACTAAATTCTCCAAATAGGCCAATATGGTTTGAGTTCCTACATTCAACAGAACATAAATAACCCCCAAAGACTGAATCTCAGTGTTTCATCTGTGTTAGAATTCTTGCTCAGACCTAAATTGTCTATCATTTAAAACTTAATCCTAACTCTGTCTCAAATTTGCACCATACCTAATCTGTCTAAAATCACATCTGTCCTGGTTATTTTGCTTCAGATATTTACATTTTAATCTTGACTGAAAGCTCTACAGCTGTTTGAGTTGTTGTCATTTACTGTAAATTAGATGAAGTTGTATAATGGGGTGAAAGTGGTCTATAGGATTTATTTGTAGTGATATCATTCAATTATTAATTTTGTTCAGCAAATTTCTATTTAAACTTAACTAAAACATCATACTTCCCAGGGAAAAAAAATCATTTCACCTTTCTCTTTCCTTCATGTACGTGTTTTTTCCTGCATGCCAATTTTCTCCCCACTTGTAGTAGAGAAATTCATCTTCACTGGGGAATAGAAGAGGGTTTTCCATCCACCTCTACCTGGAACTGAACCACAATTCCCATTATGAACAAACAGATGTGCAGTCCATCTTCCACATCCTTTTTTGCTGCCTTAAGACTCCCTCTTCTCTGCTCTTCTGATTCCACATGCAGCTCTTCTTGGCATTGCCTTCAAAACACTTTGAACAGCTCTAGAACTCTTGAACTCTCATCTTAAATCTTCTGCTCCCTAATTCCTTTCAGCCCTCCACCACAAGTCTCAAAGCTCACTGACTCTGCCTGTTATTGAGATTTCCTGCTACTTTCTTTCRGAATATCCTATTAAAGGTCCTAAAATCTTGGCAAACTCAAGCTATAAAATGATGATGYTCCTGATATTCAGCCTTCGTTGGCATATTCTTGGAAACATCACTCATTTCTGTAGTGAAACAAGGAGATGGAAGATATTGTTACACAGGTTTAAAAGAGATCTAAAAAATGGCAACATTTTGAGCATAGAAATGTGTTTGCAGCAGTTGTGTCTCTCTTAGCAGTTTTTTARAAGTTTGCCCAAATCTGAGCAACCTCTAAGTGTTTGGGAAAAAATACCCCAAAAACTGTGTATTCTCTACAAAGGCATCTCCTGTGCCACTAAGAGCTGTCTTYGAAGAGTTTCTTTACTGCACACCTTGAAAGATGCTCAAACCTTTCATTTTTATCCTGTGCTCAAACCATCAACACCCATGAGAGTGTGATGCTAACCAGGGCCTGTTGTTAACCTGACTGCMAAGGCAGCCAATCCACCCCACTCTACAACTGCTCCAGCTGAAGACAGCAGGGATAAAACATTGACTTTTCCAGATATAAAGAGCTGTGGCTGGTGCTGGAACCAAACTGGGATCTGCGCTGCTGTGGGTGAGCCAGGCTCCCAGGAGCACTGAGAAAGAAGCATTTTAATTCAATATGGAATTGTTTAAGCTAGAAGTAGGAAAAGGGATAAGATTACAGAGCAGCTGGAAAATTTGGATTAGGAAGAAGAAGTGACATAAAAGTTGACAAGGATTTAAATTTCCATGTGAGACTGACTTGGGGGATCTGCTTTGGGACAGGTAGAGAAGGAAGCAGATTTTTAGTCAATACAGAGGTGACATAGAGAATRAAGAAGGGAATGTGTGGCCAGGATATCCTCCTCTTATATCTTTGTGAAGTAATGAGGAGCCAGCTCTGACCACGGGTGATGGAAACAAGCCCAGGTGAGGGGGGTGAGCTTAAAAAATGAGGAGGAAAAGCTAATAAACAGGTAACTGTCTATGATAGGAGATGAGACCTGGGCTGAGGAGACCAGTGAGTGAACCCAAGACAAAGGCTTTGCATTCACTGTCTTCTCCAAGAATCTTCCAGCATTAATATTGGTTAATGCTTCACATAGGAATGGGAGGAGTATTTCCCACAGAAACAGTGTAGGGGTGGAGAAGGGTTCTGGTGCAGCACATTCACAGCAAACCTGCGAACCATGAACCATGATTTTAATGTCTAATGCTAGCTTTTCTTCTGAATGGATRGACTTTTACTGATTTATAGCAGAGCTCCTCCCCATGGCTGTCTCCAGGCAGAGGCCAGCTCTTACCTTACCTGCCTCCTGGTCCAGCACTTTTATAGACACCTCTTGACTTTGACCTTACTGTGAAAAGCTCTTTGTGTTTGAACGCTCACCAGTCAAGAGAAAGGGCTGAACCTCACCCATCACCTTGTGGACAGACATGCTCCAGAAGCTGGATCCCATAAGACATAAATTCCATGCAGTTTAAGACAACAGGGTCATTTTCAAATTGCTGGTGCTCAGATCACACAGTAGCTGGTAGATAATTCCATTTTTGACATAAAGACACTCTTGGGCTCGAGACTGTGTTTGACAGAAAGCAAATGATTTTGTTCATGAGAATGCTGCTTGCTCATCTTGAGAACGGATGGCATCCAAACATGCTCTTATCTTCCCTTCCCAGGCTGGGCTTGTTCATGCCCCATTGGTATTTGAAGAGYTGTTCAACACTCCAGAGGAAACAGAGCCAGCTTTGTTTCCAACCTCCTATCACTCTCCTTCTTTATCTTTTAGCTAAATGTTTTAATGGATCTGTTTTGCTGAAGCGTTTGAGGTTGGAGGCTATGAAGAACTTCAAAGGTATTTAACAGCAGCTTTSTCACTGATTTTGTAGAAAGACCACATAGCTTGATTAAAAGTAAACTCTGTTCACAATATTGCRTGGAACTCTGCTGATCTATTTTTACTGCATCACAAATAAAGCCAAGGAGAGGGGGAAATCCCACTGACTAACAGGATGTGCRGGAAGGACGGAGCATGTCTCCTTTCTGTATTATCCAGGTATTCATTAACACTCTGATAACCAGTTTAGACAACACAAAGTGGAATRTCTCCAACACCAGATGGTAGTGATGAGGAAGAATGAGGAGTGCAGCAGACAWGATAAAACTTGGCAGAAAATATGCAGAGGAATTTCTGTTCATTAGGGCAGAGATYGGAATCTGAAAGTCCTAAGTTTTACCATTCCTTTGTTGTCAGGAAGTGTCTGAGAAGGACAAAGATAACCCCTGTTCCTGGCCAMATAGCTGGCCCATCCCCAAAATGCTCAGCCATCCAGGGATGCAGTTTCTGCTCAAGTGGTGGAGTGTCTATTTGTATATAACCATGCTCCACATGCACTGCTGACAGTGTGGGTATCAGATGGATCTCTGCAGAACAGTCTAAGTTTGCAATCTCTGAACTCTTCTCAAGTTCAGAAATGTGAGGATTCTCTTAGTCCATGCAGCTTTAAGCCAAGGTTCACATAAATTGATAAATCTTCTTAATTAAACTCTTCCKTGTGCTTTCTCCAGTGTGTCCCAGAGCATTATAACAAAGCTTCATCCTTTGCCACAAAGAATAATCTTTTAATATTTTTTCAAGAAACAAAAGGCAAGCTTGGGCTGCAGTAGTGTGAAAGGTTTATTCTTCAGAAATTAGCAGTTACCTTCAATATTCATCTGRATTCATGACAGTAAGGCATTGTAATGAAGAAGGCATTTTCCCAGACTAATGAAAAGTCCCTCTTTGAGTGAAGCAGAAGAATTTTATTGACAAGGATCCCATACAGGCTTTCAAACGTTCACTGTGTAGACAGAAATTTTTGGAATGCATCTCCTGATGAGATATTAGACCTGTTATTAATTCTGCCTGTCATTTTTACTGAAAGCCAAACAAACTGCATATAGTGCATGAAGGGCAAAAGTAAACCTTCAGCAGCAAGTCCTGCAAAAACCCCCAAGATCAAAGCAAGCCAAGCTTTCTCTTCGACATGCCTTGTAATATTCCATGTCCTGCCTTGGTAAGAATATTTAGCAGGCACATGTCATGCACTAAGCAGCAGAAATACATGCAGAACTCAGAATYTGCAGACTTGGATTTCCATGTTTATTAAAAACAATGGTCTCCTGTGAAATGTGAGATCTGAAGCCACCATATGTATTCACATATGCATAGTTCATTAAATCCTGCAGCCTGTTCCCATTTCACCTTCAAATTCACAGAAGCAARTGTGTGTTGCTGGGTATATGGTTTCCTGTGGTTTGTCCCTGAGCAACAGGATTCCTGGAAAAAACAATGCACTTGAAAGCAAGTGACGAAGGTGCCAGTGCTTGGTATCAATGTAACAAGAAGTCTCCCCGCATCTAAGTCCTAAGCTGCAATTCTTACTTTGTCACAAGAAAAAGCATTATGATGGAAATTTGGAAGCAGTTGAAAAGAGACACAAGCAGAACAAATCCCAAAACAAATATCTGCCTTGGAAGTACCTTAGTCAAACCCTAGAGTTATCAAACAGGATTTTYTCACATGGGTACGTGACTCTGGCTGTTGCACTGTCATGGTGTGGAAAACACAAATCCCAGCTCAGTGCCAAGAAGTCAGGACTACCCAGGCTGCTCCCACTGCCCCGTTGGGTAAACAAGGATCCTGGCAGCCTCTGGCTCATGCCAGATCATCCCTGTGTGCTGGAGAACCCTCTGAGGCTGTGGCAGAGGATGGCAGGGATGCAGGGAAAGTGACCCTCTCATCAGCAATAGCTGTGAAACAGTGAGAGATTGTGTAACACAGTGCCGAAGATAATCCTAACTTTGATTCCTGATTCAGCTCTTCCACTCAAATAAACAAAATATTCCATGCCCCAAACTGAGGATTTCTACTAAAGCCTTCCATAAACTGACCTCACAGGCTGTTTTTATAAGCTTTCCAGATTGCAGGAGTCAAAACTGAGAGGAAAAAGAAGACAACACTATTTTTTTTTTATGGAAGCAAAGGAAAAGATTTCTTCCATTTCCAGATGTCTCACAGACCTTTTAACTATAGGGGAAGATATCATGACAGCAGATTTTACGATTCTTGGCTTCATAATCACATGAAAAGTGTGTTTTATCTGACATCAAAAGAATGAGCTGTTTTATCATCGTGATGATGCTAAAGATCTTGCGTCTGTTCAGATTAGTAACAATGCAAATAAGGCATCAATGGAATAAAAAAAATCCCTTTTGTGCCCTTAGGCTTTATGTGTGGTTTTTTAAACAACCAGCTCTATGAAGAAAGAGAACCAATACAGTGTCTATGTTCTGGATTAGAGTTTAAGAAAAATGAATGTTTACTACTTTTTCCCAGGCTTGAAACCTAGATAATTTTGAAATCTTGTCCCATATGACCTCCAGTTATTTTGATAGCATTACACTAAATCTACGCTCCAAAACTGTAATCTAAGTTGCTGTGATTTCTTTCTTGTGAACATTCAAAATTAAAGTGAGCATGATGAAATAGGTCATCTATAWTGCACATAATTTATTGCAGATTCTCAGCATTGTTCAAACAATAACTCAATTTATAATAATTAGTTTTGGTGGACCTCATCTAACTGGATTTCAGCAAAACAATTAAAATTGTGCCATTTAGGGAATTATTAACATAGTATTCTGGTTGAAGCAGAGACAAAAGGTGCTGAAAGACGAAGCGTCAGGGTAGAGAGAGGTTACAAGCACAGCTTCTCAAGCATCACTCTTAGCCAATTTGAACTAAATATATTCACCAGCAACACTTGCATGAGAAGAAGGAGCACATTAATAAAGTTTGCTGATGACACAAAGCTGGGAAGAGCAGCAGAATGTCTCACAGGAAGAACTCAGGGAGCCGATTACCGAGAAATACCCTAAAGACATTTCATTAGACAAAGCTTAAGATCATGTACTTAAAAGGGGATTGTGTTTCCTGAATGAGGTCTGGTGGAAACAAGGAGACAGAAAGTCTGTTTTTATGGTGAAGCCTGGGAAATGGGAATTTCTAAAGCGGATGTCTGCACAGTACCCACAAGCTCCAGTCCAGTCTATGCAATTAAGGTTCTTAGTGTTGGCAAAGACAGCAGTGGCCACAGCTACTTAGAAAAAAATAAAAGTATTTCTGTTTCTGTTTGTAGGCAGTTATCTAATCAGTATGGTCAACTTAACACATCTCAGGTTCTTGTCTCAATTTTTATTATTCTTCCTGTCAAATAATCACTTCTCACCAGAGTCAAGTGGCAGGTTATTGCCACTTCATATGTTCATCCATAAAGGTGTGAGAGTGACAGTCCTTCTCCTGCTCAGCTGCTGCCAGAGGCAGCTCTGGGCATGAGGAGGGGTCCTGCTGAGCAAAGCTGCCCTCCTTCCATCTGCACAGCTCGCTCAGCCCGGCCCTTTACTGCAGGGAAAAGACATTGCAGAGCTTTTCACACATCTGACGTGTTCCCAGCATGAAGGGTTGCTTTTCTGACACCCACATTCTCTGGAAAAGTCTTTCCTTCCCTTTCATTGCTCACAATGATCCCTCAGAAGGGCAGGCTGGAGAGAAGTGCTCCCACACGACCGGTGACATTTAAGCCATGTGGCAGATCCCTTTGAGCATGAATCTTGCTYCCACCCAACACAATAGCAGGCTTGGTGGGTGCGGGATGAAGCCCAGGGTGACATTTTCCTCCACCCCACGCTTCTCTGCTCAGTGAAGCTTTTGTGAGATGGCAGAGGCCAGAAAACCCCTGTGGCTCCACCTGTTTGTGGGAGCTCCAGTCCCACGGTCGGCTGACCCCTCGCTGCAGTGGTGCTCTTCTCATCTCCTCCTTGCCCCACCAACAAAGAAACCAGGCCCTGTGTGCTCCATTCAGAGCAAACAAAACTGCAATTAAGTCAGGAAAAACACAACTTTTGGAATTTGTTGAATGCTGTTAATAAGACATTATATGATCTTCCAGGCAGGGATGACATCCTCATTGCCAGAGACCAGAACGCAGCAGAAGAAAGATGGGAAACTAATTAGAAAAATAGGTTTGGTTTTTATATTTTTCCTATTTTCTATTCATTTCTATTCATACAAAAAACCTTATTGAAACATCCTGATTTCAAGAGTTTTTATTAGAAAGARTTCTTTGACCCAAGTGCAAATTTTTGGCCAAGACCAAAGCAAGTGTGACCTGCCTGTCCCAGAAAAGTCAAGAGAAGCCAAGCTGTTGGGTAGGGTCCCTCTCTGCAGCAGGAAAGCAGAAACATGCCAGGTGATGAGACTTTCTTAACTGCACCTGATCCCCTTGTTTTTAAGGATCTCCATTCTTTTCCATTGCRGGAAATTTATTTTCCAAGGATGGGCAGGAACAGAAAAAGGATAGAAAATCTGGGAAAACAACTAAAAGAAACCAATTTTTAGCAACCTAGATTCAAACTCAGTTAAACTACCCCGTGTAAACCTACCCCATTTTGCATGATGACAAAAATAGAATCATAGAATGGTGTGAGTTGGAAGGGACTTTAGAGACCATCTGGTTCCCACCTTCCTCCATGGGCAGGGACACCTTCCACTAGACCARGTTGCTCAGAGACCCATCCAACCTGGACTTGAACACTTCCAGGGAYTGGGCATCCACAACTCCTCTGGGCAACCTGTGCCAGTGCCTCACCACCCTCACAGCAAAGATTCTTTTCCTAGTATCTAATCTAAACCYATTCTCTTTCAGTTTGAAGCCATTGCCTCTTGTCCTGTCACKACAAGCTCTTGYRGTCTCTCWCCACGTTTCTTGTAGGCTTCYTTCAGATATCGGAAGGCCAYAATAAGGTCACCCCAAAGCCCTCTCWTTTCCAGGCTGAACAATCCCAATTCACTTTACCTTTCCTCAACATCAGCAAAGAAGCAGGACTTTATGCCAGACAAGCCTATACCAAACTTTTGCAAATATGAACATTTTTCTGCTCTTCTGACCTGTCCATAGCAGTAAATACATCTGGCTTCAAAGGTAAAGGGTTGCAAAAATATCGCAGAATCAGCTGAATTGGAAGGGAAGCATCAGGATCACTGAGTCCAACTCCTGGCCCTATACAGGACCCCCAAGAGTCATACCCTGTCCCTGAAAGCATTTCTTGAACTCTGCCAGGCTGGTGCTGTCACCACTTCCCTGGGGAGCCTGTCCCAATGCCCAACCACCCTCTGGGTGCAGAACCTTTTTCCTAATACACAACCCAAACCTCCCCTGACACAACTTCAGGCCAGTCCCTCAGGTCCTGTCACTTGTCACCAGACAGAGGAGAACAGTGCCTGCCCTTCCTCTTCAGCCTTATGAGGAAGTTACAGACTGCACTGAGGTCTCCCCTCAGTCTCCWCCAYKCTGAACAGAYCMAGTGCCCTCAGCTGCTCCTCACAGCTTCCCCTCAARGCCCTTCACCATCTTTGTTGACCATCTTTGGGCACTTGTCAGTAGTTTAATGTCTTTCTTCTAYTKTGGCACCCAAAKCTGCCCCCAGCACYGGAGGTGAGGCTGCCCCAGGTCAGAGCAGAGYRKGACAATCCCCTCCCTTGCCCGGCTGTGATGCTGTGCCTGATGCTCCCCAGGACAGGSTTGGSCCTCCTGGCTGCCAGGGCACTGCTGACTCGTGTGCAACTTCATGTCAAGCAGGATCTAAATACCGATTAAATTAACTTCTTCATATATGCAACCTCCAAATCTATGATAATGTGGCAAAAAATCTGTTATAAGAAGTTGTTTAGGATAAACTGCAAAAAAAAATATTGTACCTTATGACTGCTGTCATTCCAATGCAAACTAACAATCTTCATACTTTTATCAGTATTTCTTATATATGCTTTTTGTATTCGAGTTGGTCAAGCTCTTTGATATAAAATACTCTCTCCTCACCAAATCAGTGTAAATTATTTCCAAAACCGAAATGAGTGCAAACAAGCAACTGTCATTAACAAATGTCTCAGATATTAGATATTACATACATATTACATGAGCTATTTAAATGGAGTATTTTATATCATAATAATTTGCTTGGTGAATAGAAGTGCTTAACTTCTTGTAGATCTCTGCTTATGCATAAACCTTTCAAACAGAATTTATTGTAAAAAGAAATAAACATTGTCCATAAAAAGTTTGCAGATGAATGTTCACCATCCCCCCTTGAGCCACAAATGCTTAATTACTGTYAGAGATCTTTAGATTAAAAAGGAGAGTATAATCCTTCTTCATGGCTCAACCTATGCCCATTTTGTTAAAAATCAATCCAAACCCAAAGCATCACTGATAATTTTATCCTGGGAATAATCAGTGTTGATAACAGTGTCTGAGGCATGTTAAGGTGTTTCTCTTCCCTTGTATAATCATTTACCTATAAAATCYTACACTACCTTTGCCAGCAGGCACAAAGCACGTGCAACCTAATAGTCACCATGTAAGACAGGAAAAACCATCTTCTGGGAGGAGGAGATCAGGTTCCTGACGCTTATGGCACTGTCACTCTTATGATTCTATTAAATAAGTCACAGSCTAAACTTCCCATCTGTGCTGCACACTGGCTTCAAAGCTGGCACTTGAAGAGGCTCAATTCTCTTCAGCCCCTAAGTTTTTCTTCACCTGGTAGAACTGTGAATAGAAATTAATGGTATTATTTATAAAAACCTTACACACATGCACATCCACAAAACTGATCCTCCAGGAATCCTCCTGTGATACCAATCAYATTGCCCTTTCACTCCCTGCTGCTCTTCTCCGTCCACACTTCCTTTTTCTTCCAGAAAAAGCAAAGAAGTTTTCACCCACCCARCATACTTTCTGCACTCATTGAAAGCTTCTCTTCTCCAGGCCTGTGCATATTGTGTTGGCACGCTACCAAAACCTGCTAACAAATGGCAGATTAAGTGGAAACACGGAAAAGAATTTCAAGCATGTATTATACTTGCTTGGGGTTCAGCGTGCAACTTTAAGACRAGGGCTGCCCTCTAAATAGGCAGGCCTGGGAATTCAGACGCAAAACAATTACAGATGCGAGGAAAATACTTTTCCTCTGAGATGGGAACTTGATGATATTCTGCAGTCCTCAGTAGGCTGAGTTCAGTGTGTGCTGGGGAAGAGCTCGGCAGGGTCTGTGTTTTCTCGAGACCTCACTTTCCATCTCCAGCATTGTTCTCAGAGGAATTTATAGCAAATGAAGAAGAATTTTTCACATCAGCCTCTTACAGATGCAGGAGCAGATTTTAATCCTTTTCAATCACAGTCAAAACAGTCCCTCTCTACCCATCTACTATCTTGCCTTCATMTACAGGACTAATGAGGCAATTCCCTCATTTCTGCAGGTCACTGGCAGTCATCAGCTGGCCAATGAAATTTCAAGTGCCACGCCTGGATATAATTTAGTTACTTGTGWTTTCATGATGAGCCTTATTTTGGCTGCATGGCTGCCTTTCTCAGAGTTTAAAGTCCTGACTTTAAAGSAGCCCTCTTTGCAGCATCAAAGCAAATATCCTCAGGATGCAATTTCCAAACCTGCATAGCATGCCCCACCCTGCTGCAAACGAATACACAGGCAAAATTACCCCCAACTCTGCTGGGTGCAGGTGTAACAGCGCTGAACTTCAGCACCACGTTATCTGAGATTTCCTTTTCTTTCCAAAACAATCTGGAATGTTTGCACAGGGTGTACAGTGGGAAGACTCTCCCACTCCTGATTACACTGAACTTGCTGCATACATTCTTAGGAAAAAAAAAAAACCACCAAAAAAACCCACCTTGCTCACATTACTCTAGAGGAAATGGCCTTAAGCTGTGCCAGCAGATATTTAGACTGAATATTAYGAAAAGATTCTCCACCAAAAGGGTTGGCAAGCACTGGAACAGGCTGCCCAGGGAAGCAGTGGAGTCACCATCCCTTGAGGTTTTCAAAAGACAGATAAATATAGAACTTAGGGACATGGCCTAGTGGTGGACCTGGCAGTGTTAGGTTTACAACTGGCTTTGATGATTGTAAAGATCTTTTCAGCCTAAATGGTTCTGTGATTCTATGAAAAGTTCTTAGCCTAGACTCTGACAAAGCAGTTGAGAACACAGGATCAGTGGATGGGAAATATGTCCAATAAATCAGGACTGATGTTCTCAAGCCCACAWGACACAGTGTACACACTGAGAGGTCAGGAAAGCTGTACGGGCAGCAGTTTCAAAATGAAAAACTTTCGGCATCCAGTGTTTTTCTAAAAAACTGTGTGTCTCACTGTTGGCCTCAAAGGAACTTTTTCCATACTGCATCAACTAAAAGAAAAAGAAGATGGACCAACCTCAATTATGACCTTATACTGACTGGTTCACATTCCTCCCTAGTTTATTTACCCTAAAGTTCATAAAAACAATGTGGTTTTTCAGTCTAATAAGTTATTTTCAGCTCTAACTAATCAGAGCTCATGACTGGCTTTGGACCTGCACGAATCATACAAAAGCTAAGACTGACTATCAGCATCCAAATGCACAAAGTAATTAAGCCTACTGAAACCCCCTCCCCAAAAAATAAACCAAACAAAAAACTTCCAACAGGTGGGAGCAGAAGAAAATGAAAGGAAAATAAACAGCAACACGAATTTTAATAAATCTGTATCTGAATGTCTTTACAATAAGTAGCTGAAATGAGACTGAAAGTGCAACCCATTATAGCACAAATACAAGAATGTCTGCATTGAAATTCCATAACTTTTCTTTATTCACTGTGATACATTCAAACAAAAGTGCTCCAGATAACAGCCATAGAGTAAAGGAAATTAAAATAAAAAGTCAGAAAAAGACCATCAGATACATATGGTGATTATTCATATTTCAAAGCATTAGTAACTGCTTGTATCTGAGTGCACCAAAAACCCACATGAGAGTCCACATTTTTGTACACTGCTTCTATAAAAATAATAATCGTAGGCAGCTCCAGCAAAAATGTTTGTCAGAACTAGAGCCAAAGCCACCACAAAGATAAAGCACCATCAGGCATATGTTTACAAATGCCGTAGTAATTAGCAGAATGTAAAAAAGGCTTAGCTGAATTAACATTTTCCTTGTATTCATATAGCACAGGGAAGCTCTGCTTAGATTCATTCCTTCCCAGTTTTGATATTTCTCACCAGGGACTTGCATTTGCCCCACAACACGAAGCACCACAGGCAACTTGGGAAGCTTCAGGAGACAGTGAGAGACGGATGGAGGAGAAACTAGTGTCTATCCTCCTACTTAAAAAAATAATCTTGGCACGGCAGCATTTCCTTAACCACGTTASTGTGATACAGTGGCACAACCCATCWGAGAAAGGCTGTTTGTGCATACCACATTGACTTCCCAATGCTGTTTGCTGAGCTACAGTAGTTGGCTGTGCTGTTTTTACCTAAAAAAGACAGTTCTTTTTTCGAACTCTAGTTCTTCTATAGTAAAAATATAAGTCACTGTTATCTGTGAGACAGTAGAGGATCACTTCACAGCAAACTCAGGCTGCATCCTAGAATGTGGTTCTATTYGAGCTGCAGAATTACTGAACTGTGCATTTGCCAAGAATTATTTGCAACTCAACAGTTAGATGGGGAGGAGGAYTCCTACTCCAAAATCACAAGAAATATTAGTCAAGATGCCCAAATTACACTGTCAAAGAGATATGGCTGAGAAACCCTTTTAAGTCTAGGGTCCCTCTACATTGTGTGTTATTAGAACAGCAAGGATCTTCAAATAATAGGGGGAAAACTTGCTAGAACCTTGTCCTGCTCTCTCCTTTACCTGCTCTGCAGGCACCAATTCAGATAGATAGCTAGACCACAGCAAGGCTTCCCCTCTGAAAATCTGCATTGCTGACATGAGATTTTCCTTAAAACATCTAAGTAGGTCATAAACAGAAAAGCCCCTTTCCCCACATTCTTTCTAGTATATTAATAGGGCTCCTTCATAGGTACCAGGTCCTATAAAGATTGAATCCCATGTGCAATCTGTTTCCCAAAGTAGGATGCAATGGCATTGATCATATGGCCAACATCATCTTCACAGTCAAATCCTCACAACATCGTCTGTTTGCTCAAAAAGTATTTTTCTTAACTATGTTACGAATGAAGTCTCAAATCCCTCAGGCTGAAAGGAAGTAACAAGTGTTATGTGGTTATTTACCCTTCACGCTATTTGTGTGGCATTCATCTCCCACGGCGCATGCCTTGCCCTTTTCACACTCCCTTTTCTCATGCAGGAACACAAAGCTGTAATGTTTGGGTTGCAAACACTATTAAATGCCCCTCTTCAGCCCCCAACAGCATAGAAATATTTTCTTTTAAAAGTTCAGATCAAAGCRTTTCTACTAATCCTAGGATTTATTAAAACAAACATTGTAGGCATGAGATAGTCAACAGCGTCCCTTTTACAAGATTCTTTGGAGACGGTTCTGTTTTCATACTGTTTACTGATCCGCCCCTAATTAATCTTCAGTTGCTCAGCTGCAAATTCAGCAAGTCCACCTGCTCCTTCCCCACCCAGCAGACGCTCCTTTCTCCCCGGTTTCAGGCTGTAATGATAGCACCRCACAGTCCCGGTCCTAAGAACAAGGTGGCTGGCTTGAAAAGCCACAAATCACCTCCTGATGGTACAACAACACAAGCATTTGCAGCACAAGTCTAGCCTTCCCTCAGATGAGTAACTAAAACCAGTCATTAAGTGCTTTCAAGGAGTTTCACTGTCCTTAACCTTCCCTGCAGTCAAGGTAGTTGCCTTTGATCCAGTAACAGATCTGTGCGTATTTGAGGGGCGTAATGCGAACAGCTACATTGAAATCCTGGGGGGTGCCATTCATGTCCACCCACTGATGGCCTGAAAATATACCAATAATTTTACGCTCCCATTTSTGATTCTGCCTCTTCCACATCCTCACATACACCCCAGATCCGCTGGCACCTGGCTGGGCATCGCACTGCTGGTACAACAGGTCGTACGTTTCATCTTTGACATCACAGAAACGGTAAACCAGGTTTCCCGGGCGATCGTTGTCGTAGCCAGAGAAGTGAATCCTCCCTCCAGGCAAGTGTCTCGCCGGTGGGCTCACACCTATCTTCATAAACTTTCTTTTATGGGGCTTCTTCAGCTCCAGCAGGGCATAGTCATAATCCATGCCAATGTCATTGGCATTGCCTTTGATCCATCCTTTGGGGACATGCGTCCGTTTCACTCGGATCCACTGGAATTTCATTTTCTCAGGCATTGCYGAATTGGTGATATTGGACCCTTTGCTGCCATCTTTGTGTTTGGGCTTTAGGAACCCCACCCGCAGTTTCTGAGCTCCTTTGACGTAACTCTTTCCGTCATGGATACAATGAGCTGCGGTAAGAACGTGCTTTTCAGCCACCAACGTCCCCGTGCAACCTGTGGAGAGCTTCACCGACGTGGAGAACGGATAATTCAACAAGAAGTCTTTCCCAAAAATGCTAAACCTGCTGTCATAGCCATAGATCTGCCTCTTAGTTCGAGATCTGCCTCGAGAGCCATCACCACCGTTGCTCAGGATATATATGCCCACTTCAGTTTCCGTGAGGCTACCGTTGGCGTACAAGGTTTCGTAGGACAGGTAGTCCTTCACTTCTTCGTAAGTTGGCAGCGGGGAGCTTTTGTGGCATGCTGGGCCACACGGAGATACCACTTCCAGTCTGGCTTCAGCATCAAACTGTGGCTTGTCCAAGTTCAGGGTAGACTGCGGCAGGATAACGGGAACTCTGTAAGACGGCCAAGTCGGCTTCCAGTGAGGACTGGAAGGCATCACATCTTTAGCAGCACACAAAAGGAGGATTAAAGTGGACAAGGCTGCCATTCTGAATGCCAGTCTGTGGGAAGCAAAAGCAAGTACAGTTACTCACCCAAACACRTTGCAAGATTATCCCACCTTGCTAAGTAATGGCTTGCTGACYGAGTACAAATGCAATAAGGGTCAAACGATTTGAATGGAGTTAACTTACATTAAATAGCTCAGATTTGGCAGTGTCAAAATGCCTTAGCCTGTGTCTTGAAACAAGTGTCCCAGGTTAACACTGAAATACAGRGCACCTAAGGTGTGCTGAGCCAGCAACTCCCAGCTGGCATCAATGGGAAAATACACTGCTTGTCTTCACACGGTTAAAAGAAAATTCAGATTCTGCTTAAATCCCTCCATTCAGAAAGCAGAGCTCCTGCAAAGAGTAAATTTCTTCAGCTAGATTAGAACATTTTCTGAAAGCTCCCCCCTACTCTTTGACTCAGCTGAAAGATGTCCTTAAATCTTTTCACACCATTTGCTGCCTCAGCCAGAGACATCAGGCTGATGGCAGGGACAAAGGGGGGACAAAGGGGGTGACCTGACAGGAGCTGGGCTGCAGAACATGACCACAGGGGAGACTTGCTTCCCCTCGCAGCTCACACCAGACAGGTTCTGCTCCACGTGGCACTGGCTCTCCCCGAGGCTTACATGAGAAAGGATGATATGATTACACATAGGCAGCTAATGAAGGAAGATTACAATTCTTGAGGGAATTTTCAGTTAACACGCTGGCTTATTGCTTTATAAACTCAATTAATTAGAAATGCAAACCAACCCCCTCTGAGCACAGGGAGGCAAATGCGACTGTAAATGTGTTTATGAACCGCAGGCAGAGTGCCTGAGACTGCAGAGAACAGCGTGCATTAGTACTGAGTCAAAAAAATGTGTAACTTCAGTTTATCTGAAAATTAGCCATACAGCTGAATCACTGCAGGAGGCACTGTAGCCTGGGTGTGAGAAGGCAGGCAGGATCTCCCTGACACAAAGATTATTCAAACAAAAGTTCACAATCATGTTGAGCTTACACATATTTAAAACCCTGCTGAGGTTACACTGATCACAACTGCAGGATCATTCCTGAAATGCCTCAAACAAGTAAACCAAAGCAAATCACACAGGAAATKACCACAGCTATCTAAGAATAAAAAAGAAAAATCCTTCTCTTTAATGTTTTTTTTGTAGGAATACTCCATCCCTGAGCTGCAGCAGAAAAAGACTTTGAAAGTGACAGGCTGCTTAAGTTGAGTTATGTTCAGCTCAAATATTTGGCCTAGATTCATAGATTTTTGGTACCATCCTCTTCGGGAATGGAGGCTATAATTTAATTACAAAACATGTAAAACATCAATTGATATTGATACTCATGCAAAGTATCAAAAGACTTCAAGYCCAAAAAACAGACGTAGATGAACAGAACTGATGCTACTGTTACACACAAGGGCAGGTACTGACTCTTCCAGAAGTGACCACACATTCTGCTGGCAATTTTTTCATTAACAAACAGAACATCTTTAAAGGAACGTACTTTTTTTTCTAGGTTAGGCTTTATGAAATATGATGCTTTATACCTAACAGATGACTCATACAAGCAAATGGTACCATGCATTGGTAAATACAAGCCATTTTAAACGTTAATCAGAATTGCATCATTTTACATGTCCCAAAATCAGAAAATACTTGGTATTAAAGGAAAACCACCAGCTTCTCTGACTCCTTCCAAAGAAAACTTTAATATTGGATGTGGCTCCATTTTACAAGCTGTGAAATGACAGTGTTTAACATCAGTGTAAGGATAGCATGGGGAACACCTGCTGTGTTATCCAATGTATTGCTGTAGAACAGTGATGAGGAAGACAGAAAAAAGAAGGTATCAGGGACAAATGATAATGCTCCATCCCCACAAAGACAATATACACTGGCATAAATCAGYTCTTAACTGACCCACTTGTGCCAGTGAGAGCTGTATGCAGCAATGTTCACTGGTTGTACAGTCAGAAGATGCAAGCAGACTAAATCACAGTTAGGCTGTGCATCGGGCAGCTGATCCCATCATTAAGGGCACATATTTCTGTGCAGTTTGCCCTCATTGCCCGCAGCTTTCTTGACAGATGGAACCTCTCTAAATTGCACCACTCATGCCACTTCTTGGAGCTAAAACCCATTCACGCTAACTGAGCCTCTGCTGGCCTTTGGCTGGTTCATTTAGCTGGCAGRGGAAAATTACAAGCGTCTTGTCAGCTCTTATTTGCACAAGCAGCCAGATTCCCTTGTGCCGGTCAGCACAGAGACCCGATGAAGGGACTGTGTGCCCAGCAGCTCCTCTGCTTCCTCCGAGATTATCATCTGGGCTGRGAAGAGAGATTATTACCTCGCCCTGCAACCTGCTCTCCCTTATCTCCCTACCATCACGGCCACAGCACCGCCAGCACGGGAAAAGGCAGCTTCAGACAGCAGAGGGCAGCCGCCCTATGAAGAGAACAAGACAGGAGATGGGACTGGAGCTAGTCCCAGTAAAAATGCTTCAGGGGATGGCATTTGTGCTGCATAAAGTGGTACTTACTCCACTTTACATCTCTGAGCAAGCCTTTCCACCYCCTTCCCTGCTGTCTCTGTGCTGTGATCATATTACAGCTCTAGGGGATAAAAAAAAAGCCTTTTCATCAGTTACAGAACTTTTACCTTATTTAAAGTGTTATTGAAACCCGAAAATAATAAAGCACAGTTGTGAGTTTATACCTGATGGTAGAAGCTAAACAGTGCTCACAAACCTAGGCATTTACTGAGGTCTTCACAGTTATACCCCATCTGGAGACATAAGTGGTACTAAATAACATCTGGGCAGAAATAAATAGAATAAAAATGTCTTACTTGCAACAGGATGCAAATTARTGCATAGTACCTCTTTCCATGTAGATCCTCCCTCTTGAAAATGACAGCATTAAAAAAGCAGTCTACATCTCAACCGAGACTTTCCAGTAAGGCTCTTCTTTCCTTTTACTTTCTCTTTTCCTTTTCATTTGAAGCAAAACCAAAAAACTGCAAAACCCCCAGGGTTAAAACCCTCTGTCCTCAGCTACCTACTCGTGGGCGACCCTGAGAGGTGTTCTCCAATCGAACAACCCGGTGAGGAGAGAGCACTTCCCTGCACGGCTATCACAGAGGTACCGAATGAATTACGAAGTGCTGTTCCACCGTAGCTCTGCTTTTCTGTTTCTATTTAAATTGTGTCATAAACTCAATCCACCCTTTGACTCAGCACAAAGCCCTGCTCTGACATCCAGCCTAGGAACCCCCTAGAWGCGGTTTGTACATAATCACACTCACTAATGGCATTAAAATTGTTTAGAGAATGGAAACAGTGACAGCTACCCCGGGGCTCCCCAGGCCACTAGACTACTATACAGACACATTTTCCTGCTTGCTATGGGCACTGAAGCCCCAAGATAGATGCTGTTGAAAGAAAACTGCTTTGTTCTGGATGGACATGAATAATTTTCTAATAAGCAAGTAATTTTTCTGCAAGAGTTCACTACTTCAGGGGTGGTTCTTGTAATAGATGGCTAAATAGCAATAAATCTTGGATCATCTAGCACAAAAGCACATGAACTGAACAGTCTCCATTACATGTTGAAATTAAGAAAGTTTTTCCACAGTGCTGGAAGCCAGAAAAAAAAAAAAAAAAAAAAAAAAAAAAAAAAAAAAAAAAAAAAAAAAAAAAAAAAAAAAAAAAAAAAAAAAAAAAGAGAGAGAGAGAGAAAATCAAGGCAGTGAGAGAGAAAAACCTGCCTCAAACCAAATTATAAAAGAGAACTAAATCACTGTCAGCACCGTGCCAAAATACCTCTGCTACTTTCCGTGGTCACAGAACTTGTTAAAACACAGCAAAAATAATGAAGTTGCACTTTAATAACTACAGAAGCCTTACTCCCATTAARATCTACCACTCTGTCAGCCTGCCTGAGATGCTGAGGGTGGTGTGAGGGTTACACTGCCTTSCTTATCTGCTCTACCGGGGGCTCTTGGAAAACCTGAAACCAACTTTGAAACTGGCAGGCCAAGGGTGTGTCTATTAACATACACACCGGGCGCAGCGGCTRTTTTGGCACGTGTGTCAGTGACATGCACACAGAGAGAAAACGGAGCATAGTATGTGTTTCCATTTAGTCCARTTCCTAGGACTGCCTCCTTTYACCCTCCTTTTTCCCTTCTCTTTCCCCGCAKGTCGAGCAACTTCGGTATCACAGTACAGGAGCAAACTGCATTACAAGCAGACAGTGATGGTTGGTTTGATTAACGGGGGAAGCTGTAGGAAGGATCTGCATCCCCAGGGCTTCCAAAGCACCTGAGTGACGAGTCAGCTGCACAAGCTGGATCCCGGTGGGACCTTACCAACCCCTCGGACTTCGCTCGGAGCAGGAGGTGAAAAACAACCGCCCCAGGCTCCAGCAGGCACTTCAGTGAAGAGCCCGTCTCACGTATTTCTTAAAAAACACCTCAAAAATACTGATGTTCTTAGACACGGTGACGAATCGAAGTACAGGACGGCAGCGGAGCGCTACCTTCAGACGCCTCCCAAGCTTGAACAGCAGCAAAGCCGAATTTTATCGCAGCTGCTCTGTCCTTTCAGAGTTGGTCRCCGGCAGCGGCGCCGGCCGCCAAAGCGGCGGACCCGCAGCGGGGACCGGCGGGGAACAGCCGCGTTCGCCCTTTTGTCGCCGGCGCCGCCGGGGAGGCGGCGCCCGGTGCGCTCCGGTGGATGCGAGCGGGGTTAAACATTAAACCCTGCGCGAAGGGAGCGCTAGCCCCGGGCCGGGACAGCGGCTCCCGCCGCCCGCGCCCCGCACGGCCGGGCACCCTGGGCAGGTGAGGCACCGGCCGGGGCAGCGCGGGGCGAGCCCGGCCCTCGCCATCCTCCCGCCGCCCCTTTGTCCCCCGGGGCGACCCGCGGCGCCCTCCCGGCCGGCGGGACCCGCTACCTACCGGCTCCCCGCGGCGGCGGCGGCGGCTCCGGGAGCGGCTCAGGCAGGTGGCGGGGCCGGGGCCGGT